>NC_138342.1:27266553-27866553 GCF_046562875.1 Panthera onca | reverse complement strand
AGGATATCAGCAGAACTGTTACGGCACCGGGTGCTTATCAGTAGGAACATGTAGTTACTATGATGTAGTAGCCATTTAAAGGTTAAACATTAAGAATTTCTGAGGACTTGCTGACAGTATTCAGTCGGAGTGAGGCTACATTTTGCTGATTTAAATAGCTCTCAGAAGCGCTTGAGACACTTGCACTTGCTGTGGCCAGTTTACTTTTGGTGGACAGTGGTGTTAAACCGTGCAGCAGTCTCAGGAAGAGAAGGGATATCTGTTCCTGCCTCGGTGAGGCTACACGTTGTAGAGAAGGGTGCAATCTGTATCATGGCCTCCGGAACAAGAACCTGTAGAGCGAGCCACCTTGCCTGCCATCACCCGTGCCATTGTTCACTAGCGACACACCCTAGCAGCGAGGGACCTAAGCACCAGCAGCTGATACTCAGCTTTTCTTTTTTTTAATATCTATTTATTTATTTTGAGGAGACAGAGAGAGAGAGAGAGAGAGAGAGAGAGAACATGACTGTGAGATCATGACCCAAGTAGAAATCAAGAGTCTGATGCTTAATTGACTGAGCTACCCAGGTGCCCCTATTTATTGGCTTATTAAGAGACTTTATCCTGTATGCTATTGGCTTGTAAAACATTATAAATTATAATTCCCACAGTGAATCTGGCAAAGACACATCTCAGTCTTGAGTATAATTTACCCTGAACAAAACACCCCCTTTATACTTCAGAAGTAACAATCACATGGTAATTTTCTGCTGATCTGGATGTTTAAGAATTTCATCTCAATTTTTCAACTATTTTTTATTTGCCTATGTTTGTAAGCAAATTGGCACAAAATTCTTCCAAAAAATGTTAATATGTGTCTTTTAAAAGCAATTTTTTTTTTTCTAAATTGGGCTTTAGTCACGTATACATGGACAACTATTAAGAACGGGAGAAGAGGAAAACATTTTTAAGTCCCTGTTATAGACTGGGTGCTTTTGCATATTCTACATCATTTAATCTTCAAAAAAATCCTCAGGGGTAGGTATTTTTAGCTTGATTTTTTGCAGATGAAGAAAACGAGGCTCAAAGAAGTAGTGCTATGGGAATACAATAACACTAGTCTAATCAAGTCTCCGCATTTCCTCTTGATGAGTATTTTGATGGCCTTAGGAGAAATGAGTTGGTAACTTGCTTTTAGCCCTTGCTCCAAATCATCTGTGCCATAGCAACACAGCTTACTACAAGGTGATCATAGATAGCAAAATTGTGTCTGTTTGATGTTGCAGAGAAAATAAATTTCCTAACCCCTCGAGATGATAGTGAAAATATTTTAGCTTCCTTTTAACAAAAAAAATATGGTTTATAAGTATGACAAGAAACAAATGAGTAAGTAATAGTTATCTCAGAGTATTTAAATCAATTGGAAATACTTTAGACAGATTTTTGGAGAATATGTAACAGCAGTAACAGAAACGTGCATCAGCTCTTAAAAGCATTTACCTGTTTATAGCAGTCTTAGTAGAAGGTAATGCTTGGATTAAAATAAGATATTGAGCAAGACTTTGAAGTCCTATGAAGCCAGGCATGCCAAGGCCCTGGCATGTAAATGTGCTGTGGACAGAAGCAAGGAAGAGACTGCTTATCAGAAGGATCTTTTCACTTATAAAAGCAAAGTGAGACATTCTATTCTTCTATCTCCAGAAATGGAGTATGTGGGAAAGCTACAAATGTTTTTGTTTTTGTTTTTCAGTTTTCCCAGGCCTTCCAAATAATAGCAGCCTTAGTGATATCCCATTAAAATTGGGCTTTTGGGTTTTTAAGCACGGGCTATTCCTATACAACGAGCAATTGTTCTAACAGAAAAGAGGGGCATGTTGGGATCTTAGGATTGTCGTATAGGCAAATATCATGCAAAACATATTAATCTGGTAAGACTAGCTAGACTCATATTCCAAAGTTCAATGTTAATATGAGAGGAATAGCCTCATGCTATACTGTTCTGGACTCAAATACCTTTGATGACAATCATTTGAAAAATACTCAACTTATTTTCCATAACTTAGTTCATTTGCCTCTTTTTTGAAGTACATGCAGTTTTGTTTCTACTGAAGTTCACTTTCAATACCACTTCATTCATTCATTCACTCGGGACTTGTGAACTGTGACAGGGATAAGTACTTAATTTATTAATAAGTAAATTAATTAAAATATAAATGTATGTGCTTAAGCGCAGATGAGAGAAATCATATGCTCTCTGAGTGTAGAAAGAGAAAGCATTGGCAAAGTGGGTGATTAAGAATGGCATCAGCAAGAACATGGTATTTAGACTGAAATAAAAAGAGGTCAGATTTATACATGTAAAGCTGGCAGCTGAGGATCTCGGAATAGTGATATCCAATTAACGAACGAGAGAGAGAGGAAGAGAGAGAAAACCAAGGAGAGGCTCAAGATCATACATGTTAAGAGGGTAGGAATAAGAAAAAAGAATTTGCAAAAGAGAAATAAAGGAAAAGTAAAATGGCAATATTTATTGTCAGTTGAACTGACGTTTTAAAGAGAAAGTTTGAAGGGAAAGGTGATACGGATTGTAATTACTAGAGTGAAATGAAGAGAAATCTGGCAAGTTAAGGATGAAGAAAGCCTTTGGCGTTCATTGATCAACGGAAATCGAGAAAACAGCTTTAGTGAAGTGGAAGAAGAAAGAAACCTTACCGCAAGAGGTTCAGAATAAGTCCACGGTGAGCCTGTAGAGTCAATAAATAAAGGTTTCACCTTTGAAAAATGTGGCCATGAAGTGAAGGATTGGTATAAGGCAGAAGCTTTAGACTAATAACTTGAGTGGTAGTAAAAGTATGGATTGAAGAGACTATGTTTTTTTGAGTCGAGAAGACGCGTGAAAAAATTAGTCTTTGTTGAGTAAGGAACCACTACGGTGGGATACATAAAGATAGATTATATAAGAAAACAACAACAACAACAACAACAACATTTAAAGTCCAAGGAAAAGCTTGGTTTTCCTGTAGTGGGAAAAGTTTTTCAGGTTAGTGAGAGAGAGATTAAAAACACTGCTGTAAAGTAGTGATGAGGCAGCTAATATTTTCCTAAGAACTTCTAATTTTATATATTGGCTAATTTTGCAACTTTCCCGGAGAATAGAAGGTCACGTGATGAACACAGAGGCACCAGGTGCCTGCTGCGATGGATCTGAGGGACAGCACATCGACTTGAAGGAAAAAGACAGGTGTTACTAAGCAGGGATTTCTACAGCAGAGCTGTTCTGAATGACGCAAAGGTACAAAATAGACGAATTGAGGAATGCTATAAAATGAGGAAAATCGCACCGCTGAGATGGTTGAGAAATCAAGATACAGCCTGTTGTCAATAAGGGTTGTCAGAGTGGCTGAGGACGATGAAATGGAAGTGGTAAAAAAAGGAACCTGTGAGTCGGGTGACAAAATCCTTTTAAAAAAAATGTTAGAGTGTGTCCTTAAATAGCTGATTCATAAAGTTTGGTGTGCTTTATAATCATTCTAGGAAATATTTAAACATCGGGCCATACCCTTGCAGATTAAAAGTTATCAGGTTTCAGGGACAACTTGACCACTTATATTTTGATAGTCTCTTCCAATATTTAGTAGTCTAAATATTGAGATCATTATCTTAAATATATATATATATATATACACACATATATACATATATGCATAGAATAAATGATGAGGAAAGAAATGTTGAAAAAAGTGCAAATAATAAAATAATAGACAAAAAGTTAGTTTGTAGAAAGATTCCCAATGCTTTTCTTTTTATTTTTAAAATTTTTTTTGTTTCTTTATTGTTTTATTATTATTTTTTTATTTTGAGAAAGAGAGACAGAGAGTGAGCAGGGGAGGCACAGACAGAGAGGGAGACACAGAATCTGAAGCAGGCTCCAGGCTCCAAGGTGTCAGAACAGAGTCCAACACAGGGCTCGAATCATGAACCGTGAGATCGTGACCTGAGCCGAAGTCAGATGTTCAACCGACTGAACCATCAAGGCGCCCCTTCAATTTGAGCAATTATAAATGCATATCTCATCAAGTCAAAAATGCCCCTAATAGGTGCCTAGTATGCGCTCAGAAGGCACCAAATGCTGTAGAATGGAAGTAGTGATTTATAATCCTTTCCCTCAGAAAGGTGAAGATGTCGTGAATATTTAAGTGAACAAAATTAAAAGAATAGAAGACCCAGGTAATGGGGACACTGGCCACTGATTTCTGAAGTCTCACTCATGTGATTCTGGACACAGTGTGCTCTGAATTCTCTTAAAACACATAAAACCAATGCCGTGTAGTTCTTTGGAGTGGTCCAATTAATTAACTTAACATGTAGGTTCTTGCAAATTGGAAAATCATTCTAGGAGGACTAATTGACAATACCTCTTAACATCCTAATAAATAGAGACCTTACCTAAATTTTAACATCTACAATTTTAGGATATTGCTTAACTACATATAATGATATATAAAATGCTCGAAAGATGTCTTTAGGGACTCGTGGGTGGCTCAGTCAGTTAAGCACACAACTCTTGGTTTTGGCTCAGGTCATGGTCTCACAGTTGGTGAGATCAGCACATCTGTGCTGACAGTGCAGAGCCTGCTTGGGATTCTCTTTTTCCTTCTCTCTCTGCCCCTCCCCTGCCTGCTCTCTGTCCTTCTCAAAATAAATAAGTAAACTTAAAAATTGTTTTAAAAGAATATATTTATTTATGCATAAGAAAGAGAAATTAAAAGATGGGAAATAAGTCTGATGCGTTAAAAACTTCAGTGATTCCTCTTAACCATTTTGGCTATACTATCTAGGCACTTTTACCTTTATGATCTGATTCCTCCATTAACAAATATTTAAAATTATATTTTACAATGATATTGGTATAAAGACAATATTATATATTAAAATATTTTCTTTGACTTAAAATTTCAGTTTCTTTGGATCTTAAAAGAACATAGAGGGACTCCTGGGTGGCTCAATCAGTTGACCCTCTGACTCCTGTTAGGTCATGATCTCTCGGTTTGTGGGTTCAAGCCCCACGTTGGGCTCTATGCTGACAGTGCAGAGACTGTCTGGGATTCTCTCCCTCCACCTCTCTCTGCCCCTCCCCCACTCGCGTTTTCTCTCTCAAAAATAAATAATCTTAATTTTTTTTTACTTTTTTAATGTTTATTTATTTTTGAGAGAAAGAGACAGAGTGTGAGTGGGGCAGGGGCAGAGGGAGAGGGAGATACAGAATCCGAAGCAGACTCCAGGCTCTGAGCTGTCAGCACAGATCCCAATGTGGGACTCGAACCCACAAACTGTGAGATCATGACCTGAGCTGAAGTCAGATGCTTAACCGACTGAGCCACCCAGGTGCCCCTCCCAATGCTTCTTAAAAGCAAGGAAAGGGAAAAGTTTCTGAAGGGTCATGCAGTGTCCTAAAATATGGCCTCATCCTTACATTTGGAGTAGCCCTGTATGGGTGTGATAGCTGAGGTTTTCCATCACCTGTATATAGTTCATCAAATCTCACTGCAAATTAAATTTCTCAGGGGCAGGGGTTGAATATTTCTTATTCTTATTTCAACTCTTAGAAAATTGCAGACTATCAACAAACATTAGGGGAACTGCAGCCATCCATAGTGACTTCAACCAGACGTTGGTTGTGAATTGTGATTATTGGAGGAGTTAGGTCACTTATCTTGGTGCACTTAAAAGCAAAATCCTAAATTTTATTTTAGTAAGAGAATTCCTATTCAAAGTCACTACTGATTTCTTGTAATGAGGAAAGCAAAGCAATGGACGATGAACGTTTTTTGTATCGGTAAAATATCTAGAAGAGTCTGTTAGTTCACACCTTTAAAAAGAACATCCAGGGGCGCCTGGGTGGCTCAGTCGGTTAAGCGTCCGACTTCAGCTCAGGTCATGATCTCGCGGTCCGTGAGTTCGAGCCCCGCGTCGGGCTCTGTGCTGACAGCTCAGAGCCTGGAGCCTGTTTCAGATTCTGTGCCTCCCTCTCTCTCTGCCCCTCCCCTGTTCATGCTCTGTCTCTCTCTGTCTCAAAAATAAAATAAACGTTAAAAAAAAAAATTAAAAAGAACATCCACTCAGGGTTCTTAAAATTATTTTTAATGTTTATTTTCGAGAGAGAGAGAGACAAAGCGTGAACAGAAGAGGGGCAGAGAGAGAGGGAGACACAGAATCCAAAGCAGGATCCAGGCTCTGAGCTGTCAGCATAGAGACCGAGGCAGGGCTCAAATACATGGACCTTGAGATCATGACCTGAGCCGGAACTGGACGCTTAACCAGCTGAGCCACCCAGGTGTCCCTATCCATTAATGGTTCTTGGATAACTTACTCAATATTAGTAAAATACCTCAAGTTGAGATATTATTATGAGGCTTTTGCTTAAATAAAGGTTGCTTCATGAAGAAGGAATGGATGTTTCTGAGTGAGATTTTTGTAATAAATGATTGTTTTTGTAGGTTGAGCAGAAAAGAGGAAATATGCTGAACATTTTAGGAGGTGGCAAAGCCCTGACTCTCAGATCTAAGAAGAAGCTGCTGGCAGTAGGTAAGGAGAGGGATGGGAGGGAGCAGGTATCAGACTGAAAGTTCTAGGGGCAGGAATGGACACTTAACTTTAAGAAGCAGTGATGTCTGGCCTCCAATTTTGTACTTTCTTTTCAATGTTGTAAATTGCCTACATAGTATATGTATATATTTCCTCAAGTAGTTTTGAGTTACCAATGTCTTAGGGAATAGAGGAAAAGGTTGTGTCCATTTTCACAGGTAAAGGATGGACAAAATAACCACAAAAGAATGGCTGGATATAAAGGAAATGACTAGAAATAATGAAGAACCATTTGAGACAAAAATTCAGAGGAAGATGTGACAAGTAACCACTAAGACATATAAGCACTCCCTAGGGGTTCTCAGACTTATTCTGCAGGAAAGATCCTGATGTCACAGACTGGGACTTTATTTAATTTAGATATTAAGGGAAACGGTATGCAGAAACTTTGGGATGTGGAATCGCATTATTTAAATGCTACCTGAAATTACCACATAGACAATTTACAGAAATTCAAACACTGTAAATATCAAAATGAAGAAATCCAAGCACTACATGTAGTAAGCCAAGCACAGTTCTAATGTGGAGGTTCATCTGACACTTTACTCATCCTCTATTTTTATTTTCCCCCAGTGGGTGACTTCCTAGAGGCTGTCTTCTATGACATGACATCTCTCTTCTCACACTGATTCCCCTCCTGTGGCAGAATCCCTACAAGGGTACCATCAGAAGAGTTTTAGAATTTCAGTGTAGTGACCAAAACAGATTAAAATATACATTAAAAAACACACTTCTATTTTAAACATTTCTTAATTGGGATAATGTGCTTCTGTGGCAAGCTACTAAAGTATACTTACTGTGTAATACAATGACTAATTAATCCTGAAAAATGTGTTAGGATGTAATTGTGAAGTTTTAGCAACTTAAATAAGCTTCTCAGATAACTTGTTCTAATGGGGGAAAATATCCCAGAAGAAGATACTGTTAGTCATTAGGTGATAGGATTACATTGTTAAAATCATCTACTTATGTAGCTATGATTCTATCAACCTTTGTGTCTGCATGTATGTACGTGAATGGTTAAGCTAAATTACTTGGGTTTTTACCCAAATAATTTACCGTTCAAAAATGGCATGCAGTGACTATTTGTAATTTTGCTGATACTGATGTTATTAAAAACACTAGAAACACTTGGAAAGTTATGCACTTTTTTCTATCTATATTTCAACCTACACCCATGAATATATATATGGGTGTATATAAAATTTTAAAAGTTTTTTTCTCAAAAAAGTAAAAATAGATCTACCCTATGACCCAGCAATAGCACTGCTAGGAATTTACCCAAGGGATACAGGAGTACTGATGCACAGGGGCACTTGTACCCCAATGTTTATAGCAGCACTCTCAACAATAGCCAAATTATGGAAAGACCCTAAATGTCCATCAACTGATGAATGGATAAAGAAATTGTGGTTTATATACACAATGGAATACTACGTGGCAATGAGAAAGAATGGAATATGGCCTTTTGTAGCAACGTGGATGGAACTGGAGAGTGTTATGCTAAGTGAAATAAGTCATACAGAGAAAGACAGATACCATATGTTTTCACTCTTATGTGGATCCTTAGAAATTTAACAGAAGACCATGGGGGAGGGGAAGGGGAAAAAAAAAAGATAGGAGGGAGCCAAACTTAAGAGAGAGGTTCTTAAAAACTGAGAACAAACTGAGGGTTGATGGGGGTGGGAGGGAGGGGAAAGTTGGGTGATGGGTATTGAGGAGGGCACCTGTCAGGATGAGCACTGGGTGTTGTATGGAAACCAATTTGACAATAAATTTCATATTTAAAAATAAATAAATAAATAAATAAATAAATAAATAAATAAATAGTTTTTCTTTCTAGAATTTCTGTATGGGATACAGCCTTCTTGTGTTATTTTCTTTGTGTTGTTTTATTTTGTTTATTTTATTTTATTTTATTTTATTTTAATATTTATTTTTAGAGAGAGAGAGTGGGAGAAAGTCGCAGGGGATGAAAGAGAGAAGGGAGAGAGAAAGAGAATCTTAAGCAGGCTCCACGCTCGGTGTGGTGCCTGACACAGGGCTCCATCCCACGACCCTGGGATCATGATCTGAGCTGAAATCAAGAATTGGATGCTCAACTGACTGAGCCAGCCAGGCGCCCACCCTGTGCCATTTTCTAAACTCTGGAGACTCATTTGGATTTGTCTCACTTGTCTGACATTACTGTGACTCTAGCATCTATTCAGCCTTCTCCCCATCCTCCCCGCCTCCCCCCCCCCACCTCATAGGGCAAAGTTGTTTTTTTTTTTATATTTTTTGTTTCTTAAATGTTTCTTTATTTTTGAGAGAGAGAGACAGAGCACGACCTGGGAAGGGCCAGAGAGAGAGAGAGGGAGGCACAGAATCTGAAGCAGGCTCCAGGCTCTGAGCTGTTAGCACAGAGCCTGATGCAGGGCTCAAACTCACAGACTGTGAGATCATGACCTGAGTCAAATTCGAATGCTTAACTGAGCCACCCAGATGCCCCCAAAGCTGTATTTTTTTTTTATTTTAGGCTAATTTTTAAAAAGTAGAAATATAACTAAGGAGGGAACTAAGCAACATCAAGAAATTAAAATACACTAATGCTGCTTTGCATACATGCTCAATTTTTTTTTTTTTTTAATTTTTTTTTCAACGTTTTTTTATTTATTTTTGGGACAGAGAGAGACAGAGCATGAACGGGGGAGGGGCAGAGAGAGAGGGAGACACAGAATCGGAAACAGGCTCCAGGCTCCGAGCCGTCCATCAGCCCAGAGCCTGACGCGGGGCTTGAACTCACGGACCGCGAGATCGTGACCTGGCTGAAGTCGGACACTTAACCGACTGCGCCACCCAGGCGCCCCCATGCTCAATTTTTTATGACTGGACTCAAATGACTGGCCCTACAGAATTTTGTTTTAATGTGATCAATCATCTATTGTTAAATTTGTAATATTTCTCCCTATTTTGGCATCCAGTTACCATGAGTTACCCTTTGGATTCCTCAAATTCAGTTTTACTCATCAAATTTTGCTTGCCCTAGTGTCTTAATCCTTTAGTGCTTATTGATGTTACACTGATACAACAATCAAGTAATAAACTTATAACTTCTCCTGTATTTGGGTATTTCAAAATACAGTTGAGTCACATACACCTACATTGTTCATTTATTCATTTAAGGATTAATTCAAATGTACTAATTTAATGCCTATTGTGTGCCAAAATTTGCATTGTATTTAGGGGCACCAAAACCAAATTCCTCTACTCTACATAATGGGAACTTCAAGAATGCAGTCATGAAATCCCAGTTAGAGTATATAAATAGAGAGCTGTCTTTTCATCTCCTTGTCTCAGTTTTGCACCAAGATACTAAGATGTTATATTCTGACCACCTGAACTATAACTTTCATAGTATATTGTCAACACTAAAAGTCACCTGCTGGTCTACGTGCCTTCTGTGGAAATATAATATTGAGGTTTCCTGTTGGGCCAATATATTTTTATATATTATGTATCTAGGTAGTTATATTTGTAGCCCCTCTGCCTGATTCTTGTAGCCCTTTGACTAATTCATTTAAGACACAAAATGCTAAAATTGCATTCTTGTGGGACATAAAATGCCTACTCCAGACTCATAATCAGAACAGATCCAGCAGACTTCTAAAAATGATATGAAGTATATTTGGATGAAATTACTGCCTCCATGGCGCAACGTTATGACAGTATGTTTGTGGGTTTTTGTTTTCTGTTTTTTCCTACCTTTAGTTTTTGGATTCATCTATGACCACAATAAGCCTAAACAACAACAAACTTCTTAATAACCACTAAGGAACTAAATAACTAGATCAATATCTCTGACAATGTGGGCTTGTACCTACAAAATTTATAAACACATATGGATTCAGGGAAGATAATTTTATTCAATATTGTTCCCATAAAATACCCAGAATTCCATCACTAGGCATTTATTAACTCTATTTTTCAATTGATAAAAATTTGTAATCATTTTGGCCGGTAACCTCTCTCACCTGTGTTATGTGAATGCCAACTTGAAAGAAGCATAAGAAAACATTTTATTGGGGACTCTGAAAAAGATGATACATTATAACCTACTAAAAAAGAAAGCACCAAAACAATTCTCTGAACTTTTTTATTATAAGGGAAATATTGTGATGATATGTGAATTATTTCTAACGCTTGTTTATATATACATGTGGAAATGAGAAGTGAGAAATTTGGAAATTAATCTGTTTGGGTTTTTTTTTTTTTAGGTAGCTAATTCTAATTTCATCTTCAAAATGTACTTTGGAACATGATTCAATTTGTTTATCTGAAGGAATAAGTTAACTAGCTAGCTATATCTATACCACATCTCATATTTCTACTTTATTTTGTTTTCCCCATTTAAAAGTGGCACAATTATTTTAGAAAAAAATACTAAAAAAATTTAACAAGAGAACTTTGATAAAGTTCTACTGAGAAGAAAACATGAACTTTGCCAGTGATAATTTCACTGCAGTCCTTTATCTGTTCATTTTTATGCAGTTTAAGATAACCACATATATCTATATTTTTATGTTCAGATAATTTCCCTCCAATCATGTAAGCTACTAGCTTATAAAAATAATTTTGATGGCAATATACCCTATTACATGAGAAAAATATAATTTACTTAATATCCAAATCATAATGCGGTTTCATATATAAACTATCTCAGAGATGAGTAAATTATTTAATGATTAAACCCACTGTTTTAATTATGAATATGTTAATATAAGACATGTACTCAAAATAAAAAAAAAATATGAATTCCTCAGTTAAGTTTTTGAACCTAAATCTCCAATGAAAGCCAAAAAAAAAAAAGATATTTAGAAATAATGTATTTTATATGCTTTAATCCAATCAGGTAATAATTGTGTTAACTAACACTATAGGTATTAGAATATTGTTATAAATTAATATCCAAACAAATTGTTGGTTTAGTGTAGTATACACAACATGTCTCTGTAATGTGGTTAACCAAAACAAAGATCCAAAAGTTCTAGCCACTTTGACTGGGCACATGAAGTTGAAATAATAGAACTTTACCTCACTGTGCTTCAATCACTTTCGGTTAAATAGGCATAACAGTAATGATACTTGCTGTCAACACCTCACCCCCCACCAGCACAAAAAAAAAAAAAAAAGAAAAAGAAAAAAAAATACATAGAGATTTTGCCCTACATGCAAGCTACCTGGTTTTGTTTGGTCATTTTTTTCATGGATCTTGGTAGAAAACACGAGTGTCCTGTGTTAAAGTCAACGACTGCTTCATTACTCATAGCAATAGCTGGATTATTAACACTTTTGTGCTGGTTCTCTGAGCCCTAATTCCCACAGAACTATGCAAAGATGGCTTGATGACACTTGTCCAGTGTATTGTATTATGAAAGAGGACCGTGCTTTTAGGTAATTTGAATCTTTTATAAACATTTGCTTCTTTTGCCCTGGAAGGAGATGTTACCTTTATTATCCTGGACAGTAAGCGTACCCATCTCATGCTCTGGAGGAAGGCACTATATCTTCCAAAGCTACACTCCTCAAATATCCTTGAAAGATAATTCAGAACGAAGGACAGTGCATCCCTTTAAGATAAGCACAAAAATAATGGACCCATAGAACACTACCTCTCAATGCTCACCTAGTAGGTTTTCGATGTATATATTCACACATTCATGTATGTGTGTATATACAGTCATTTTTATATTTCATGTATATAAAGCATACAGTGACCTATCACCATTTGTTATTATCCAATTCAGCATTCTCTGATTTTCTCTGTAGTACAAAGCATTCTAAAAGGTGTTGAAGATAAAATATCAAAAGTTCATTCAAAGAGGGACACCTGGGTGGCTCAGTCGGTTAAGCGTCTGACTGCAGCTCAGGTCACGATCTCCCGGTTTGTGAGTTCGAGCCCCGAGGCGGGCTCTGTGTTGACAGCTCGGAGCCTGGAGCCTGCTTCAGATTCTGTATCTCCTTCTCTCTCTGCCCCATCCCCCATTTGTGCTCTGTCTCTCTCTATCAAAAATAAATAAATGTAAAAAAAAAAATTAAAGTTCATTCAAAGAAATTGCATACTCAGGGTTTAGACAAATAACTACATAAACAGTTTTGAGTATATATTTTTTTTTTTTTTTTAAATTTTTTTTTTTTTCAACGTTTATTTATTTTTGGGACAGAGAGAGACAGAGCATGAACGGGGGAGGGACAGAGAGAGAGGGAGACAGAATCGGAAACAGGCTCCAGGCTCTGAGCCATCAGCCCAGAGCCTGACGCGGGGCTCGAACTCACTGACCGTGAGATCGTGACCTGGCTGAAGTCGGACGCTTAACCGACTGCGCCACCCAGGCGCCCCATTGAGTATATATTTTCAAAGGTAATGACCTAGGCTATGGTGGCCTATGGAAACCACTTATTTAATTTTAGATCTGAAACGTGAGTGGAGCTAGGCAGCTGGCTTTGGGAACAGGGAACATTCTTAGCATAGAGATCAAAAGTTTCTAAAATGGAAAAGAACATGGCAGTCTCGAGAAATAAAAGCAAATAGATATGGCTTGCATATAGAAACCTGGAAAAAAGAGGTAGAGTATGAGGCAGGAGAATGGATTAGCTCACATCAGGTGAAAACTTTTTGGTCATGCTAGTATTTTGGTATTGCTTCTATGGGCAATGTAGTGGTATAAGCAAAATAAGGCATATTTCTCCTACCATGTCAAACAATCAAGACTGCAACTCAGATTTATTCACTCAATCACTATTCTTCATTCTGTACAGAAACCTGAGTGCAGAACAAACCCTCCTTGGTAGATTCAACCAAGTTGAAGTAATTGTGTTCTCTATGGGTAATGTAAGAGCAATTTACAGACAAGTTTAAACCCAAGAAAATCAGAGAGAAGAAAGGAACTACAAAGTGTTGATTATTTCCTGGGATTACATATGAATTTTGTCATTAAAAGAAAAAAATGGATGTGGGGAGCCTGGGTGGCTCAGTCCGTTGAACGTCTGACTTTGGCTCAGATCATGATCTCTCAGTTGACAAGTTCAAGCTCCGTGTTGGGCTCTGTGCTTCAGCTCAGAGCCTGGAGCTTGCTTTGGATTCTGTATCTCCCTCTCTTTCTTCTCCCACACCCCCACCCCCACCCCCGGTCATGCTCTGTCTCTCTCTATCTCAAAAATAACCCCCCCCCAAAAAAATTTAAAAATGGATGTTACAAAGTTTTCTATGTGGAGTTAGTAAATTTTTGCAGAAATAAGGACAAAGGCTCTATTTCGGTGAAATACACACATGAGGAAAATGAGTTTTATCAACTACGTTGTTCTTTCTAACCTCAAATTGAGAAATTAAAGGGCTATATAAATTGCAAACAGCCTGTCCGAGCAAGTTCAGCATTGAACTAGGGCTTTGAAACATTTGCTGCCTGGAGTAGGCTGTTTTGAACTTGTTTCAAAGTCTCTAGAGGCCGAGGAAATTTTATTATGTAAATTTAGGCCCACAGAAACTAAATCCTTCCATACCCTCATTACTCTAGAGTAAGGGGGTGTAGAAGACGAATATATGCTTTTAATAAGCAAATAGATGTACTGTAATCTTAATAGAGAGAATGAAGATCATATGTAATCTCACTGAGGTGAAATTTGGGCTTTTTCATATACCATAAGTCACTTTAAGAGCAGAGAGATTAGGTTATCATAATCTAAATTCACAGAAACGTAATTTTAAAAACATTATTCATACTTGATCTCTTCCCTCAGCTATAGTACATATCTCATGAATACTAGCCAGCTATTTTCTATAGACTTCTGCTACCTTAACCAAGACTGTTGTGATGATTACAAAAAGATAAAGAGATAACTAGAAACCCATGATGAAATGTTAAAATATTGAGAATGCGTAGTGGCTAAAATCTTCCCAAAGAATTTGGTGGTGTCAATACTGTTAGAAAAATATACAACAAGAAAACTGTTCAATGCAAAATGTTAAATAATAACAGTGAGGGAGAAAAGCAGCCCGCTAGCCATACTGTAACAAAATGAAGCTGATAATTAAAACAAAACAAAACAAAACAGAACTTTCCAGAGTTTACTCATGTTGGAGACCTTGCATCCATATCCATGCTGCCTATGATCTCAGGAAATTTTCTGCAAAATGACAAACTTTACAACATGTAGGTACAATATCCTGAACTAGGGGCATCTGGGTGGCTCAGTCAGTTAAGCATCCAACGCTAGATTGTGCTCAGGTCATAATCCCAGGGTAATAGGATCGAGCACCATGGTAGGCTCAACGCTGAGCATGGAGCCTGCTCAAGATTCTCTCTCTCTATGGGGCACCTGGGTGGCTCAGTTAAGTATCTGACGCTTGGCTTTGGCTCAGGTTGTCATCTCATGGGTCCTGAGTTCAAGCTTTGTGTCAGGCTCTGTGCTGACAGCAGGGATCCTGCTTGGGATCTACTCTCCATCTCTCTGCACCTCCCCTGCTCACTCTCCCTCTCTCCCAAAACAAATAAATAATTTCCTGAACTACATCCTATGGCTTACATGCTAACATTTTTATAGTATTGCAGAATATAATGTTGCAAAAACCAATCTTCTGACACTTGGCATGTCAATAAGTCAGATACATAAAATTGGTCTATAAAAGTACTAACAAAGAATTATAATTATTCATTCATTAGATTGTTATAGAGTTCTACTATTATGCTCGGCTCTAGAGGTATACAAAAATAAATGTCATGAAGTCTACCTTCAAAAAAGTTGTTAATAGGAAGGTAACATGCATAAACAAATAACCATGAAATCTAAATGAGAAAATGGCTACGCTCGGGAGACTTCACTCACTTTTGTTAGTACTATGTCCTACATCAGGGAAGAAATCAGAATCATTCTTACTAGCACATAATTAAGGTATATTTTTAAGATAAGGCTGATTAATGTTACCAGGCTATAACTTCACATGCATCAAAAATATCAATTATCTTCTCGTTTTATTTGAGCCTTTTCAAATGATATTGTAACATGTTGCACTATACTTCCCATCTCTGCTATCCAGTTAGAGGAAACTATATAATGTGTCTCTAACCCTTTCCAAAGTTCCATTTTCAGTCATTATTTTCACTGTAGTAAACAGATTTTTAAGATAGCCCCCAGGATTAGCGGCCCCTTGTATACTTCCTTTCCTTTGGGTATATGCAGAATCTGTGCCTATGATGAAATATCATTCCTGTGATTTAGTTATTTACTAGTCTGTTGACTTTAAGTCATTTAAAAGAGAGATGATCTGGGTGGGCCAGACTTAATCAGGTAAGCCCTTTTGAAAAAGGACTGGGTCCTTTCTGAAGTCAGACATTTCCAAAGTTTGAGAGGGGCCATCAAAGGGGTTATAGCACAAAGAACTGCGAACAGCTTCCAGATGCTGAAGGTGGCCCCGGGCCAATAGTTAGAAAGTCAACCCAGGCTCCAGGCCTATAATTAAAGAAGCTAAAATTTGCCAACAGCTAAGTGAGCTTAAAAGAGTACCTGGACCTCTAAAAAGAAATACGGCCCAACTGAAGACCTGACTGCAGCTTTGTGAGACCCAGAGCAGAGAGTCTGTCCAGGCTTCTGCCCAATAAAAATGGTGAAATAATAAAGATTGCTTTAATTTGCTGAGATTGTGGTCATTGGTTATATAGCTGTGTAAACAACAAAACCTGTTTCCTGCCCTAAAGTCAAAAGGTGAAGCCACAGTTTGGCCCCTATTCCTAAAGCAGCTCCTTCAAACCGCCAGAAACTAGACCTTCTTAGCTCATCTCTCCCTTGATGATCCCCTTGTCAGTGTCCCCAAGCTGATTTTGTTTGTTTTGCAGACCAATTGTTCCTTAAGATCTCAGTTGACAAGCTAAGTGTTGACCACTTTCTCTAAAGGCCACAAATGTCCTAATTTGCCCCACATTTTGATGGTCTTAAAGAGCTTTCTCCCTCGAGAATAGGTCAAGCTCTTCCCAGGAGGCTATGTAGCTCCCATAACATGGCAGCTGAGACTTATTATCACTGCCAGAAGGTCTTCATGGCAGCAAGGCGTCTATTTGTATTTTTGTATTTTTGTTGTGCTCCTTTCATGTTGCTTGTGATTGTATAGCCCTGTTTAAACTTGCTGTGTAGTTTCATCTCTAACGTTTTGAGAGTCACTCACTTAAGTATTGGTCTCTCACAATACATTATTAATCCTTCTATTTGTTGTTCTATGTTCTTTTTTTTAAATTAAAAAAAAATTAATGTTTATTTATTTTTGAGACAGAGAGAGACAGAGCATGAGCTGAGGAGGGTAGAGAGAGAGCAGGAGACACAGAATCCAAAGCAGGCTCCAGGCTCTGAGCTGTCAGCATAGAGCCCGATGCGGGGCTCAAACTCACAAACTAAGAGATCATGACCCGAGCTGAAGTCGGACACCCAACCAATTGAGCCACGTAGGCGCCCCTGTTCTATGTTCTTTTTATTGCTACTGTTTTTTTGCTGCACTAGTGACAAATCCAGGCCTACATTTTCTCTTTACAGAATCTTAATTTAGGAAGCAGAACTTAAGGAACTGAGAGTACTAAACAAGAGGAAGGAGAAGATGTAGGAAAAAAATTTCAATCTTTCACTTATTTCTCATCAAATATTTTAAAAGGTCTAATCCAAGCTCCTTCCAAAAAACAGAGTCCTTTTTTCTAAGGACACCCTCCCCCCAGCCAGCCACACTGTCACATCTGGTTCTCCAAAGCCAGGACTCTACTCCAACTATGTGATTCTTACCCAAGTGCCTCTTTCTTTTCTCCCTCAGGGATCTCACAGCTTTTGTTGAGAAGTCTAGATCTTGCTAGATCTTTCTCTTCTTAAGACCAGTCTTTCCAGTCTTATCTCTTTCTGTTCAATTTTAGGCAGAATTCTGTGTCCCAGAATTACAGCAATCTGATATTTTTCTCAAAAGGAGAGTTGGGGCGTGTATGCAGAGAGATTTCTTTGGCAAAACGGTGATGTGTTTTTGCTTGTTTGTTTCTACCCATAGAGGAGTAGAGATTGTTAATAAACTACTCAGGTTTTCTTTTAACTCTCCCGTCTGGGTAAATTGACTTAAAAATTCAAATTTTACATTTACAAATGTAGATTTAAAAAAAATGTCAAAAAAACAGTATGTAGCTCGAAGGATTCAGGTTTTGAGTCAATGTCTCTGATACGTTCTTCAACACGGTGGGGCTGTCAGTAATGTTTTCATTCAGAAAGTGAGCAAAGTATTTCCCTTTGAATTAGATTTTCACACTGTAATGCTTAGAAACATGAATATATGGACTGTGCCCTCTAGGATATTGGTTGAGAGCCAGTTACCAGGAGGGGCCACAGAGGAATTCTGGCTTGTTATTACATCCTTATTTAGGTAACCCGATTCACCACGGGTTTCTCCAGAAGTCTGAAACTACCAGAGACCTCCCTAACCTGACTTCAGTTGTGAGGTTTTAGTTTGTATTCTCCATGACATTATGTTGATAGGACCAATCGGAGTTTAGAATCTATAGAAGAGAGGAAAAGAAAGAAGATATCCCCAGAACTTATGTACAGCATGGTGATGATAATTACTATATTTGAAAGTTGTTAAGAGGGTACATCTTAAAAGTGCATACCATACACACAAAAAAGTGCCTATGTGGGTTGACAAATCTGTTAACCAAACTGATTATGATAGTCATTTTGCAATTGACACATAGATCAGTATGTTGTACACTTTAAACCTATACAATATTATATGTCAGTTATATCTCAGGAAAGCTGGGAACAAAACAATAGGATGCAGAATGTTAATCAGCACAAATGGGAAGGATTTACTTTTTTCTTATTGTCTTCTAAAGGGTTTAACTAGTGGAAACAGATATCACATTCTGCATTTATAATAAAATACATGTTCGTAGATAGGAGGAAATATAACCCCCATGATATTGGTCAAAAAAGAAAAAAAAAAAGAAAATGAAATACCAAAAAGATTGGTCTAATTGTATACAAGGCAATCTAAATATTTTAAATGATGTTTTGTGTTTAAGGCACTGACATTTATACATACAGGTACATGCATATATGTGTTTTTAATGTGTGATCTATACATATATGTATACATATTTTATGTGTGTGTGATATTGCTCTGTCTATGCAAATTACACACAGGATGGCAAGATACTGTTTACAAAACAAGTAAGCCTGCTGGGTTTAATCACCACAAACAATAAGTCTCTCTGAACCTGCTGCTAGCAGCTTTTGGGTGTCCTTTATTAGTGGATATATAAAGACCCCTTTGAATTTTTAAAATCCATTGCTGCTGCTTTCCCTACAAGTGTTGTTACAGCAGTATTCTGACTTGACCTACATTCTCCAGATTCCTTTAATATTGTGAAGTTCCCTTTCTTACTACTAAAAAAAAATGCATCTGGGCAATGGAGTTGGTAGATTAGCAATTGCTTTTTCTTCCTAGGACTATGGCCAAATCCATGTTTTCCTTAAGCATCCCGTTCTGGGCAACACCTCTATGTCTGGGTGAAATAAATCTGCTAGCCTGCATTTCTCCTCAATTACGTAGCTACA
The DNA here is from genome assembly GCF_046562875.1 of Panthera onca. Taxonomy (NCBI): domain Eukaryota; kingdom Metazoa; phylum Chordata; class Mammalia; order Carnivora; family Felidae; genus Panthera; species Panthera onca. Next base: position 27,847,317 of record NC_138342.1, on the reverse strand, counting down.
TCCCACAAAGTGACCTGCTACTGTATCAGCCAGAATGTTTCTTTATGAATTCCAATCTCACTTTTCTCATAGTTCAAAGTGATTGTTTTTAATAGACTTATCATTTTATTTCTTGTGTAGTGACAGTACAGTGGCAACGATTGGTGTGTGTGTGTGTGTGTGTGTGTGTGTGTGTGTGTCTGAAATAAAAGTCTTTCATTCACTGTTCAGTGTTTTCAACATTGCCCACAAATCGAAAGCAACCTGTGCTTGCAGCAGTAATCACTATTTCTAGAATCTGGCTCTGTTTGTGTGACTGCCTCTTCATTTTGGGCTCTAGCCAGTTCTTTCGTTAAAAAGTCTTCTTGTTTGGATTATCCTTCCATAAATAGATATACTTGCATCCTGTTTCCTAACCTACAGATGTCTAATTTTTACTCAGTAGTGAGTCTCTTAAGAAGTCTTTTTCTTTCTTCCTGTCTTTAGCTGTTCCAGTTCAGATCACTACAACCAAGAACCCCCAAATCAGATAGTTGCCAGGTCTCTGTAAAGAGGCAGCCAAGAATATGAAGAGCAAATTAGTAGCCAGAAAAACCTGGATATATTTTCACTGCCGGATATTTGTCAGACTTGGGAAAGTTACTTATATCAACTTGCCTCATTGATCTCATTCATAAAGTAGGCACGGTGAATGCCTATCTTGTTTCAATTATGACATTATGAAAAGAAAATACATAATAAAAAGTTATAAATGGGAAGCATAATACAGCTAGAAAAAAGCTAGACAGTAGTAGAAGGCAAAAACCTTAGAATTATAGTGAGAAGACCTATAGAGAATTTGGAGCCCATCCTCTATAGGTCTGTTGTATTTTTGCCCCTTTTTGAGCAGAAACGATGACTCCATTTATACAAGAGAATCTTTCTAAGGATGTATATATAGCAAACAACCCTAGAAGATAGAGTATCTCCTTTTGAGAAAATAACAGGTTTGTTTAATGTCCAGTATAATAGAGATGTCTCCTTGTGGGAAAATCAGGCTTACTGACCATTATAAAATATTTGGCTCCCCTAAGATTGAGGCTTCTCTCCTATAACACAGTACATTGAAAGAATACGTGTCATCTGACCCTCTTCATGTCACTGTGGAAATTGGAACTCTGCAAAACTGCTGATACTCTGGCTACTGCTAGTGCTCTAAGTAATCCTTTTTTTTTCTCTGACCCAGGAGTCTCCAGACTTCCGCCAGCATCTATGAAGGTGTGGCAGGCCTACTTAATAGCTGGTAAGCAGTTAAACTTCCAAACATTCAGCTCTTGGCTGACCGACCAGAAGGCCTAACCTCAACTGCAATATTTATGATGACAATTAAAACAACTCGCTTAAAATGATCAGATTTCAGGTTTTTTCATATTATGGCACAGGGAACTTAGCCTAATACTTTCTTTTTTAAAAAAGTTTTTTAAATATTGTATTTATTTTTGAGAGAGACAGGCAGAGTAGCAGTGGGGAAGGGGCAGAGAGAGAGGGAGACACAGAGTCTGAAGCAGGCTCCATGTTCTGAGCTATCTGCACATAGCCTGATGCAGGGCTCAGACTTGTGAACCGCAAGATATGACCTGAGCCAAAGTTAGATGCTTAACCGACTGAGCCACCTAGGCACCCTTAGCCTAATACTTTATAAATTACATCAAGCATTAAAGACCATGGTCCCAGAAATGGAATGGCTGACAAATGGGGGAAGAGATGAAAAAAAAAAATGGAGTTGTATTTATTGAATTTTATTTTTGATGGAGTAGTTGCAGTATCATTTAGTACCTATGTGACCTAGGGAAGTAGGTCAGTATGTTAATAGTAATATTAATGCTAACACTAAAGATTTCTAATTTAATATGTCATACAGTTTATGATAAGAGCAAGATTCAGACTTAATCATATCACATATTTATTCATAAGATGGCACACAGAGTCACAAAAAGTATATTATGTATTTTATAACTTCCCTGAACTCTGCTTTTTTTTTTTGTTCTAATAGCACCCCTTGCATGAAAGTATTTCCAAAAAATTGCAAAGATATTTTAGTGGCACGATTCATCCTATAACATGATCAAGTTCAGATAGCAACGATGCTCAGAGTAGAAGGTGAAACAGAAGGAGGAAACTGAAAGAACAGATGATACCAATAAGAAAAATAGCAAAATGGCATATCTAAATCCAAGCCTATCAATACATTATTTAAACACCACAATAAGGCCAAGATTATGATATGAATAAAATGCCAGCTCCCAACTATGTATTGCCAAAAAGAAACCACTTTAAATATAAAAGCAGAAATAAGTTAAAAGTAAAAGTGCATCAGAATAACACAAATCAAAAGAAAGCTCAATTACTTATATAAAAGTCAAGGTAGATTTCAAAGCAAAGAATAATACTAGGAATAAAGAAAGTTGCTTCATAGTGATAAAGGGATAGAAAGTCAAGAAACCTCATCCAGAGGACTTAGCGATCCTAGATGCTTAGGTGGCTAACAACAGAACTTCAAAATGCATTAAGTAAAAATTGTAAAACTGAAAGTAGACATAAACAAATCTCTAATTATTACTGAAGACTTACACACTCTTCTCATTAATTAGTATCACACATAAACAGAAAATCAGTTAGGATATGGCATCCCAAAACAGCGTTATCAGCAAAGACCCAATTATGACATTTTTAGGACTCTCCACTCAATAGCAGCAGAATATACATGCTCTTCACATGAACATAAAACATTTTCCGAGGTAGACTATATTCTGGCCCATACAATAGGTCTCCATAACATCTAAAAGTATTCAACTAATAGAAAGTATGTTATCAGATCACAGTACGTCAATTCTCTGTGAACTGATTTATAGATGCAATGCAGTCTCAATCAAAATCCCAGCAGTCTTTGTGGAAAATAACAGCTAAATTGGTTCTGAAATTTTTATGGAAATACAAAGGAGCTGGAATCATCAAAAAAGGGCAAAAAGGGAAAAGATAGTTGGAAGACTTGTACCCTTTAACTTCAAGACTTATATAACTACAGCAATGAAAGAAGCGTGCTGTTGGGGTAAAGATAATCAAAAATATCAATGGAATAGAAAAGAGAGCCCAGAAATAGACCCACACTCATATGATAAATTGATTTTTGACAGAGGTATCGAGTAATTCAATAGGAAATACATAATCTTTTCAAAAAGTGGTGCCAGAATCTTTGAATAGTCACACAGACAAAATGAATTTTAGCCCTTCCTTCACACAGTATAAAATATTAATTTAAATGATTAATAGATCTAAATATAAAAGCTAAAGTGTATTTCTAAATTCTAAAAAGATTTTTTAGTGTAAAATCTTCGTGACCTTAAGTTTGGCAAAGACTTCCTAAGTAGATACCAAAAGCACAAACTCTAAAACAATAAAAAATTAATAATAATAATGATTCATTAGATTTCCTAAAAGTTAAAACTTTTTCTTTTAAAAGGAAAACACTATTAAGTAAAAGAAAATCTCAGCTACAGATTGGGAAAAAAGTAATTGCAAAATACACATCTGGCAGATTTTTTTTTTTTTTAATCTAGACTATTGTAGCAAACTCACAAGTGATAGTAAGACCAAAGACCCAATTTAAAATAGCCAAAGATTTGAATGGTAACCTCACCAAAACTGAGGTTGACAAAATAGGTGAAGGTAGTCAAAGGTACAAACATCCGGTTCTAAGGTAAGTAGGTCCTGCGGATGTAATATACAACATGATGACTCTAGTTAGCAATACTGCATTACAGATTTGAAAGTCCATAAGAGGAAATCTTTTTAAAGTTCTCATCACAAACAACAACAACAACAACAAAGAAAAAAACACTTGTAACTGTGTGTTGTGGTAAATGTTAACTGAACTTACAATAAACGTTACTGAACATTAAGTAAAAATTGATAAAACTGAAAGTAGACATAAATAAATCTCCAATTATAATTGAAGACTTACACACTCTTTTCAGTAATTAATATTGCAAGAAAACAGAAAATCAGTTATATTTATATATATAAATGCATATATAAATATTTTACATTTATTTTATATTTATATAAATATATAATTTTTATTTATAAAATATTTATATATGCATTTATATAATATGTAATATATTACATATATAATATACATTCATATAAAATATAAATATATATTATATATACATATTATAAATTATATAAATATTTTTATATAAATATTATCCATCGTGATTACATATATAATATATAAACATAATACAATAATATATATAATCACAATGTTGTATACCTAAAACGAATACGATGTTATGTCAACTGTATCTCAATATTTAAAAAAAAAATTAAAAACTTAAAAAAATCTATATAGTCAGCAAACAATGACAAGAAAATGTACGCTATATTATTAGTTATTAAGGAATGCAAATTAAAGCCACATTGAATTTCTACTACACATTTAATATCTTGACTAAAATTTTAAAAATTGAACATATAGTGTTAGAAAGCATTTGGAATAACTGAAAACCTCATATGCTGCTAGCAGGAATATAAAATGGTACATTTGTAAACCTTTGGCAATTTCTTAAAAAGTTAAACACACTCCTGCCTTAATATCTAGAATGTCTAGCAGGTTTTATCCAAGAGAAATAAAAGCATATGTCCATACAAAGTGTTTCGCATAATGCTCTTAGCATATTTGCAATAGTCTTAAAATGGGGGGGGGGGGGATAAACAAAGACACAGCATCTATCAACAGATAAAGGAATAACTAAATTTTGTTATATTCATACTGTAGAATATTATTTAACAATAAACAGAATGAACTATTGATATATGCAATGGACATAGATTAACTTCAAATAACTATACAGTGAAAGAAGACATACAAAGAAATGCTATATGATTCTATTTTTATGAAATTCTAGAATATTCAAAATGACCTACAGTGACAGAAGAAGATGAGTGATTATCTGGGGACGAGGATGTGTGAAAGCAGTGGGAAAATACTGAGAGGGGCTGGAGGAAGTGATTACAAAGTGGCATCAGTGATGCTAATGAGGTGCATTTATGCCAGTGATGTACAAGTTCATTATCATCATTGTACACTTTACATTGTACGCTTTCAATATATACAATTTGTTGTAGCCAATTATATCTAAAGCTGTACCAAAGGGGAAAAATTATGTCTGTGGACATAAATCCTTGTCAGAATCAAGTATATCACACTCTGAAGTATATTGACTCCTGGGCTATCTAGATTCTCTTATACTGCTCATTCAAGAATGAAAGGAACTTAAACATTGTTGGTGAGAATGTCAGTTGGTACAGCTACTATGGAAAACAGTATGGAGGTTCCTCAAAAAATTAAAAATAGAAATAGTGGGGTTCCTAGGTGTCTCAGTCGGTGAAGCATCTGACTCTTGATTTCGGCCCAGGTCATGATCTCATAGTTCACGATTTCAAGCCCTGCATCAGACTTTGCACTGACAGCATGGAGACTGCTTGGAATTCTGTTTCCCTCTCTGCCCCTCTCATGCTCATGTGATCCCTCTCTCGCGCTCTCTCTCAATAAATAAATAAACATTAAAAAACTAGAAATATCATTTGATCCAATAATTCCATTACTGGGTATTTATAACCCCCCCAAAAAAACTCACCAAAACCCTAACTAGAAAATATATATGCTCCCTTGGGGTGCCTGGGTGGCTCAGTCGGTTGAGCATCTGACTTTGGCTCAGGTCATGATCTCGTGATTTGTGAGTTTGAGCCCTGCATCGGGGTCTGTGCTGACAGCTCAGAGTTTGAAGCCTGCTTCAGATTCTGTGTCTCCCTCACTCTCTCTGCCCTGCCCCGACCATGCTGTCTCTCTCTGTCTCTCTCTCTCTCTCTCTTAAAAATAAATAAACATTAAAAAATTTGAAAAAAGAAAAAATTATATGCACCCTTATAATTCTTGCAGCATTATTTACAATAGCCAAGATGGAGAAGTAACCTAAGTGCTCATCAGTAGAAGAATAGATAAGGAAGATGTGGAACACACACACACACATACACACACACACACACACACACACACACACACAGGAATATTACACCGCCATAAAAAGGATGAGCTCCTGTCATTTGCAACAACATGGATGGATCTAAAAGGTATTATGCTAAGTGAAATAAGTCAGACTGAAAAAGACAAATACCATACGATTTCACTCATATGTGGAATCCAAACAAATGAATAATCAAACAAAAAACAGACACGGACCAATGAATACAGTGAACAAACTGATAGTTGCCAGAGGAAAGGGAAGTAGGGAGATGGGCAAAATGAGTGAAGGGGAGTGAGAGATGATAGCTTCCAGTTATGGAATAATTAAATCATAGGAATAAAAGGCACAGCATAAGGAATATAGCCGATGGCATTGTAATGTCACTGTATAGTGACAGATGGTAGGTATACTTGGGGTGAGCACAACAGAATGTAAAACTTGTGGAATCATTATGTTGTACACCTGAAACTAATTTGACATTGTGTAGCATCTATACTCAAAAAAAAACCCCATATATATATATATATATATAGAGAGAGAGAGAGAGAGAGAGAGATAACAACAAATTGCAGTGCATGATCCCAAAGTAGAATATGGATTGGGAGAAAAACAAATGCTGTAAAAAACATTTTTAGGATAAGTGGAAAAATTTTAATATGGCCTGGATAATAATCTTGTATTACTAATTTTTTTTTAAAAAAACGTGAAGTATGTCCAATGTTATTCACGTAAATTAGCGGACGCTCTAGGGCTGTCTTGAGATCAAGAGAGCTGAAGCATTTGTAGAATTTTTGAGCCATCTCTAAAGTATGATATTCAAATTAGGAGCTTTCAATTGATATCTGACCACCGCTTGGATAATATTCTCTCTTAGAAAAACTAACCATCCCTACTTTACAGATTAAACTTAGCAGGCACACGCGCATGTGTGAGCACACACACTAATATGTATATATCCACGTACAATAAATTATAAACAACAAGATCACTCATTACTTATTTTAGCCTTGCTTTTCACCTCAATAAAAGCAATGATATCATTTACATTGCTTTGAAGATCAAGAGACATATGTATATAAAGGAAAAAGCATGAATCATAGTAAGTATGCAGTACTTATTTAATGTAGACTAAACTTCTTTACTATAGCGAAGAAAAATCATCTCATGGAATATCCTCTTGCTGACTTTGCCAGTTCTAGGAGTTTCAGCAGTTGTCAAGGGATTGCTTCTGTAACTTCAATGGGGACTATTAATAATCAGGAGAGGTATGAAAGTCTTTTCTCCCCAACTCCCATTCTCCTTTTCTCTGACTTGACAGAGAGAGAGTACTGCTTCTATTATACTATGTTCAAAAGGAGATAATAGAGGCCATTTATTTTTATAGCCTAGTGGTTTTCAGCCTGACTGAATATTAGAATCAAATGAGGACTTTTTAAAATGCTTGTAACTGTCCCCATCTTAGACGGTAGAATCTCCGAGGGTGTGGTCCAAGGATCAGGCTTTTAAAAAGCATCCTGAGCATTCTAATGTCTAGAAAAGAGTGAGAATGATCAAGTAACACAGTTTCTTAAGAACTTTACTACTTTACTAAATTAGTACTCCAGAAACTCCATGAAATTAGAAATTTATTCCAGATATATATGTGTATAATATATATACATATAGAAGATATATACACACACACCTTTACCTAGAATAGCAAAGATACATGCATAGATGCCTACATTGTAAAAAGAACTTAGTCAAATAAAAAGTGAGATTTTTAAATGAGATTTTGAATCACTCTTTCCTGCCAGTAAATAGTTATTTCCCTGACATGTTCTTTCACTTTTGACTCTCTGCAAACTACCTATGTATTATAAAGAGTTGACATAGCCCATCTGATCACTTTTTGACTGTGTGCTTTAAAGCATTTATTAAATTTATTAAGCTGTGCTTACTGTGAGTACATCAAACCCCAAACTAAAATTAAATCAAGATGAATCAAACCTGGGGACTGGTAGCAGATGCTAGCCATCCCACTTAATTGTCTAACAGCATATGCAAAGAGACCATCTCCAAGGCAACTGAGACATAGAACCACACAAAGATTTGATTTTGTTGATCGAAGTCAACACCTTGAATTGCACAATGAAGGAAAAAAAAAATAAAAAAGAAGCCATTCCACAGAATAGGCTAGTGTCGGTTAGTGTGAAATACAGTAATCAAGACGTGTAGAAATTACCATGGTGTGCTGAGGCTTAAAGCTCAGATTAATGCTGGGGCTTGTGCTATTGATAAACAGACTGAACCCTACCCAGGATGGCAAAAATACATAGATATAGATGTGTATGATATAGATATAGATATTCTTTTATATATATACATATACATATATATGTGTATATAATATATATATGTGTGTGTATATATGTATATGAGACAATTCTGCTATTTAAAGTATCTACATCGAACTTTGGTGTAAAGACATTGTCCATTGTTCACTGGGTGTGAAGATATGTACTCTCAGTCTCAGCGAGGTGAATGACTGCTCTCAAAAGTTAGGAGCACTATGAATTTCCCTTATAAAGAGGCAAAAACAAGCAGAATACTATTTAAAAACAAATCGCCAGTCACAACATAAGAGGAAGACAAGGTCCAGTTCATTATACAATGGAGAACTGCAAATGAAAGGATATACTGAGACACGATCATTACTTCAGTCTGCAAAGAAGAATGATTTACTTAAAATCCAACCTTTCAGGATTCCTCTCTATAAGAGATTGTCGTTAAACATGTAGTCTGCAACTTGGCTATAACATCCTGTACTTTATCATCGCCCGTTAGAGGCTGATGCAAACCACTTAAAAGTCTAGTTCCTTGAAATTCACAATCGTGTATTGAGCTCTTGATCCCGAGAGTTAATTTGGATTGGTTTCAGCTAGTGGAGCTTGAGTGGCACAGCCGGTTAAGTGTCTGACTCGATATCAGCTCAGGTCATGATTTCATAGTTCCTGTGATTAAGCACCACATCAGGCTCTGCACTGATAGTATGGACCCTGCTTGAGATTCTCTCTCTCCATCTCTGTCCCTCTCTCTCTGCCCCCCACCCCAAAATAAATAAATAAACTGTAAAAAACATTAATGAATTGGTTTCAGCTACTTAATTCTCTCCTGGCCTAAGCTGGCCTCATTTATTCATCTGTGGTCAGCTTTTGGTCAGCTAAATAGATCTGTTTCCGGAGGTTGACTGAATGATGGCTGAGTAACAGGGGCCACTGGGCCACATGCCCTCTCTCATACAACAATCTAATATGGTCTCATCTACATGACAAAATGTTCCAAAAGCATCAGGTACAAATGCTTTCCAAGTTGACCCAGGCTTCCTACTTGCCAGTTTCCTTATGGCTGAGGCCAGTCACATGACCAGTGCAGATTCATGGGGTGGAGGAGACTCCATTTCTTTCTTTTTTTTTTTTTAATTTAATTTTTTATTTTTTTAAAATTTACATCCAAATTAGCATATAGTTAAACAATGATTTCAGGAGTGGATTACTTAATTCCCCTCACCCATTTAGCCCATCTCCCCTCCCACAATCCTTCGAGTAACCCTCAGTTTGTTCTCCATATTTATGAGTCTCTTCTGTTTCATCCCCCTCCCTGTTTTTATATTATTTTTGTTTCCCTTCCCGTATGTTCATCTGATTTGTCTCTTAAAGTCTTCATATGAGTGAAGTCATATGATTTGTGAGACTCCATTTCTTAATGAAAGAAAAATTGTGATAATTTTGCAATCTCTCCTATCTTTCCTCTGGCAATAACCATTCACATTATTTCCACGTGCAAATTATTTTATCTCCCGAGACTCAAAATTCCCATTCAGGCTTGGAGTCTAGGATCAAATGACACATTTCAAGTCCTGTTGCAGTGCTCTTCATCTAAGAAAACCTATGCACTTCCCACAATCTAAGTATATTAAATATCTCTCTCATCCCTGATAATCCTGCGCTTATATTTATTTTTCATTGCCCATGGTCGATTTTTTGTTATCTGAGTTTTCCTTCTGGAATGAGTGCAAGAGCAGGGTCAGTATTTCATATATGTCTGCATATACGATCCTAATCATTACTTTCATATGGGCATGTTCTATAAACATTTTTTTGAATTCCAAATGAAGAAATGATTGAATAAATGAATGACAAAGTTCATAGCCTGATGATGGAAGAAGGTATTCTTTATATAATCTGAACTAGGCTATTTTTTGCGAGACTAATCTAAAGTTGAGCTTTATGGATTCACAAAGAGGCAAAAGTTCAACATGACAGTATCCAAATGAATCTCTAATAAGTGAGTATCATGTCATTTTTCAACCTTGGCTGTCACTGCCTGATAACTCAGAAATTATACATAAACTCATAGGCATAAGAGGAAAGAATTGGGTCAATTCAGAAAATATCAAAGGTCCAACTTGCAACTTCTGATTTCTAGAGGTTTTCTATCGTCTTGATGTTATCTATCAGATCATTTTGGCCATTTGGTTTTGTACAAAGTGTAAACAAATACATGCGAGTAACAGTAAATCTTTTTATCTTTACACCTCTGATATTTGAAATCAGTAGAGTCCAAAAGACTTAGGTTTATTTAAAATCTAAAAAAGAGATTACAAACTTAAGAACAACTCTATATAGGTATTTTTATTGTAGAGCATTGATGGGCTTTGTTTTGTGCATCAATTTATATTTATTATTGCTACCGATGCTTTTACTGTATAAAGGCATCTTTATAAGTGGGCATATTTGTATTTCTCTGTGTTTCTTATTTCTGCATTCCTATATTATTTTGGTATTTCTTTGGTGACATACAGGGCTGTATATACATCTACATAATAGAATTAAAGTATCTTTGTATACACTGTGTGTAAACGTGTTTCTTGTATATGCACGGGCTTGTCAAGGGATTGGGAGAGGTTCAGAAGATGACTTTATGTGAGCATTTCAAAATTATATGGCTATAGTGTAGTTTGTAGCATGAGTCTACTTATGTGAGGAACATATATGTGGATGTACCTATAGACCCTCTATATCTGCCCTTAAAGCAACTATTTAGCTCAGTTAAGACATCTGGCTACTGGAAATTTTTCAATTTTATTTATTTTAAAATTTAATTTAATTTATTTTATTTCTTTTTAAAAGTATTAAGATAACTAGTGGAAAAAAAAATCTGGAGTCCGTCAGATTAGTGTTCTAATGGTTGCTTTACCATTTCTCAGTAGCCTCGAGTGAACTATTTACCAGATGTCGGTGACTTAGCACCACACGTAAAATAGTTTTGTTAGATGGTTTCTAAATGCATACCTGCGGTGAATACTGGAACTGCCACTAACTGCATATGCGACTTTGGACAAATCATATCCCTGAACTTCTATTTTTTTTTTCATTTGTGCAATGACTATACTAATACCTACTGACTCAAGTGTGTGACAATGACATAAAATAAAATCATGTAAGGATTGCGTGAAATGCATTCGCTTAAAGTAGGGCACAGTGTTTGGCATGTGAATGATGCTGAATAAATCTAAATAAGTACACTTCTTGTAAAGAGTAGTGTAAAAGAGAGAATGTATATAAGGTTACAGTATTACTTTATTTGTATTGTTTGTACAAATACAAACAATATCCATTTTTGTACTGTACTAATCATAATTCATTTTTGTACTGTTCAGATTTTGTACTATACCAATTATTTTTGTTTGAACCTATACAAACAAAAGTCTACTATGGAATACCAGGAAATAAGAGATAAAGTCTTTTCAAAATATTCATCTTCAAAATTCATTAAAGAGATTTTTATTTTAATTTAACATGCACAGAGTGGTACATGTGTTACCAGTGATGAACCTACATTGACGCACACTAATATTATTTTTTTCATTTTTAAGTTTTGGATTTCTTCACACTTAACAAGATAAGTCCTTTCCATTTTCCCCCCTTATTTGCCAAGACTAGCTTCTCCACTACGGAAGATAAACATTAAGGCACTCAGAATATTTACATTGATGAATTATCAGTTAATATTTCTTAAGTTTCCTTAAAAATTCTGTGTGTCAAAACAGCTAATTAGGAAACATAGATATTGACAGAGATGTATGATTTGTTGGTGTAAGACATAAGCATATTGGATTAATTCCCAATTGGTAGCATACTTTGACTTTCTTCCTGGTATTTTTCAAACTCATTTGGGAAGATAGTCTAAGCACTTTTTCCCACTTCATATATAGTCTCCTTTTTCTGGTTCCATTTTAATTAGCCAGCTAGATTTTTTTAAGTGGATAATTTATACATCAAACTCTCATGGACTGTTTACCCTACTCTATTGTACTTTCCCTTCTCCTTTAATGTACTCTCACAACTGGATTTTATTCATCATAGTAAGTACTATTTCTTTTCTTTTCTTATTTATTTATTTATTTACTTATTTATTGAGAGAGAGAGAGAGAGAGAGAGAGAGAGAGAGAGAGAATCCCAAGCAGGTTCCACACTGTCAGCACAGGGCCCAATGCCCCTCATGGGATTTGAAAGGTGCCATGCGACAAGGAATGTTAGCAGCCAGTAGAGGCTAAGAGACAGCAATAAACAAACAAACAAACAAAACCTCTGTTCTTTTTTTAAGACAAGGCTGCTGAATTTGACCAGCGGACTAAATGAACATGGAAACAAATTATTCCAGTATATCTAGTTAAGAACCTAGCCTGATTGAAACCTTGATCTCAACCTTGTGATGCCCTTAGGGAGAGAAACTGGTTGAGCCCATGTAAGCTTTTGACCTATATAACTGTGAGATAACAAACATATGTTGGTTTAAGCTGCTAGTTTCTGGTAATCTGTTGCCTAACAATACAAAACGAATGCAGTCTAATTCAATCATTTTCAAGATTTTTGGAGCAGACCCTACTTTCCAAATGAAATCTTTGTAGAAAGACAGTATATAATCCTTCTATAAATAGAATTTCTCAGATTAAAAAGGAGGCATATTCTGCATGTCATCAAGGGCCCTCACTTTATCCCATATAGCGCCATCACTGAACCTCAGAAATCTTCACAAGTCCAGGAGAATCCTTGACCACTAAAGTGAGTATTATTTGAGTCTGGAATACCAGAGCCAAAGAGTAAGGAGTTTCACATTTTCTTCCACTGTTCCTGATACAGGATACAAATAACTCTCAATTAGCCTCCTGGATTTATTAAAGTCTAGATGCACAGCTTTTACCTATATCTTTAAAAAATCTGGGGCGCCTGGGTGGCTCAGTCGGTTAAGTGTCCGACTTCAGCTCAGGTCACGATCTCACGGTCCGTGAGTTCGAGCCCCGCGTCAGGCTCTGGGCTGATGGCTCAGAGCCTGGAGCCTGCTTCTGATTCTGTGTCTCCCTCTCTCTCTGCCCCTCCCCCGTTCATGCTCTGTCTCTCTCTGTCTCAAAAATAAATAAAACATTTAAAAAAAATTAAAAAAAAAATCTTCCTACATCCAAATTCTGGAAAGAGCCCTGTATACTTCTTGAACTAAACAGAAAATAGCCTACTGCTAGTTCTAAACTTCTTTTGGGCTCAAATTGAAGGAAAACATAAGAGAAAGCATGTGATGGCATATATCCCATTGCAGTGATTTCTTGCCAGCTGCAGATCATGCAAAAATAAAAATCTTCCCACACACTTCCAGAAAGCAATGGACCTTTTTATGAGTGAATTTCATCATTAAGAACAAAACAAAACAAAATACTGAACAGCTATGCTGTAGCAGAGAAATCAACTCTTTGAACAAAGGATCCTTAAGAAAACAAATAGGGGCGCCTGGGTGGCGCAGTCGGTTAAGCGTCCGACTTCAGCCAGGTCACGATCTCGCGGTCTGTGAGTTCGAGCCCCGCGTCAGGCTCTGGGCTGATGGCTCGGAGCCTGGAGCCTGTTTCCGATTCTGTGTCTCCCTCTCTCTCTGCCCCTCCCCTGTCCATGCTCTGTCTCTCTCTGTCCCAAAAATAAATAAAAAAAAAAAACGTTGAAAAAAAAAATTAAAAAAAAAAAAAAAAAAAGAAAACAAATAGATTTCTTGAGAAAGCAACCAATTGTGAGAACTTAAAATTCTTTTCAATTGAAACACTGTGACATGCCTTCTAAATGATATTCTGAGGAATGTCTGAGAAGGATCATCTATTTTTACACAAATTACTGGGTCAGTTATTAGCTTTTGACGTTTATTGGCAAATAGTCTCTATGCTGAATTCGTACATGCAGAATTTCTGTTTCCACGCACAACGTACTATTCTATTTCCTTTTCACTGAAAGATATTAGTTGAGCTTTTAAAACAGAAGTTCTTGGCAACAGATAATCAACTGAATATATTTTGGGGGATACTTTTCCTGTATGATAGAACATTGCGGCCGAGCAAAACACAGGGCTTGCTTTGGCAGAAGTATGGCTGGTACCTCTGTATGAATGTTTGTTCAGACTGTTTTTTGTTTGTTCATTTTTGGTTTTGTTTCTAAGTATTCCTAGTAGAGCTTCAAGCAACGACTACTCATTTGTTTGGGATGTTTTTAATAAGATCCGTGTGAGTAATATCGCTTCTAAATACATGATCTTTCTGTATGCTGTTAACAATATTTGAAGTAGATTAAATACCGCATACTCATTTTGCTTGGTTTGGAAATACTAGGACAAAAAGCAAATGAACAAAAACCTTAAATAAATAAAAAAGACTGAGTATCCGGCCTAGTGCATTCTTCTGGGTTATCTGGTTCTATGTTTCTGTTATTGTCTTTGAATTCTACAACTCTAAGCTTTCGGGGAAACACACACACACACACACACACAAAACAAACAAAAAAAAACAACTGACAGCAATGTCAATTGTGCCACACAAATGAGTTTTATCCAGTGAATGTAGTTGATCCTTGCCCTGTGGATGTTGACCAGTTTTGCATCTAATTTGCAAATTCATTTTACCATTCCTGATTGCCTAACACATGTGTGATTCGAATTCTCCTTTGAATCAGTTGTAGTGTCTTATTGGTTTCTTCATTAATTAATATGTTCATGTCTCTTCTGTTGTTGCATAGCATTACCACAAACATAGCACAAAAACACGAATGAATTATTGCACAGTTTCTGTGCGTCAACAGTCTGGGCATGGCTTAACTGGTTCCTCAGGTAATCACGATATGGCTCAGGTTGTGATCTTATCTAAGGCCCAGGGTCTTGTTGCAAGTTCCCTGGGTCACTTGCAGAGCTCAGTTTCTTGTGATTATAGGACTGAGACACCCCAAATCCTACAGACCTCGTGCTGCTCCCTGTCATGTGGCCCTCTCCACAACATGGCAGTTTGCTCCTTCAAGGCCAACAGGGAAAGGTCTTTGCTGCTTCTACTCCCTCTAATTTCCTCCATCCTAGTACTTGAGGTCTGCTTTTAAGAGGGTTCATCTAGTTAGGTCAGGCCTACCCAGAATGTGGAAGTCAGAGTGAAGAGTTATAACATGCACCAGAGCTCCAGAAAGAGAAAATACAAAGACATTCTATTAAGAGGTAATGGCTGTGGGGCACCTGGGTGGCTCAGTCAGTTGAGCATCTGACTCTTGATTTTGGCTCAGGTCATGATCCCAGGGTCATGGAATTGAGTCTCACATTAGGCTCCATGGACCCTGCTTAGGATTCTCATTCTCTCTCTCTCTGTCTCTCTCTCTCTGTCTCTCTCTCTCTCTCTCTCTCTCTCCCTTTGCTCCTCTCCCGCACTTGTGCTTTCTCTCCCTCTCTAAAAAAGAAAAAAAAAAAAAAAAAAAGAGGTAATGGTTGAAAATTCTCCAAGGCTGTTGAATGCACCAATGCTCAGGTCCAGTAAATTCCAAGTGAGACAAAAGGAAAAACATATTTTTTCACATAATATTCCATATGGTAAAACTTAGGAACTCAAAAGAATATTGATGGGGGGTGGGAGGGAGGGCAGGGTGGGAGGGAGGACAGGGTGGGTGATGGGTATTGAGGAGGGAACCTTTTGGGATGAGCACTGGGTGTTGTATGGAAACCAATTTGACAGTAAATTTCATATATTAAAAAATAAAAAAAAAAAAAAAGAATATGAGATGGTTTGAAATTCAGCCAACAAAATATAAATTAACTACCACAAATAGATTTCAAAGTAACTTCTCTATATAAACAATGGAAGTCAGAAAACAGTGGAATAAAATCTTTAAGAGTCAAAAGTAATTTCTGGCAAACTAACTTTACACCAAGCAAAATTATCCTTTAAAAGTGAAGGTGAAATATGGGGGCACCTGGGTGGCTCAGTCGGTTAAGGGTCCATCTCTTGATTTATGCTCAGGTCATGATGTCAGTTTGAGAGATAGAGCACTGTGTCAGGCTCTGGGCTTTCAGCACAGAGTCTGCTTGGGATTCTCTTCCTCTCTCTCTCTCTCTCTCTCTCTCTCTCCCTCCCCCGCCCTGCTCATGTGCACATGCACTCTCTCTCTTTCTCAAAATTAAGTAAATAAACATTAAAAAAATTTTAAAATGAAAGTGAAATAAACACATTTTTGGACAAACATTAGCCAAAAAAAGTTAACCTCAACTAATGGTGACTAACAACAGTTCTAAAGGAGGTATTTCAAGAAAAAGGAAAATGACTCCCCAGTGTAAACTGAATTACAAAAAACATAAATGGATAAAAATAATAATAATTGGACAAATCTAAGCCATTGGAAATACAAAATTATAAAATGGCTAATTTAGAGTGATTTGGTATAAATAAACTAGAATTAATATACTGAACAGTGAAAGAATATATACAGGGTAAGTCTTTTTTTTTTTTTTTAATTTTTTCTTTTTAACATTTATTTATTTTTGAGACAGAGAGAGACAGAGCATGAACGGGGGAGGGTCAGAGAGAGGGGGAGACACAGAATCGGAAGCAGGCTCCAGGCTCTGAGCTGTCAGCACAGAGCCCGACGCGGGGCTCGAACCCACAGACTGTGAGATCATGACCTGAGCCGAAGTCGGTCGCTTAACCGACTGAGCCACCCAGGCGCCCCAGTTAATTTTTTTTTATGTTTACTTTTTTTTGACAGAGAGAGAGAGACAGGACATGAACGGGGGGGAGGGGCAGAGAGAGAGGGAGACACAGAATCTGAAACAGGCTCCAGTCTCTGGGCTGTCAGCACAGAGCCGGATGCAGGGCTCGAACTCATAGACCGCAAGATCATGACCTGAGCCGAAGTCGGACGCTTAACCGACTGAGCCACCCAGGCACCTCTGATATCATAATTAAAAAGAAAAACATTATCAGAAATTAATGATATCACTACCTATTGATTAAAAAGTTCAATTTACCAGGAAGTTACCATTTTAAACATGTATGTACCTAATAGTGTAACTTCAAAATATGTAAAAATAAATAAATAAATAAATAAACAAACAGAGAAGAAATTGACAAATCTGTTACTAGAGAGATTTTATCACACCTCCCATGTTGATCTTATCTTACGACATAAAGCATGTCTTAATAAATCTCAAAGAAATGAAATAAAATCAACGTGACCCTTGTATACATCCTACCCTCCCCACTCCAACCATTCTCCAGGGTTTGGGGTGAGGCGAACAATGTTCATTATCAGTAATATATAAATTCAGGTAGATAAAAAGGAGGAGAGGAAATGGTGGGTGAGATATCTATTGCTTTGTGACACTCTGAAACTATGTCAAACTAATTATTCTGGTCCATGAGCCTCTCATAGTTCAACTCTGCTTTCCACTCTGGCCTCCACTGTAACCACTCCTTCTTGATGTTTCCTTGCTCTAGTCTTGTGATTTACTTGGAGTTCACAAGTATGCACCATATGTGTTACAGTTTAGCTCATCTTCTGGACTCTTTTTCTCTTTTGAAATCCATTTCAAACATCGTATTTTATGGAAAAAAAATTCCTGAAACTTTTCTGAAAATGTATTTAACTTCTCACCTGAGTTCCTCAGCTGCTTGGTGCATTCTTTTTCTATTATAATATTCCAGTTGTTTGTTTACTTTCCCACTTCTGTAGTGAGAGGAAAAAATACCTGATAAATGATCTTACAGAACAGGGACCAGGATGGTATCTTTCAAAACAAATCAACTCTTTCTTCAACTCCCATAGAACATGGTACCAACCACCTAATTCAAAATCACCAACCTTACCAAACCTTTCTTTTTACTCTGTTATATTTTTAATATGTAAAGTTTTATCATTGTGCTGTTCTAAAGTAGCATTTCTCAACTGGGGGTAAATTTTCCCTCTTTGGATATTTGGCAAAGTTTGAATACCTTTTTGGTTGTCACAACTGGAAGGATACTACCAGTATCTAATGAGTAGAGGCCGGGGATGTAGCTAAATATTGTATAATGGGGGCACCTGAGTGGCTCAGTCGGTTGAGCCTCCGATTTCCACTCAGGTCATGATCTCGTGGTCCGTGAGTTCGAGCCCCGCGTCAGGCTCTGTGCTGACAGCTCAGAGCCCGGAGCCTGCTTCGGATTCTGTGTCTCCCTCTCTCTCTGCCCCTCCCCTGCTCATGCTCTGTCTCTCTCTGTCAAAAAAAAAAAAAAAAAAAAAAACATTAATTTTTTTTTAAACATTGTATAGTGGATAAGAGAAATCTCTACAAAAAAATATTATCCAGCCCAAAATGTCAGTCAATAGGGCTACTGTTGAGACACCCTTTTCTAGAGTGAAGGATATGCCTCCCTAAAGGCAGTATCCATATCTATATGTCTAAATAGAATATCTAAATCAATTTCTTTGAATGATTAAATGCATTTTATTTTTTCAGTATATGCTATTTTTATATAGTTGTATAAATAAAAGTTCCATTTTCTTTTTCAAAGGACACTGAAACAGAATTTTCTCTAGAATATTGCATCTTTAATTTTCTAGATGTGTGTGACCTATTCCTTTTATAAAGGCTAAAATTTAGTTTTAAAAGTTAATTTGGAAATTAGCATCCAAGATGACTTCATTTGTTTCAAAACAGAAAAAGAAATACTTAAGGTGTCTTTCAGAGATTTTTTATAACATCACGTGAATGAAAATTAATTAGTACTTTGTTCCTACACCAGCCTTTCTTTTGTAAGCTCTAAGTAGATACCATTTCTTCTACTAGCCATGTAAAACAAATGAGACACAGTCTATTCCCAGTTTAGAAACAATAGAATGACAAAATAGAACACTCTTCCTCATTATCTACACCTGCATATATTTCCCTTTTTTTTAAGCTTTCTACATGTATTACTGGCGGTGACACATGCAATGCAGAAAAGCTATGATGAAATTTAATAAGTTAAGAAAAACAAAAGTGAGAGAAAGATTAGGTTTTGCCTTATCCTTCTGTGATTTATGAATCCTATTTATGAAAGAACTTGCAGATTTCCTGCAGCCCACAAAGCAGCAGACGTTCAAGCTTTATGCATCTGAATGACATAGTGGTCATTTATACTACAAGGTAACATCCAATATTAATTTGTTTTTAACAAGATCACTTACTATGTATGAAATTCAGCAGATATATCCCTACTTTTGTGAAAAGTACAGTCACATAAGGGAAATAGACAAGTAAGCAGGCGACAAGTATACACTATGGTGAATGCAACAGAAAGACACCGAAAGGTTTGGAAGGTTTTATAGATATCCCGCCCAGTAGCCACAGACTCCTTATTCCTTGCTATGAGAGTCTGGCTTCTGTTCAGGAATTGAGGGACCATGTGCTGGGAGAAAGTGGTCCGCTCCCCAGTTCCTGGAAGGAATGTTGATGAAGCAAAGCCCAGAATAAACACCCTTTACCCTTTTTCAAGTGACTGGCTCAGGTATAATCAGGTGACATAACTGTGGCTACTGAGATAAATATAAAATTTGTTTTTGGGAACCTGGATAAAACTTTTTCCTGATTAAAAAAAATGGGGGGGTGGGGAAGGGAGAAGGTCTCTTTCCCTTCTGCCAAGCGGTTATGCTAGAGTGTGATAAGGAACCACAACAGCATTTGCAAACATTAGGGCATCAGCCTGAATTTGAAAGTCAAACTGAGGAGGGCACCTTTTGGGATGAGCACTGGGTGTTGTATGGAAACCAATTTGACAGTAAATTTCATATATTAAAAAAAAAAAAAAAAAAAAAAAAAAAGAAAGTCAAAATGCAGAGGGAGGTGAGCCACAGGGATCCTGGCTCACGATGAGCTGGCTCTGCCTTACACAGGATTTCTTTTATCAACTTTTCTTTTAAAACTAATTGCAACAGTATTTTCTCTTTCTTACTGAGGAAAACATCTTAACTGATAAAGACACCTAAGCAAAGCCCACAGAGATCAAGTAAGGCTTCTCAAAGTAAATACCATCTGCTTACACAATGAAACCATTTGCAGATCCTGTTTAAGTTTCTTGTTCCCTGACCACTATCTGTGGCAGAGATTCAGTAATCGGACCTTAATAAAGCACACATATTAGGGGTAGAGTGCAGTGTTATAACCTAGGGATTCTTTTTTCAAAATCAGACTCTACAGTATTAAAGTCTTGGAACCCAGAAGAACCAAGAGAAATACTAAATAACCACTCCATATGTATAATCACTCACTTAAAAGTCATTATTAAAAAAATAATAATAAGAGTAGGGGCACCTGGTTGGCTCAGTCGGTTAAGCGTCTGACTTCGGCTCAGGTCATGATCTCACAGTTCGTGAGTTCGCGCCCCACGTCAGGCTCTGTGCTGACAGCTCAGAGCCTGGAGCCTGCTTCGGATTCTGTGTCTTCCTCTCTCTCTCTGCCCCTCCCCTGCTCACACTCTGTCTGTCTGTCTCTCTCTCACAAATAAATAAACATTTACAAGAATTAAAATTAAAAAAATAAGAGTAAATATTCAAAGATATTGAATTTCTCAAGATAGACAATAAAAATTGCTAACTCGCAAAGGTTATAAACATAATTATAAGAGACTTTACGGCTACTGCAAAGTGGTAATATTAGTAGCCCTAATATTCCATAACTGCAACATGAAGCATCTAATAACATAGATTAGATAGATATAACAAATACCTAATAGATATAGATTAAATGTAGGTGATAGATATAGATATAGATGGTATAGATATAGAAATAGAAATAGATATAGACATAGACATAGACATAGGTATAGATTAGATACAGATATAACTAAACTTTTAGGTACTGCCTAAAATGCACCTGCAATGGATTGTATAACGTTATTTCCTGAAACTCTCCTAGCCATGAGGTGAGACTAGAAGATGCCAAAAGATTGTGTGCAATGAAAGAGATTTAGATATAGTCGTACCGAGTATGCTTGCAAAAATTACTCCAATGATTTAACCACCCTTTCTTTTACCCTAGCGAGGGACTATTTCATATTTCTTTTTGTAAGAATATTTGAAGGCAGAAAAAATAATACATCTTCGTCCTTCCTTGCACCTGCTCTTACAGCCTGACAGTATATGCATTGGGCTACGTTTACCAACCCAGATGTTGTTACTCCTTGACCAACTAGTCTTTGTATTATACCTGTGGGGTCTAACTCCAGTTCCCAGCAAACCTGAAGTGACTAATGGTGGATGTTGTCCATTGATATTGCCACCAGTGTGCACAATTGATACATTGATAAAATAAGCATATATTTTGCCATATAAATCAGGATCCTTCTATGAGTGACATAGAAACTGTTCGTAATTTAACTGGAATAAGTGACATTGCCTAGGACTGTCCAAGGTCCTTCTTTACTATCTGGGAAAGAAGCATCTATCACAAGGCCTTAGATAGTGCTGTCCTTTGATGTCACTCTTTTTCAGTAAAAACACATATATTTTCATAACTGTATTCTGAAGTATTCAGCAAAATATATTTTAAATGCTAAATAGTTTTAGAAAATGAACTAATATATATGTAATAAATTTTATTGGCAGTTGGCATTTGAAAAGGTCAAGGTTGATTGGAGTTCCTAGGAAAGCTTTGTGGCAGAAATGGAATTTGAAATAGAACTTGTAGGATTCGTTGGGCTGGAAGGGTGGGAGAAGGGTCAATGATGGTGTGGAAACAATGTGAAGGGAGGGAAAAGGAATATTTTCAGTATTATACCAATCAATTCAAACTGACTATTAATATGCATCACCTCCATAAAGTGGTAACCATTTAGCGATTTACAATGTGCACAAGCCTTTATGCCTGCCATTTGATATTTATTCAAATGGATTTAATTCTATCAATTCTTTTGGGTAGATGGGGAAGTTATAATCATTCTCATAATCATATTTAAAGAAATGGGGGAGGACGATAAGATATGTATCTAAAGTGACAGAAATTTAGTAATGTAGGCAAAAAAGAAAAAAAGATGTTTTATGATGGTAAATCTAGTGTTCCTTATACTTTGTAGCATCTCTTCTCTAATAATTGGAAGATAGTGCAATAATTATCTCTGCATGGCTGAGGAAAAAAAATTGGAAATAATTCCACAGGTGCTATAAGACTGAAAAAGAAAAATGTAAAAACCATGGAAAGAAACCATGGAGGAGTCAGGAATAGAGCTGGGTGTGAGCCAGAGAGCAGCTTTTAAAAGTACAGGAGGCAAAAGGTAGGCCCTAATGTTCCATAATTGTGACATTAAGCTTCTAATAACAAATATATATACATATATATGCATAAGTATATACATATATATGCAACAGTTTTTTTTGTGTGTATGTGTGTGTGTGTGTGTATATATATATATATATACATATATATATATATATATACATATATATATATGTATATATATATGCATACGCATACACAAAAGATGTTGGGTATAGAGGGTAAGAATATATTCAATTGTCAATTTAAATGAAGAACAATTGAGAATGCTGCTGTTTAATGTGGAAAATATCGTGATCTAGTGGACCAGAGTCTAGACTGGGCTCTACTCCCAATTCAGTATTGAATCTGGCAGACCTTAAACAGATTGCAGAAGACTAGGAATTGAAAAGGCTTTTCTGGCTACTTGCCTACTTCTTTCTTCCATAGCCCTTGGTCTTTAACTGGATCTTGGAAAAACTGAAAATCTGCTCTCTAAAGTTATTAATCTCCCTTGAAAAAGTCTTGCGACACAAAGAATACAGATGGGAAAAGAGTCAAAAACTTCCCACAGAACAAATACAAGCATGTATAGGAAGGAGAAAGGCATATCAGCGAGTGGCTGTTATTAGTTTATAATTGAGAATAGCAAACTCTCTGCTGAATTTGTTAAAATGTAATGATAGGTTGCACTTGATTACGTGCCCTCATCCTTACTGGTTAGCTCATGATTGGACAGCACAAATCTCTTATTTTCAAATGCACAAGGAAATGATGATATTCCTTGCATGAGCAATTTTGTGCTTCATTGCTCTTAATTGCGTGCTTAAGCTTCACTCTTTGAAAGGCTGCAAAGTCTTAGAAAAAAAGGAGGTCAATATGTGAAATCTTGCAAAAATACAAAAAATCTGAAGAAGAGGAAAAAAGATATGCTGCTTGAAGGAGAAACTCATTTAAAAACACAGTCTATGCATTGAAATTAAGTACAAGCCTCGTCTATATGGGATTCAAAAGAATTTCATTACACAAAAAGAGTAGTTGAAATAAGTAACAAACTGCCAAAATCAACAATAAAAGCAAAGTGGTATAAATCAGCTCAAGAGGGAACTGAATCAATTTTAAAAAAGAAAGAAACCAGGGCCACTGCCTTGATTTTTATGGCAGAAAAAATACCTAAATCATCTTCTTCAGGTTATCACTGAATTTAAACTCTTCCTTACTATAGCTAATATAATTTATAATCATTTATTATATCATTTAATTTATTATATATGCTAAATAAAACTATAGCCTTCCTTTTACCTAATGTAAGTTCTCTGAGGGCAGAGACCCTGATTAATTTTTCATTGTTCTATCCTATACCTATGATTATGTTTAGCAAAGAGCAGATCCTATGCTGTTAGTTATTAAATGAATTATTGAAGAAATAACAGACTAGCTTACAACAACAAGGACCGCTATTACTGTTCCAACAATATCAAATCCAGAGCACTATGGCACAAGACAAAACTTAGTATCTTTTTGTTTTGTTTTGTTTTGTTTTGTTTTGTTTTGTTTTTTAATTCTGGGGGGCGAGGCGCGTGGGGAGGGGCAGTGAGAAAGAGGGAGACATAGAATCCAAAGCAGGTGCCAGGTTCCCAGCTGTCAGCACAGAGCCCCGTGCAGGGCTGGAACTCCCCAGGGCTGGTACTAACCAAACCAGGAGATCATGACCTGAGCCAAAGTTCAACACTTAACTGACTGAGCCACCCAAAAGCCTCAACAAATCTTATTCTTGGAACCGTGATCTCTTTTATTTCTGGTGTGTCAGTTCTTGTTTACTTCTGCCCTCCATGTTTCTACAATAGTCACTCATTTATAACTTTCTTTTCATTTCTAAAAGAATTGAGGGTGGTACTTTTTATTTTTGTCTTCAAAGCTTGCTGCCGTATTTCTTCTGTGAGTGGACGGAATAGACAGGCCGGCATTAGGTACCATGCTTCTACTGGAAGTATTTCTTAGGCTGTGCGATGCTCTCATTGCCTGACAGATTTAATGATCGTTCATAAGTTCCTTATTTGCTACCTACTTGAGCACTAGGGAGAAAAGAACTCCGTAAATCCTAGGGGAGTCTTTTTAAATCAGGCCATAATAAAGATCTATAAATGCACGTGTTGCCTGGATTCCTCTCATAGAATTCATTTTTAAAGTGATTTCAAAATGAGGTTGGTTTTATTTCACACTAATTACTTTCCAATTCTTTTTTTTCATTGTATATGCTTCCAGTTTTAATGAATCTAAATAGTAGGGAACTGCCTATATTTACTTGTAATATTTCCCAGTATAAATTCTATTACTCAATTTATTAGCAATAAGTGCCACTTTACAGTGGAGAAAATTGTAGTCTGTGTTTGAGGTTGGGGTTGGGGTTGCATTTGGGGTTGGGTTATTTTGTTAAGGCATAAATTTTAGCGGTATTATGATTTTAGATACATGTTTGACTCTTCAGAAAACTGGACACTTTGTTTCCCTCCCTTCTCTCTCTGCCTAAGACTTGAACAGCCTTCTTTTTTTTCTTTTTTCTTTTTTTTTTTAGACTTAAATTGTCTACATTTGATTACACCACTGAAAAATCAGTTCTGTGAATATAATCCTTTCATGGTACTAACCACATTGGAAAATAATAAAAATAAACAAAAACTTAGTCACCCTTCTTTTTACTTCTTTTTATGAACACATTTCCCAGAAATAACAGCAGAGTAATTCTGGAAACCCAAAGACAGAAAGAATATCTCAATCACTTGTTCCTATAATATTTGTGTCACAGTTTGAATGGACGGTTGCAGTTCCTTTTTATTACAAACCAAACAAATTTGTTATACTACTTTGTTTTAGTGCTAAAACTTTTAGCAGAAAATTAACAATGAAGGTCTTCAGGGAACCTAAATTCTAAACTTGTTCACCAATTAAGTTACTGATATGCTCCTGGATAATCTCTTAGAGATACTATAATTACCCCCAAAACCAAGAGACATTATATACACTGTATGTCAACCAACCTGACAATAATAAATACACACACACACAACACACACACACACACACACAGAAAGAATTAAACAAATACTTTAATCACTAAAATACAACAAAAGGATAATCATATTTTTGACATGAGGTAAAATAACATATATAAGCCAATGATCCTTCGATGCACACCAAAAAAACACATAGACGTCCAATAAATTAAACTGTGTCACACATAGATTTTATAGTGTTCCTTTTACTAACGGAATCTTAGTGTCACTCATTGTAGGTTAATGTTTATTCCAGGCTTCAATATGCTAAAGAATCAAACCCTCAAATAAACTCTCCAGTGCTTGGACCAACATATTAAATATCAAATCCTGGATTAGAACTACTATTTTAATAGTAATTACTCATATTTGGGGTGCCTGGGTGGCTCAGTCAGTTGAGCTTCTGACTTCTGCTCAGGTCATGATCTCGCGTTACTGAGTTCGAACCCCGCGTCGGGCTCTGCGCTGACAGCTCAGAGCCTGGAGCCTGCTTCGGATTCTGTGTCTCTCCATCTCTCAGCCCTTCCCCTGCTCATGCTCTGTGTCTCTCTGTCTCTCAATAATAAATAAACGTTAAAAAATAGTAATTACTCATGTTTTATTTCTCTTCATTATACTTATAGTGCTTCCATGCTAAGTAGCTCTTTTATGCTATAAGGTTCCAAATATTTAGAGAAGACAGGGATTTCAGAGAGGATTAATTTAAAGTTTTATTTTGTGTGTTTTTTCTGTGCCCTTCCCCCACACAATCCATTCTCAAAGCTCTGCCCTTGATTGTTTGACAACTATTAATGGCATCCCCTGGATTCCTTTAAGGGCAGGCTTCTAGTTGGGTTTCATTATGAGAGAGAGGTCAGGTTTTCCTCCTCCAATCCAGGCTTGTTTCAGCTGTGGTTCTAACAGTGGCTGTGTGCTTCTATGATTATCCTTCATTGATGGAACATTCCTTCCACTATCGCCAGTTTTAAGAAAACTCAGCCCCCCTTGTCACTTTCCTAAAGTCTGCTCCCACATTTAAGATCTCTTCATTGAAATCCTTTCAATAGAACCATGTGAGTGGACAAGAGCAGATGGAATTCTGGATACAGATTGATCATATGTTAGTCGAACCCATGGATGATATCCTTGCTGGGGAAAGTGAAACAGTGATAATAATTACCATTGTTTGTGGCTACCTGGCTACATAATTTGCAGCCCTTAATGAAAATGCCAACCCCCTTGTTTAAAATTCATTAACAATTTCAAGATAATAATAACAGAGCACTGGGGCGCCTGGGTGGCTCAGTCGGTTAAGCGTCCGGCTTCGACTCGGGTCATGATCTCACGGTTCGTGGGTTCGAGCCCCGCGTCGGGCTCTGTGCTGACAGCTCAGAGCCTGGAGCCTACTTCGGATTCTGTGTCTGCCTCTCTCTCTCTGCCCCTCCCCTGTTCACGCTCTGTCTCTCAATAATAAAGGTTTAAAAATTAAAAACAAAATAACAGAGCATTAAAACAGGTGTTGAGCCCTAGTAAGTACAAAGCTCTATGGAACTACACAGGCTGCAAGCCTTTGAAACTGACCCCAGGTAGGTACACTGGAGTGGAATACAAATGGAGAGCAAATACTCTTGTGATCAAATGCTGATTCAATCAAGTATGATCAACTTGAAAATTTTACTGATTGCAAAACTATAGTGTAGAAGGTCTGTCTCTGTGCTGGAGGAATTTCCATAGTAATAATAATAATAGTAATAATCCAGTAATTTAAGGGCCTTTAATTCTCAATTGCAGATAAAGGTGGGAAAGCAGAAAGCTTCCGTGATAGTCTTAACACAATCTCATATGTCACAACTGCAAGAAAAGCATGCCGAAGATTTGGCTCTAAATTGAACTGTGTTAGGTTAAGAGTTTCAAGGCCAGTAAGAGACTTCCAAGTCTCTTAGGCTTGGGCTAGAATGCTGGTTGGGAATAATGGGATTTGAAGACTTCATTTGGGGGCATTTTTGTAGATACAAACAAAATTGGGAATCTTTCCCCAAAATATTTTTGAAATCTGTTTCTAAAAGAAAAAGTTCTTCTTCCATTCTCTTTTATAAAAGTTTATTTCCTTTTATAAAAATCCATTATAAAATCTATTAATGATTTGACCCGGGGCAGTTGCTTGCAAGGGGTCCTTATTGTTCTAAAGATACTCCCCCAATATCTATCAGTGCCTCTGGACCCAAACGCTGGACTAAGAAATTCGGTGTCTACATAAGGAGATAGTCTATGTACCAAATAAAACAGCAAGATTTTACCACCTCTAAGTGTATTAAATCTAACAGGACCAATTTATCAAAACAATGGTTTTAATCCAGTGTTAACTCTTAGTATGTTGGCTGAAGCACTTGTGAGTGTACTTAAGAGTTTGACTCCTTAGCATGTTGAAGTCTGGGGTAAACAATATCATTCAGCCAAAAAAGCTAAGATTATAGACTTCTTGGCATGCTATACAGGAAAGAATCTGAAGGCTTAGTGAGATGGGCACATCGGAACAAATCTGAGTGTCCCCCAAATTAAGAAATCTGTTTTTGTCTGGAAAGTCAGCATTCGTGAAAAGATCTGTGAGTGTTCTCTGTAAGATGGAGATGAAAATGGTCAACGATATCATGGGCTTGGACTCTGATTGAAATAGTAATAATTGCATCTCTGAATGGTAGAGGTCATTTGGCAGGGCGTCATGAACAGAAATCAGGTGGTTGTAATTACCCAATAAGCCTCATTGACCTAGTTTTAATCAGATTATTTCAACCAACTAGGCTCCACAATGGAACCTAACTGATCATAAGATCCCTAGCAATGAAAGAAATGGATAACTTATTAATGTGCTATTTTATATTTACAAGTAGGAAGCTATGTCTGGTGGGCAGAAACCCAACTTCAGGCTTCATAGAAAGGATTCAAATCTTCTCATGCAATATTAAGATCTAAACCAGTTCGTAGACATGGAACATAAATATTGAGGAAGGGAGAGGATTCCCTTTTAGGACAGATATCCACATATATATACATTGACATTTCCTCCAAACTATATCCAGAAGAATTTGGGGCCATTTATAAACTGATTAGCTACTGGGAAACTGGAAATACAAAGATCCCTAAGATTATTAAATACTCGATTTGAATAGAGGCAGTGACCCATCATTTAGAGTGGAACTGACAGAGGTCATATGGTAGATGGTCCAGTTGCCCCTCCTGTGGTTAAAGCCTGGCTTCCTGAGTGTGTAGTTAAAAGACACACACTGAATCACTAGCAAGATCCCTATAACCCTTGTTAACATGGAAAAGACCAAATAGAAGTCATCAGAAAATACTTCACTTTATACCCTATCACCATCAAAACAGTAAGTGAAAATAAAATCAATAGCACATTTAATAGGAAAATGCAGTTGTATTGCTATTTCACATTTTAAAAATGTGAAAGGTCAGGGTTGGTTGGTAATCTTTTCCTTTTGGCTGAGGAATGGTCAATAGATCTTAGAAAGTAACTGTGTATTATCATAAACTTGGTAAGATAGTACTACCCATCACTGAAGGTCAAGGTGTTATATCTTTATGGAAAAAATTAGCACATTTCCTGATACCTCACATGAAGCAACTTATCTGGGAAATGTTCTTTGCTTGTTTGCTTCTGTTTTCCAGTCCATTTTGTAAGAAACATTGAAAACAGCTCTCCTTCAGCAAGCAGGGATGGTTTTATACTTTATTCAAAGCTATGTCAAATCTGCTCTTTGTCATAATGTAATCTGCAGGGACCTTTGTTACCTTGTACAGGAGAAGCAAGTACCCTAGATATCTTAATGAGACACACACGGACTCTGAAGAATGGGAAATTAATCCATACAACTTCAGATGAAAGCGTTAGTATTAACTTTTCTAGGAGCCCAGTGGTCTCACAAGTTGTTCTTTCCAAAGGAAAACAGATTGTTCCCCTTTGCTCCAGGCATCACAAATAAAGAGGCTTGATGGGTATCTTTGGATTTTCTATGTAACATACAACATGTTTAGATTCACTCTCTGACCTACTTATCAGGTAAGCCATGAGGATGCTAGTTTTGAATAAAGATGAGGAAGGAAAGGCTCTGCATCAGGTCCAGTCTATGATTCAAGCTGTTTTGCCCTTGCACTTCTAGCAGACAGAATGCTACTTGAAGAATCTATGGCAGATAAGGATGTTCCCTGAAGCCCCACTGGGAAAATCACAGTACCTACTTGTAGACTGTTGGAGCAAAGCCATGTCCTTTTCTGCCAATAACTATCTTTATCTAGAAACATATCAGGACCTATAACTCCTGTGGTAGAAATTCAATGCTTAATCTAGGACACCAAGTACATTAATATTTGCACTGCCCATCACACACTAGGTGGTATATGATACATAAAATCATTAAATTGTGCTTATGCCACAGGATTTTATTAGTCAAATGAAACAGGGTATTTGACACCAGGCTCAAGCAGCTAAAAAAATCGTGATGAAGACTCATAAGTAGGCACCTCAGACTACTATAGTAATTAGTTCTGATATTTTGCGGTCTCCTTTTAAATCAATACTTAACAGTTTTCTTTCTCTCTCTCTCTTCCTTCCTTCCTTTCTTTCTTTCTTTCTTCTTTCTTTCTTTCTTTCTTTCTTTCTTTCTTTCTTTCTTTCTTATTTGAGAGACAGAGAGAGAGAGAGAGAGAGAGAGAGAGAGAGAGCAGGGGAGTGGGTAGGGTAGGAGAATCTTAAGCAGTCTCTACTCTCAGTGAAGAGCCTGATGTAGGGAATGATCCCACAATCCTGGGATCATGACCTGAATCGAAATCAAGAGTTGGACGCTCAACTGACCGAACCACCCAGGAATCCCAATAGCTTTCTTGAAACAGAAAAAGGATAAAGCGTGGCATTACAGATGCTTCTACATGGTATACTGAATGACAGTAGTGAAGCACATTTTCTCAGAAGATAAAACGTAAACACAGGACATCTTGTTTTTCACTTTGTAAGTTAGATGCTTGAGGAATGGATTAGTACTACCTCCTAGGCAATGGTTGACAGAGTTGTGTAGCCATTCAGTGACTTATTTAGAACAAGTAGAATAAATAGAATAAACTTAACAGATTGGCAACAATGAGGTCTGAAAAATAAGTATGTAGATGAACTTCTTGGAATAGGCAACAGAAGAGGTCTTCCAATATAAATAATCAGTTAGACAAGAGGAACAATTCTCTGTATGCTAATCATTTTTACTCGTCTACTCTGGTGTTTGCTCAGTGAACCTATGTACAAAGAAGCCATAACAATAGGGTTAGAGAATAAGATTTCTTCACAATGTGTTTCTTTTTTTTTAAATTTTTTAATGTTTATTTATTTTTGAGACAAAGAGAGACAGAGCATGAATGGGGGAGAGTCAGAGAGAAGGAGACACAGAATCTGAAACAGGCTCCAGGCTCTGAGCTGTCAGCACAGGGCCAGATGCGGGGCTCGAACTCACGGACCGAGAGATCATGACCTGAGCCGAAGTCGGATGCTTAACCGACTGAGCCACCCAGGTGCCCCCATCACAATGTGCTTCAACCTAACTCAAATTGACCTGACTAGCCACCCTTGCTGAGTACCAAACTTGTAAATAGCAGAAAACGATACTGAGTTCTTGATTTTGCACGACTCCCAGATAGAACTGTTAACCAGCTTGGTAAGAAATGATTACAAGATACCCCTTTATTCACTGAAGAGGCAGGTGTTTATCCTCTTGAGCATAACTAATCAAAGTATGTTTTTTCTTTCCACGACTCAAACAATTCTACTAGCGTCATCATTTATTTACTTATCAATTGTTTCATTCATTACCACGTTAACCCTATACAACACTGCCTCTGATAAGGGAACTCATTTCACCATGATATTATTAGGAAATGGGTCCATACCCAGGCAACTGGTCCTACTATGTACCCTATACCCAGTAGCAGCCAACCTGATAGAACAGTGAAATGGCCTCTTGAAAGTTCGGTTATGAAACCAGATGGGAGACATTTTGAGAGGTTGGAGTGTTAACCAATAGAATATGGTATTATCTTAAACTAGCAGCCAACACATGACATTTGTTCCATAGTCAGAGTTGAGGGCAATGGGTATTAGGAAATGAAGGTAGGAACGGCCCCAATTATAAATACTTACCTATTTATGTTTATATTTTTGTTTTTGTTTTTGTTTGTTTGTTTGTTTGTTTTGGCTGCCTCAGCCATGACTTAGTGAGTTTGGAAGCTTCCACTTTCCAAAGGAGAAAAGCTTCCACCAGGTAACATATCTTTAATTTTATTAAACTGATTGCTGAAACTTTCCACTGGATACACTGGGCTTCTCATGGATCAAAAATGTAAACATGGGAGTTACTTTTCTGGCTAGAGTGATTGATTTTTGTCTTAGTCAGCTTGGGCTGCTGTATAACAAAATACCAGAGATGGAGTGGCTTAAATAACAAATATTTATTTCTCACCGTTCTGGAGGCTGTGAATTCTGAGCTCAGATTTCCAGTAAGACTGAACTTTTGTGGATTGTTGTCTTCCTTGCTTACAGAGAACCCCCTTTTTGCGGTGTGCTCACATGGCTAAGAGAGAGCTCTAGTTCCTTCATCCATGTATATGGGCCCCAAATATTCAGTCCACAACAGTCTTGGTTACCAAGAGAAAATTAGATTGCTGCTATACAAGGGGTGCAAAGTGACTCAATTAAGAGGATCTTATGGAAACAAAGATTTGTTACCCATTGAAGTAAAGGACCAGTCAAGCCAAAATGCTGCCAGACGATAAGGTGAATATGAAATGATGGAAATGCCTTGTTTTATGCAAGTCTGGGTTTTTTTGACTCATAAGTTTAAGGCATACAAGTCTGGATTTTTAAAGAAGTATGTCACCCAAAACAAAATACTGCAATGAAATGAATGCAGAAACATATAGGAGAATCGAGTTGTCTTCAGTTAAGTAAGACATTAGGCTATTTGCACAAATGTAAACTGGCAGGATTCCTTTCAATTTGGTTTTTATTTTTGAGAATAAGTTTTTTTTTTAAATCAAAATATGTAACATGAAGTGAGCTTATTTTTATTTCAAATTGATCAATACATATTTTAAGAATTAATCAATTTTATTTATCTTTTTAATTTTTTTTTCATTTATTTATTTTTGAGAGACAGAGAGATGGAGCACAAGTGGGGAGGGTCAGAGAGAGAGGAAGACATAGAATCTGAAGCAGGATGCAGGCTCTGAGCTGTAAGCACAGAGACCAACATGGGGCCCGAAGTCACAAACCGTAAGATCATGACCTGAGCCGAAGTTGGACGCCTAACCGACTGAGCCACCCAGGCGCCCCAAGAATTAATCAATTTTAATTTTAATACAATAAATAGTGATACATTTAATCCACATAAGCAAAAACTGCTCATATTCCTCAACCTTGTAAAGTGTGTGGGGTAGGTGTTTTTGTTGTTGTTGTTGTTTTGTGTTTTTTTTTAATGCTTAAAGTATTTATTTTTAAAATATGTGAAGGAGGTCCTTAGAGAAAACACTTTGAGAACTGCTAATTAAAAAAAAAAATGAATATAATTTTGTTTCCTGACAAAATCCTCATTATGTAAGTATTTCCTACCCCTGGAATTTTTGAAATATATTTTTTAAAAATCCCTTACGTTTTATAGGGTGATCACACATACACAAAAATAAAATGTAATCTTAGCAGTGTTACAATAGATGTGAGACTAAAAGACTAACTTCGTTCAGAAAAAATCCTCAGAGTAACAGTTGAGAATCAGTTTGCAAAGTGAATGATAGTGCCTTTTTCTCCAAAGTTGGGATCATAAGGATACCACTAATATTAGTATCTATTAACTTTATTTCCATTTTATAATAAGGATGGCAGTAGAAAAAACATTGTGTCACAGCCACCAAGAGATCAACAGTAAATATGTCAGAGTTTTAGGAGGAGAAAGAGGTAAAAGATACGAAAGACATTTTGTGATAACAGAAACCTTTTTTCAGGTGATGAAAATAATTTATATTCATCACCATTAATAGGAGTTACTACACATATTATACAGCAGAGAAGACCGTAGTTAAAAGAAGTAAGTTGCAAGCTCAAGGTCCAACACCAAGTGAATAATGGAGCCAGGAGTGAAAAACAATT
Source organism: Panthera onca (assembly GCF_046562875.1). NCBI lineage: Eukaryota > Metazoa > Chordata > Mammalia > Carnivora > Felidae > Panthera > Panthera onca. Next base: position 27,813,457 of record NC_138342.1, on the reverse strand, counting down.
AGATCCACGTCCAAGGTCTCTCCTTTTATCTTTACATCCCACAATAATTTTGTCCTAACACATTAAAATTGCTTTGTTCACCCCTGGCATATACAATGTGCATTGGAATATTCAAATTTTAATCTCTTTATTTCAATTCTATTCTACACGTATTGCAAAGAATGTGGATGGTGCATTAGTGTTAAATTTGTGTTAACGTGCACTGTAAACCCAAGCGAATGGAAAAATCAATAAATGCTAGTGACAACTACACACACACTCTATAAGGCTAGATCAGGCAATATTTACACCATGCCAACCACACTGTGAGGGGAAAATCTAAGCTAATATATACGACTGAGTGCTTAGGGAACATGAAACAGCTTGTAGATTTTTAAAAAGGATTTTGACTTCCACGAACATTCAGTGGGCTATCACGGGGCGTGTGGCTAATAATACAAGGCGCATTCTTGCGTTAGTGTTAATAGGGTTGGACTGGATAGAGATAAGAACCGTAGTGGAAACATAGACCCCCAGCTTTCCTAAAGGTCTTATAAAACTACTTTTAAATTCTGTATTTCAGGAATCCCTTCTCAAAATAGCCTTTTCTCCATCTGCCTCCTGTCACTAATGCTTGGCACAAGTAAAAGAGCAGCGTCTTACACAATCATCCTGGGTGCGAGAAAGCATAGGTTTGGAAGAGAGACTTTGGAACTCAGGGTGTCTGGATTATACAAAGCTGCGCCGCTTACAAACTGAGTGACTGGGCAACTTACTTCAACCATCTGTGTGTCAGTGTCCTTGTGGGTTGAAACAGGCATAGTGACGGTTTCGGTCTCATAGCTTTTATCTTATTAATGACAAACTAAATGACCCTGAGACAAGTTTAAAGGGCTTAAATTTTCATAGTAGCATGGATTCATCGTGGCAGATACTTTTCTGGGAGCAAGGTTTGCTCAGAGAAAATACGAGAGTCAGAAGTGGAAACTTTTATTTCTGAAGTAAGGAGAGAGGATAGGAACGTACAGCACAGAATGAGTCCTGAAGAATAAAAGGGATTCAAAACTGCATACCTACCTCCATGCATACATCCACGCATGGTTAATCAGCCGTCGCCCAACAAGCAACCACACAACGTCAGTGGCATGCAGTCGTACGTATTTATTTCTTGCACATTTGTGGAGTTTAGACGGTCTTGATAGGGCCTTCTTGGGTTTTTCTACTTAGTTAGTTGGACTCTATCTTGTACCTGCAAATAAGCTGCGGTCCAGTTATTGTCTGGATTTGACTGGGATACCGTATCTGGAACACCAACATGGTTGCCTGCTCCTATGGCCAGATACCTAGCTGCAGCACACACTTTTCACGGTGATGTGTGAGAGAGGAAGCCCGATTCCCCAAGCGCTAGGTCGCCTCACATCTGCGAAGCCTGTCATTGGCCAAAGCAGATGTGGCACTTTGAGTAGTGGTCCCTAAAAACAGATGTCCACATTTCAGAACGGGTGAGTGTGAAGGTATTTGGTAAAAAGGTTTTGCAGATGTAACTGTTCAAAGAACGCAAGATGAGATCATTCCGGCTTGTTGTGGCTGATGGGCCCTAAGTCTAGAGACGAGTGTACTCAGAGAGAAGAGGGACAGACACAGACGCAGAGGAGTAAGCCCTGTGAAGATAGAGGCAGAGACTGGAATGCTTGAAGCCATTACCAACTGGAAGAGGCAAGGAAATGTTCTTCCGAGAGGCTCTGGGAGCAGTTGTAACCCTGTTGACAACCTTGATTTTGGACTTCTGCCATCCAGAACTTGACAGAATGAATGTCTGTTGTGTTAATCCACCAAATTTGTGGCAGTCGTTCTGACAGCCCTATCAAATTTGCGTAACAGGTAATGCGGTTGAACTTAGATTGAAGTAGTTAGCAAAGTAAGCACTGTTCACTGTCAACAGGCACTGTAACATTGAATGGAAAAGGGCTGAATACAGACAGGTTTGAAAAACTAAGGTAAATGCACCACATCCGCCAGCACTCAGACTCTACTCTCAGGAAAATGAAGAAGCTTTATGACACTTTTGTTTTCTAAGTTCTATGAGACATTAAAAAGAAATCACTGCCATGTACCCAGATGCTATATCACTTGATGCTACTTCGATTCATTACACGTCTAGTATAAGACTCAAAGGGGCCCCCTATGATCTCTGCCTCCTAGTGATCAAATGTTTATTTTAATCTTCTTTCTTCAAATGTAGGTGGGATCTGTGACTTGTTTCTAACCAACAGAATATGGCACAGGGCATGGGACTCCCACGACTCTGTTACCTAGAAGATTTCATCTTGCCAGTAGACTTGCTCTAGAGATTTCTCCCTTGCTGGCTTTGAAGACGTGCGCATCCATTTTAGGAAACTCACACAGCAAGTTGCTAATGGAAGCCTCCAGGCCCTGAGAGAGGTCTCTACCTATCAGCCAGCAAGAGGCCAAGGGAGTTCTGTAGACACGTGGAAGTGAATTCTGCCAACAACCCAAGTAAGCTTGGAAATGGAATCTTCCCAGTTGAGGCTCCAGATGAGAACACTGTTTGATGAGGACACACATTGCAGCCTTATGATATCTAGAGCAGAGGGTCCAGCTAAGCTGAGCTGAGATTCCTAACTCACAGAAACAATGAGATAATGAATGTGTGCTATTTTAAGTTGCTAAGATTATAATGATGTATTAAGCAGCAATAAACAAATAATATAATATGAAAAGGGACATTTTCATACCCCATTAATCACAAATTAACCTCAATATTGAGGAAATGAATCCAACATAAGCCACAGTTCTAAGATTTCTTTGTTTCTGCATCTGGCACAGGAATTTAAATAAAAGGGACAGTGATGAATTTTGAGCATGCTCAGCAAAGGAGTATTATAGTACAACAGTGGAAAACTGCATCCTGTGAAAAGAGGACATTTATTTAGGGTAGTGAACAAAACAGGCGGAGAAAAATATTAGCTCTCTTCATAAATCTAGAGATTTTTTTCAGATGGAAGAGGGTAGTGGATTCATTTTGTACTGCTCTGGAGAGCAAAGCCATGACTAATGAATTGAGATCATAAAAACACAATGAACTTTCTAAGGTAAATAAATGTAGACAATTAGAGAATAAGCTATGAGGTAGAATGGTGAGTTTTTTTTGTTCCTGGAGAAATTTACGCAAAGATTGAATGATGAGAGATAGATAGATAGATAGATAGATAGAAAGATGATGGGTGTATAAATGGATGGCGAGACAGGCGGATAGTTGGATAGATGGAGATATAATATAAACAGAGTGATACATGGAGAGATGGAGGAGAGCGGTGTGGATAAATGAACAGATATAGCTATAATTAGAAATTATAAATTGACAGAAATTAGAGATGATAGATGATAGATACATAGATGGACAGATAGCTAGCTAGCTAACTAGATGCAGATAGATAGATTCATGACGCATACATGAAGTATATTGTCTACGTTTTTCTCAACCCTCTTCTTCCTTGACTCCTAAAAAATTTCAAGTGTTTTCTTTCCTACTGATATCTTGCCTTGGGGATGAAAATACTGTAAGCAGTGTAAACTTCTTTGCTAAAAGCGTTAGAAATACGCTATGTACCCTGAGCAAAGGGGAGTGATAGCCTATTTATCAATCAATCCCATTCCCCTCAATGGTTGATATATTTCTTTTCTAGACTAATTTGTTTGTTGGATGGTGAGTGAATTACAAGCAGCACACGTTGGAATGCTTACTCTATCAAAACAGAAGTCAGCTGCTTTCTACAGCAATGGCTCATGCCAGCTGGCTAAAGAATGGCATTGGCTCCAGCTGTGTTTTCAAGCTACACATTTCATGTTTTACAGTCCAATCAGATGCACTGGCACTGAATGAAATGGGTCCAGAAAATACAAGAGAGGGTGAAATGAATAGGAAGAGGATAATGCTATGTAGTGAAATAAATTCTAGTCAGGATTCGAGTTAATCGGACACATTACACACAAATATTCACAGTTAATAATGTGAAAGCATTATTTCAGTTTCTATAAAGTCTTTCCTATGCAGATTTTAGTTAAATATACATATGTTATATACATTCATGAATAAGTTGTACAAGTTAGAAAAATGTATGAAGAGATGTCAGCTTTGGATTTGTCTTATTTGAATTTTAGCAAATTATCCTTGTATTTCTTTAGCACTTAAATAATCCATTCGAATTTTAATTTTGTTTAATGTTATAAAAACAGAGTGACTTTTAGATTTCGAGTTAGTAACTGTTAATATAAAGTGTCTATGTCGACCAAATCTCAACCCTCTGAATACTCTAACGTTTTCATGCATCTTTTCAAATATTGAGCACCTACTATGTGCCAGGAACTAGACTAAACATATTATAGAAGATGAACATGTTATAACCCTTACTTTTAGGAAATCACAAACTGAAAGGAGACACAGGAATAAATATTAATGATACATGGTAGGTGCTGGGATACAGGCTTTTCACTATATGCCAAAGCCTCAAAGGAAGGGAATAGTCAATTCTCTTTTGAGACTGGCAGTGTTGTTGAGAGAAAATAGTTTTACTGTGTCCTCTAGCGTGGGTAGGAATGACTAGGAAGAGAAAAGGAGAATGGCAGGAGGAGTTGCCAGGCCGGGGAGGCAACATGATGAATATTTAAAGGTCATGGTCATTTGGAGGAAGAGTGAGTAAAATGGTATATCTTCTTGCCCAGGGAGATCTTTTGATGCAGTTCAGAACGAAATGGAGAGAGGTGGAATATGAATGGGGAAGAGGAGAGAAAAAAAAAAGGATGAAATGAAAGAAAAAAAAGGACATGTGAGTATGCTGAACTAGAAGGTGGCAAAACAAAATGAAGAGAACTAAAAGGGAAGGGGAACTGCCAGATGTACAGATGTGAAAAACATCATTCATCACTTTCACGTAGTATTTTCTGCAACTAAGATAAAAGAACTATATAGTCATATGTTTTGGGTTGTACCTATGTTTTAATGTTTTTTTTTTTTCAAAAATTAAAACTGAACCATGAAGAAAATGGCACCTAGTAATGTAATTTCTATGGGTTAATTTAATGGTATCCCTATTCATGTTCTAAGATTTTTAAGGGAATTTTTAACAGCTCTATTATTTATTGCTTATATTCATCCACCCATTCATTCACTCGACTATCACATAATTCATCTATTTATTCAAAGAGGTTTTATGAGCCTCTTTGAATCTAGGAAGAATGTCAGATGTTAGGGATAGGACAGTGAAAAGAATGGTCCAAGTTCTTGCCTTCTAATGAAACTGCCTTTTCTAACTAAAATGATATCAGACTTAATATGAAACTGCATATTAAAACACAAAATTTCAAATCATTTTGCTTGCCATTTAGAATTGTCATCACTTCTCGTAATTACTTTCATGGACACTGGCTCTTACTTCACCTCTGGAGAGTTCTGATTTGGCTACAATGATCATGTTTCATTTTTCTGAATGCAAATACAGATATTTGTATAAGGTGGTTTTGAACGTTTATTCTCTTTGTGATGTATTTTAGGCCACCTTGCCAAGGCCTTTAATTGAATAGAATTGTTATCCCTATATTTATCTAGTTATAATAATCAGTACCCTTAATTTTTATGCCAACTTTTCTCCATAAGCTGCCACAGGAGGGTCATGGCAATTGAAAAGCTACAAAGAGGTGGGAATAATTACCGTGACCAACTTGTCATCAGAACAAATTCTATTAATCCTCAGAGAAAGTCCTGGCAATTCTGCCACATTTCTTTCCCACTGGGAGGGTAATGCTCTTCATCCTTTTTTCCTGCTTTCTCTAATTGCCGCCCCACATTTACTGTTGCGACTGCATTATTGGCCGGTGACCTGATAGTTTTCTCCCGCCTGCCAAATGGTTAGCAAACCACAAGCAGGCTGCTTCCTTTTCTGGAGGCAAAATTACCATACACAAACATCCGACTCAGGATAAGTAAATTACCTTGGTCAATTGATTTACAATTTATCTGGGGCAAGGTTTTGATAGAGATATTAAAAGGGAAGTAAAATTGATAATACTGACAGAAAGCCCAGAATTCACTGCTTCTGCCAAGAGCAGCCACACTTCACACTCCACCAGGCAGGTTAACTCAGCCTTTTGGCTTATTGGATTTTTCCATTTCCAACAGTTTCATTTATGCTTTGGGCCTTAAGTAACCTTCTTCTTAAGGCCCCATGTCCCCAGTAGAGTACAGCCTTGTGTATAAGAGAACAGCAGCTCCATAGTCCCCTGGGTGTGATTTGGAATCATATTATCCAGTCCCTTCCTTTGATTCCTCCTATTCTCCAGTAGGTGGTAGACAAGCAGTACTGTGACTACTTATTTAGGCTGCCAGAAAATGTGGGAATAGGAACCAGGGTATTTTTCCCCAGGCCGGGAATAGATCAGAATGCATTAGGTTGTTTGCTGCTTTATTCCTTGTTCTGGTCATCAGATCCTCTTTAAAAAGAAATGTATCAAGTCACATGCTTGTAAAGCATTACAAATGCTGGTGCAGTAGTATTATTCTAAACTAAACTAAATAAAATAAAAATAATGAAAGGACAATATAAATAGTTTTCTTGTAGGTGGACTTTTTGGTTGTGAAAAATTTGGTATTTTGAGAAAATCAAGCAAAAGATAAACGATGCTATATACCAGACTGCAGACCAGGTCCTTCTTCATATAGTATCTTTATTCAGTGTAGTTAACAACACGTGACAGACAGAAAATTCTTACTAAATTTACTTTAAATTTATCTTCTACATTTTCTCGCTAGGGTTTGAGAGTGAGGGTGGAGGGCTGGAGACAGAAAAAAGAGAAGGAAAAGAGAAGGAGAACGGTAGGACATGGCATATTTGGGAATGTGATCATGGACTGTCCTTAAAGTGTAAACTTTGGGGTATTACAACGGAGTATGGAACTTCCAAATTGTCCAGGTGACAGATCTTTTTCTCATGGGAATGTAATATGGTAACATTTTTCTTACTAAGAAGAATCAAACAGGGGTGCCTGGGTGGTTCAGTTGGCTAAGTGCCTCACTTTTGATCTTGGCTCAGGTCATGATCTCACAGTCCATGAGATTGAGCCCTGCATGGGGTTCTGTGCTGATAGCACAGAGCCTGCATGAGATTCTTCCTCTCCCTCACTCTCTGCCCCTCCCCTTCTCTCTCTGCCCCTCCCCCTCCCATTCTCTCTCTCTCTCTCTCTCTCTCTCTCTCTTTCTCTCCCAAAACAAATAAATAAACTTAAAAAAAAAGAGAAGAGCCAAATCAAATAATTACCTTTTTGGTTAACATACTACGTTGAAAAACTCTTGCTTGATATTGTTTGTTAAATCATCATGTAACTTTCAATTACTTGAGAATATAAGGAATTGTCTAAAAAGTAGAAGTCAAAGCTTTAAATACTATGCAAAAATGGAAGTTTGATAACTCTGTAAGTGTCCCCCTACATTGTGCTGTCTTTCTCTATAATCAATGTTAACTAAAAAGTATGGTTCCTTCTTGACAGAAGAATAATCATTATTATTTTATATATGTATGTATGTATGTATGTATGTGTGTGTGTGTATTTATTCATTTTAGAGAGAGAGAATCCCAAGCAGGCTCCATGGCCGCAACTCATGAAACTGTGAGATCATGACCTGAGCCAAGATCAAAAGTGAGGCACTTAACCAACTGAACCACCCAGGGACCCCCAGAATAATCACCATCGAAAGCAAAAGAGAAACCAAAAAATTGGCTTGGCTATGGTCATGTTCTGACTTCATTGTGTAAGTGTGCCATCAGTTCCAAATCTTCAACTCCACAGTCCTCATGTCACTTACTTGATTCCCATCTACTTCTTTGTATCCAAATTCAACCCCCTGGGTTGCCTATATCCTTAAACCCTATTTTTGCATATGGTTCCATTCCCCAGTTTAAACATCTAGACTTTATTCTTGGCCTTACAGGGCTTATAAGTTCACTTGAAATTATGCACTTAATGATGCCCTACTGTATTCAATTGTATTCATTTTATTTCTGTCCATGCTCTGTGACAAAATTGGACCTTGCTCGCCCTTACCATCTCATCTTACTTTTTCTCTTGATTTTTAACTGATATTCTGGAATGTGGTCTGACTTCATCTTCAGGGTTTGTGGTACCTCAAAAGCAAATTTGAGTGTACCAATCACTTGTTTATGTTCGCTATTCTGTGTCCACACTATTAATTCCATCTTTAAAATACACACTCCCAATCCCCAGCTTCCCCAGTATGACTTTAAAGCCACGATCCATATGGCACATATCAGGGCATAGAAATGAGAAAATAATCTTGCTTGAATTTAACTTTGGCAAATCAGATTTGAGACAGTAAGATTTCGAGACAGAGAATTTCCTTAAGATGTGCCTGACATTTAGTAAAAGCAAGGTATTCTTTAATAGCTTCGTGTCCATTTATCCTTCTTGTTCCAATGGACATTTAAGGTTTCCATCTTGACAGAGAGAAGAAAACTAATGCAGATGATTCAGAAGCAATGGCATCTGTGAAAACAGGATTACAGGTGGTAATGTTGAATTTACTGAGCTTTGTAATCATGGAAAACCTGCCAGTCAAGGAAACTCTCCCTCATTTTGTTCTTGGACATGGCTTGCCATTAAAAAACAAACAAACAAACAAACAAACAAACAAAAAAATCCACTCTTTTCCATATGACTCAGCTAAAATTCACAAGTGTCCCCTTTGCTTATCTATGACAAAACCGGACATAGACCTACAAATTCGTAACTATCATCTCGTAAATGAATAGCTGAACTGCTTTGCTCCCACTAATTAATCAGAACTAAATGCTTATCACCTGACTTTAGTCAATATCCTCTACCATCTCCTACTCCTGAATTTGACCCATCCTCTGCCCGACCCACTGTAACAACCCTTCCATAATGGACCCTCTCAAAAACAGGCAGGTTTCCAGATTAGCTTTCAATGACCTTACCATTCAATCATGCCATCCTTGCTCATACCATTTCCCTAAATTTGGTTTCGTAATCTTCAGTGACCTTTTTTATAAAACAGAAGATCTTTCTGTCTAATCTTTGCAATGCCAGCAGATCTCTTCATCAGAATATTCTCCCTATTGCAACAGACTCTCTCCCGTAGTGTAAAAGTTCCTGTCACCTATTTTGCAATAGGCCTTTTGAAGACAATAAAGTCTTTCTTTATCTATATACAGAGTTTTTTGGTTTTTTGTTTTTGTTTTTTTTTTATTTAATAGTTCCTGGTGCTATGACTTGGATCAAGATTGAACCACACCTATGGATCCCCACCATCCCTACATTGGTTATGGTGCCTTGTGGGTCCTCTGAACTCCCTTGCTCCTAGGCAATTCAAGGATCCTTCAGCGAGTTCAATTCTCAAACCAGTTTTTCAGACATCTTTTTGTTTGAAATATGGCAAGAAATTACTTTTATTTTTTTCAGACAAAGAGACTTTTCTTTTTTTTGCTCCTTCTCTGTGGACGCTGCTGTATATCCTAGGTTCCCCACATCTGGAGATCATACAGGTTATTCCCTCTTTTCCTTTGACCCCAGAGATTCCCTAGCAAAAGGTTTTTTTTTTTTTTCTCTTTGGTTAAACTAGCTGTTAATCCCATAGGTAACTCTCACTCTCATTTTCCCTCTTCTGGTGACTGTGTGCTTTGCTATTATAAGATTAATTCATTCTAATACCTCTGATAATGGTACTATTGTCCATCTTTTCTGCAGTTCCCTTGAATCTTAATATCTGACTCTTTTCAATGCCTCTACCTACTCCATCCCTTTATCCACCTTTGCTGGATGGTTCTTTTCCCACTCTAGCCCCTCAATTCCCTATAGTCATTTCAGTTTAACTCCCCTTCCTCTATTAGTGGCTCTTAACAGGCTTAAGGATCCCAAGAGCAACCATTAGAACAAATAGGCTAGATGTTTTACCCACTCAAAAGGACTTTGGAGACCCCAGGATGGCCCCCTAGTTTCTCCTCAGTCTTTGACCTGAAATTTAGTCTACATTCTCCATAAGATTATACATCGTGATGAATTAACTCTTAGAGGTTTCCTCCACAATTATTGGTGGGGAGCAAAATCAACGTGTCCCATTTCCAGAAACATTCCTCATAAAAATGCGGAAGTGGGGAAAATATAGGGGTCAGATCTTTTATATAGACCAGTAAACTTTTTATTTTTGTATTTATTCCTAAAACATAGTTAAAATTTTAGAGTTGAAGCTATAAGTTGTTATTTTTGTCTGTCTGTATGTGTATGTATGCCTGCTTCAGATTCTGTGTCTCCCTCTATGCCCTTCCCTCACTCTCACTCTGTCTCTCAAAAATAAATAAATTTTTTTTTTTGTTTGTTTGTTTTTTTAAGACAGGGAAAGAAAAGGAATTTATTTATTTATTTATTTATTTATTTATTTATTTATTTATCTGAGAGAGAGAGAGAGAGAGAGAGAGAGAGAGAGCAGGGGAGGGGCAGAGAGAGAGAGAGGGAGAGAGAAAATCCCAAACAGGCTCTGTGTTGTCAATGTGAAGCCCAATGAGGGGCTCAATTCCACAAAGTGTGAGATCATGACCTGAGCTTAAATCCACAGTTGGGGGCTTAACTGACTGAGCCACCCAGATGCCCAAAAAAAATTATTTTAATAGTAATTACATTTTATAGTATGTCAGCTTGCATAAAGTTTTCAAGAATTTTTTTTAGTAATTTAAAACCTGAGACTTGTGCTAAATTAAGTATACACAGTACGCAATATGTTTTTGTTAAGAAAAAAAGGGTAATTTTTCATGAAGTAACGTAACTCTTTTATTCCAGAATGAGAAAGAGAAACTTTAGAAAAATACTTAAATAGATATGGAAATTTGTGGAAATTTTTCAGAAAGAGGATTTTACTTGCCATGGTCAGCATTGGCTAAGGTTTGAGGGGTTTACTTGTAATATTTCTAAATGAGACTTAGCATAAAATATTGTACTCATAAAAAAAAGTAGAGTTTGGTTTTCTCTTCATTACAATGACAAAAATGTTTTTGACTACTGGTCTCCACTTAGTAAGAGTTTGTAAAAGACACTTCTTTACATTTTTAGTTATCTGCCTTGAAGGCAAAGATTCTGCACCTAATAGAAAAAAGAGATTTTCACACACTCCTGTCTTTGAGATTTCTAGAGGATCCTTGGAAAATCACAAAAGGTTTGTTCTTTCAGTTTGTGAAAAAGAGAGGTATTAAAATAACTTTATTTGATATGTCATGAGATGCATAGGAAGTGTTGTCATATCAGAAGAAATACTTCACCTTCCATTGGTTAAATATTTACCTATAGATTTAGGTAAAATATTATTAACATAAGTATTTCAGAAATTGAATAAAGTTCCTAGAGCTCTAACACAATCCTTGCTATCCATAATATTTTTAATTATCAGAGTCCTAATGATGATTTGCCTAATATTAAATAACAGTATAGCATTATCAGTCATAAGTACATTTATTTTTCAAAATGTACCATGCCACAGAAACAAATTTCCTTGTCAATTGGCTTATTTTTGTACTGAACTTTTATCAGCCATTTAAAATCATTAGTAATCTACAGATAGTTTTATTTTGTTTTACTCTAATATGCCCAAGATTGTGGTTACAATCAGCCACAATCCAGAATTCAGTAAAAAAGGACTTTGTCAGAGATCCATGGTAAAGACTGTGCCAGGTATTTGTGAGCACAGTTTCTGATGTCACTGCTTAAATAATTATAAGACCCTACCACTGAATGAAGTCAGGGTTCCGAGAATTCTAATTGAGAACCTGATGGATTCATTACACTGCTAACCCAAGATGGTTGAAACAAGAATTAATTGCACAGGACTGAAAGAACTGATGAAGGATGATAATGGGTTTCATTTGGAATACTGCTGACACTTTAATGGCCAATTTTTTTGAAATAAGGAAACTCTTTCTCTTTTCTCTGAAGCCACCTATAACTCATAACAATTTAAGATACTGTGCTTTTGTAAATGAAAATGAAACATTTATGTTTTATCTCCCTGCTCGATCCCCTCCAGAATTTGGAATCTCTTATATTCTTATCTACATGGGTTCGAGAAGAATCTGGCCTCCTGGTTAACAAACATATTGGAAACATTGGTTATATAACCAAGGCTTTGAGTTCAATGTCATACTTAAGAAGGATAGTTGACTCAGATATGACTAGACACTTCTAAAAAACTATGGTTGACTTCATGGAGCCAATGCTTATAAAGCCCTCTTGGGAAAACTGGCTCAGTCCTAGCTTGGAGTGTTCACAACCTTACAGATGAAAAGGAAAGTAACTTCTTAGCAAATTCAGGAACCTTAAAATATTTTGAAGTCATTGTGAAGAAAATAATTTACCCAAATTGATTGGTACCACAGGTTAAATCTTAGGATGAGTTTTTGGCTTGGCTTCCTAGCTTCAAGAGACTTTTAAAACTTGAATCTGAGATCCTTTATGAAAACATCTAGCAAAACAAATTTATAGAGGCCTATATATTAAATTACCATTCTTGCTGTAGTTATCTAAATAATCAGGTTGAATCCTAATGAGATCAGCCTTGTTTTATTATCAAGAATAACCTTTCTTTGGCATTATCTTTGATCTAAAAGGGGGTGACTATATGGAGAATTTTGTTTCAGTGAAAAACTATGGCACACTCTAGTGGATTACCAGATTCTGGCCCTATTCACTGTCTTGGAGCTATTTTGCCCCTCTTTGTCATGTGCGAGGAAATGATAGATATGAAAAACATTTTGTTACCTATACATAAATTGGATCAAAATCTATGATCTTGTACCCAGCGTCAATCTTTGACAAAAAGTCAATTCTTCCAGTTTCTTTCAGTATCTATCATCCTTCGAACACATATATATATATATATTTTTTTTTTTTTTTCTCCTTCTCTTTTTAGTGACACTGAGAACTAAAATCTGACTACCTGAATCTTTACGGGAACTTCAGGTTGCCTGTAGGTTGACTTTTCTCCAAGATCTGAAGAAGTTCTGTGATATAAAGCTCAAACATTTGATATGTACCTCAGAGGACTCATCACTGAGGCCAGTCATGCATGGGCTGGACTTCTCCATAACTGCTGCTGGGCCACTGAGGAACTCTGGCAAAATGTTTAGGTCATTCATGCCCTTACATGAGAGGTAACTATGGCTGTGGAAAACATCACCAAGAGCAACCTCAGCTTTAACAACTCAACAAGCATACTGCAAAATGGAAAGATTTTTAGCTCATGGACTTCTTAAACTTTCATTTTCCTACATCACTGGGTAGTTGATATGTCTTTGGTTTTGCACTAGCGGTTGGTTTGAATAGAGAAGCCAGATCAAAAATGTATTTCTTCAAATTCTAGAATCACCATCAAGGCGGTAAGATACCCAGAGAATAAACAATACACAGAAATTTTAGGGAAACACCTACCAGTATCTCCCATTTTCCTCTGATTATGTGTTCATTGACTTATGTAAAATTTAATTTTAATAAGTTAAACTCCTGTTTTGATGTGACTACTCTGTATCAGAAGCTGCTTTTGTTGATACAGGAGTGGCGGGTTCATAGCTCCAACCTCTAAACTCTCTTGTTTTACCTTAACTCCTAAGAATTCAGAACTTCTATTGAGCATTAATTCATACCCCCTGATCTAGCCCAGCCACCCATTCAATAATCTGATACTATATAACAAATATGGAAACAAAGGTATTCTTATTAGCACCCATAATTTTTTCATTGTTATTTTTTTTTTCATTATAGACAAAATTCCTATATTGGTGCTACTTTGGGCTCTACAATAAACTACTTTAAAAAAGGTTGTAATTGTCAGACTCTTTTGAGTAAGTCAAGAGCCCCCAGAATAAGAACTAGGTAAAGGCTATATTTTTCCTTTTGCATACCTGACTAGGAGTTGACATGCTGCATTGAAAATAAAACCTTGACTAAACTCTATTAAAGTGACAAATATTAATGAGCAACTAAGCACAAAACAACTGTTTCATTTTTTGATGTAAGCTTAGGGAAGTCCCTGCTCTCTGCCCATAAGTACTGTGACAAGCGATTTTCATAAGGGTGCAGTTCTGGGGCACCAAGCCAAATGAAATTTAGGACTTAGAACACCACTCAGAAGACTATTACTTTGTTGCTAAATTCTTATATCCTGTTTGTAAACTGGAACCTGGATCATTTTTCTAATAAATCCTATAGAAATACAGTTTCATGCATGGAAAATAGTCTTTAACATCTCCTATGCCATTTAGCAAATCCTGAGATACAAATACAGATTCTGATATTTAAAATGTTGCCTATCTATCCGGGACTAAGACACCTGATTAGGTTTTTCAAAAACTATATAAACATTCTTGGATTGTATCCTGAATAGGATGCTTCAAATGCTGATTTCTGTAGTGTGTGGAATGCAATGAATTTATTCAGAAATATTTTAAAGATACCCAGACACCGGAAAAATAACGGGCCCAAGAAAGTTAAAGAGTTTGACAGATGACCCAAATGCCATAAAATTATCCTAGCAGTCATGAAGGCATAAGTTCAGAGTATATCTAGAAAAAACATTTTACCTATATTTTTAATTGATTGAGTTGGTTTTAGTCAAAAATCTAGCGATTTTTCCAATATATAAGTTAAATATTCTGTTTCTCAGACCTTGTTTGTACCTAGAGGGGCAGAGGTAGAGGGAGACGGAGAATCCCAACCAGCCTCTACACTGTAAGCACAGAGCCCAAAACAGGGCTCGATCTCAGGAAACGTGAGATTATGATTTGAGCCAAAATCAAGAATCAGACACTCAACGAACTAAGTCACTCAAGCCCCTGAGCCTTTAGGAGTTCTTACTGTTCTTTTGCAAACTATTACCCATTTTAAGAAAAAAAAAAAAAAACAACCCATAATGTCAACATCTTATGATTTCTGAGGAAGTAAATTTTCAACTTTAGGTTTTTTTTCTTATCTTATTCAGGCATTTAACTTACTCCATATTTTTTAAAAATTTTTTACCACTTATATTTCATATTCACAAGTTATATTATTTCAAAATGTTATATGTTTGTTCTCACCGGGTTTATGAATAAATATTAAAGATATTTTGTTAATTAAGTGAGATGAAAGTTTCTATTTCTATAAAATAAAAACCTTGTTTTAATTTTGTGTATGTTATTTCATATTTTATTATTCTATTGCAAGGATTAAGAAAAAAATACAATAGCTATCTTGAATATAGAGATGTTAATTATTCTAAAGTGTCAAAATTGCTATGAAATTTTCAAAATATTTTGTGCTAAAAGAATAGCAAATGCTATAATTTGAAGCTAGGGGGAATAATGTACATGAACACTGCTTATTTCTAAGTAAACATGATTAAAACAAATTTATGAATATTTTAACATTTGTAATGCAATGATGTTTTGATCTGTGAGCATATGTTGAACACACAAAAAACCTTCAGCACTTGATAAGGCAAATGTTTTCCTGTGAGACAATAGTTTTTCTTTTTCTATATGCATTATTTATTATCAGATAAGTAAGATCAGCATGCTTTGAAGGGGCTCATCATAAAGTGTCAAGGCACTAGATAACAAATCAATGGCTGTTTAAATGATTGTTTTTCCCTGAAGAACAACATATTTTGGGCTGAAGACCTAACTTCATTATGCCTCAGTACATACTGAGTGAAAAATACTATTTCCGTCATTAATGTGTTTATAAAAGCTTTTTGTTGTCTGCACTGAAAAGTCATTCGGTTGAATTTTTTTCTCGTGATATATTGTCTGGCAGTAAAAGCTAATGCACTCAGTAGCATTTGTAGACTTTCAAATTTTAACTAAATTTTTAAAGAGGGATACGTCTAACTATATTATTAATTATTATGAATTATCATACATCAATCAGAAATGGATATGAATTCAATTTTTTAAACGAAGCATACCAATCTCTCCTCACACATATTTTACACCGCTCAAGGAGAGATTTCAGTAGTTTAATTTCCCCACAATGATCACTGCTACTTGAGATTTTCAAGCTCTGCTGAGTTTTCCTGTCTATTATTTTGTTTCTATACAGATATTTCTAGAGAGAATAAATGAACAACTAATATTTGAACTATTGTTGATGTCATATTTGATTCTGTAATATAAATAATGTAAACTTTTAAAACTTTAGCTGATGAGTATTATTTATAAACACTCAAATATATATACTCTTATTAGTCATTTGTAGCTACTCATCTACTTTAAAATATTTCAATATATATATTATTTATATATATACTGTATACAATTATACATTAATGTCCATGTTATCTTTAAAGTATTCCCTAGAAGCTATTAAAGTTTTCTGAAACCTTATGAGTAATCCACACAAAGATAGAAATTACTAAAGTTTCTGATTTTTATTTCTAATTGGAAAGAATATGTAGCATATTAAACAACATATATAAAATATCAGATACATAATATTAAATATTACATCTCCAAGATATTTTCAGTCTTCCTAAGTTGAAGTCATGTAATGAACCGTGCAATAATCGAGACTGACCCTTCTTAATTGTACCATATTCACACACACTTCTTTGTGGTAGGGTTTCACGACCACAGTATCTTAGTCTCTCATCGGGTGCTTTGGTCACGTGCTTGGTATAGATGTTTTCTCAAACCACGACGCCTTAGGAAGGGGAAAAGCACACACCTGTAGCGGAAGCAAGTGTCATGGAGCATGTGGTTAATCACTGATATGAATGGTGCCTTTGCTGCCTCTGGTACCTACCCCTATCTTGCTTTAAGTGTTACCGATGTGCAAATTAGAAAGCCCCAAAATACTGGCAGTGAAAACATGCCCTAAGGATACGGGCTGCTCTACCCAGTTGGCAATGAAAAAGGTGTTGTGACCAGAACTGGAACTACAATTCATCTACTCTCTACAGGTGAGATGTAATTAAAGTTTCAATCGTTCTGTTTCAGTAGTTGTTCTTAATAATCTCTAAGACTGTTATTTGATTTCTACACACTTAGCCTGACCACATTATGTTTGGAAACAGGGAGCTACCGCCACTGTATTTTCCCAGTTAGTTTGGAAATTCTGACTGCAACGAGCTGATCTAATGTTGCTTTTATAGCACTCCCTTCAATCTACATATCATAATTTCCAAAGAATATTATTTTAATTCATGTTTGGTTTGCCTAATATCTTTTTGCCATACGCTTGTGTTTTATTATAG
This sequence comes from Panthera onca, assembly GCF_046562875.1. Classification (NCBI taxonomy): domain Eukaryota; kingdom Metazoa; phylum Chordata; class Mammalia; order Carnivora; family Felidae; genus Panthera; species Panthera onca. The sequence continues at coordinate 27,796,161 of NC_138342.1, read as the reverse complement.
ATTTCCCTGTATTACCCATGTTAAGGATGCATCGGTTTTGATACACATCATCTTTTATTATATTAAAGGCTCAAATTTACCAATTACATTATTTTGGGAAGACCAAAAAACTTCTCCTATCGCAAACCAGAGAGTATAAATCCAACAAAAACATCAAAAAGCTATGTATTTTCAGTTTAATCTTCATATTGTAGTTCATTTTCTAAATTTTAAGAATTTGAGACATATTTTTATGTTGCATTTTTTCAGGTATTTGAACGCAGTAAGAAGTACAAATATATATTTTTAGAATTCTTGTGGGATGATTGTCATCAGGTGGATAATGAAAAGCTACATAATTTATTCTGCATGGCATTTGAAAATTTATGATTTAAAAAAAAAAAAAAAAAAGAAAATTTATGATTTTTTAAATGATTGAAATAAATGAATGCTGGAAAGAAGAATAATCTTTGCAACAATCTTTATCCAATAGAAATCATGAAAATCATTGAATACTAAAAAAACATCTTGTGAATGAGTCAGATCTGTAGTTGAAGATTCAAGAATCATCACACATTTATTTATATAAAAAAATCTCACCTCTGACATTTTATGAAAAGGTAGAAAAACATTTAAAAAGATGATACGTATTTAGCATATAATATTTGTGAGGCAGTATTCTAAATATTGCACATATTACCTTATTTTATCTTCACAAAAATTCTAGAAGTCAAGCATCTTAAGTGACAATTTACACTTTAAAAATTGAGTTTCTGGAATGCTAAACACCATTTTCGGGGTTACTCAGAAACTAGTGAAGATAGAATGTTTTACCCATGTTCAGAAATCATCTAACTTGTAATTAACTAAGATATATACACTTTATCTCACAATTATATTATAAACTAAAATTTTTAGCACGTGATCTTACCCAATTTCCTCTCTGAAGTACATAAGGGGGCGCCTGGATGGCTCAGTCAGATAAGCGGACAATTTCAGCTCACGTCATGATCCACAGTTCTTGGGTTCGAGTCCCACATCGGGCTCTGTGCTGACAGAGCCTGGAGCTTGCTTTGCATTCTGTGTCTCCCTCCCTGTCACTCCTCCCCCACTCACACTCTGGTCTCTCTCTCTCTCAAAAATAAACATTAAAAAATGAAAAAAAATAAAGTACATCAGGAATGATCAAAGTGTTAGGCAGATAATTGGTGCTTCAAATAATAAATAAAAAAAATACATCGTGCTTCCTGAAAATTTCCAGGGTACGAACATCACGAAGCAAGGACTTTTGTTTTGTTTTGTTTTGTTTTGTTTTCCCTGTGTTTTTCATATCCATTAAATAAAACTAAGTGCATATTAGGTACTTGATATACATTTTTTTTTCAAGAATGAGTAAGGCCTAATTTCAAAGGACTCATTTGGAAACATCATTTTAAGTTTTTGAATCATTGACTTCTCCAAGTTTAAGAATTAAAATAACAAATATTACATATATCCACAGTTTGAGATATAGTCACACACTTAATCTCATTTATTCCTCACTAAGTATGTGAGAGCAAGTACAGGATCAGCATGAAAGGGAAAAAGCTCAGTTTCAGAAAAGTAAAGTGAATTTCCTATGTCTCTTACACATAACACAACTGCACTCAACATAGTCTTGTGTGTCAAAATGTCACTATTATCATTTTTCTTAAACTCAAAAGTTTAAATGTTGTATTATTCAAATATACACTCAATATCTCCACTTCTGTCTAAAATATATTGGACTATCAGGATGCCTGGGTGGCTCAGTTGGTTGAGCTTCCGGCTCTTGATTTCAGTTCAGGTCATGATCTCGAAGTTTGTGAGTTTGAGCCGCGCATCCGGCTGCATGCTGACAGTGAGAATCTTTCTTGGGAGTCTCCCTCTCTCTCTCTCTCTGCCCCTCCCCTGCTTGTGAACTCTCTCTCTCAAAATCAATCAATCAATCAATCAATCCATAAGTAAATACATTGGACTGTTCTGCTAATTTCTTTTTTTTGCAACTTGAATACCTTGATTAATCTCTAAAACTTCAAATATAGAGCCTGTTGATCATACATAAAAAACTGAACATTGACCAGTGTGTATTTGTCAAGAAGTATTTCCTAACTCTGTGGGTTTTTATTTCTTAGGCCACCTCAAAACAAAGTTTCGTTTCTTTATTTCCGATCCTAGAAGTTAACATATTCCAATCGCATAAGGGGCATTAAAGTTATATAAATAAAACTTAATATGTATGTGTGTGTTCTATAGATGTATATAATATAGATGTAGATATAGGTGTAGATATAGATGTAAAACACATATGTAACATATATGTATAAACATATAATATATATGTGAATATATATACACATATATATATATAATTTTAATGCCCAATTATATGTTTGCTATACTTACATGTTCAAATTTAGAGGAATAATTGAGACAACAATGTTGCTTACGATATACTTCTCCCTTCCTTATTTTTAATAAAGTGATCCTGAGACCTTAAAGTAAAGGATTCTTAACCCCTCTATAATCAAAGAAAGACAATTCATCAATCTAAAGACACCATTGCATTCTAAATCCTGAATATGATGGCCTAAAGAGGTATGGTGTCATTTGCTTAAGACCAAGTTTTCTAAAGCCAGGGAGACAAGGGTCCAAATTCTTTCATCCTCTTGATGTCTGTGGGTGCATGAAAGCCTTTGATATCTCTGAGTATCATTTTATTATCAAAAGTAAAATAGACCTATGAATTCTCATTATTCAGGTTTGTTATATATTTTAAAACATCTGAGTGTTTCATTTGGAATTGGAGCTGAAAGTCTCGATTTATCATTTAGAGTATTCTTTGTATCAGATATACTTTGGTTAATTTTTTCACTTCTCTTTATCCATTATCAAGTTATTGTATCTCAGCTTCAACTTCACACTTTAATACCAGCTCTGTAATAAAGACTGGAATTTCTTTAAGAATTTCTCTTTGAAACTGAGCACAGTGTTAAACTTTGATGGTTGAAGGCACTGGAAAAACAACACAAAAAGAAGTAGGCTTCTCCTGCAGGTTCCACCTGCTGCATGATCAATCAGCAGCATGGATCTGAGGACATATGGTGGTGATCAGCTCCAGCCATGGTCTCTCATCAGTCTCAAAAACAAAAACAAAAACAAAAACAAACAAACAACAAAAAAAACCCAACCTGACTCACACTGATCACCACCTTTCCATGGTTCTCTCCGCAAGAACACATGGGTCTCTAGATCTCCTCTCCATAGTGAATCTCCTGTCCACTTGACTCTCTACATGGCTACGTCCCTGGAATTCTGTCTCCTAAAGTCCTTCCAGTGTAGACACAGCAAACTTCAAACCATCACCTGCAAAGACACACAGAGTCTCTCTTCATACCCCACCAATGGCAGGAACTCACCTGCTCCAAAGGATTATTTCCTGTTCCTCACCATCGTTGGGCTACCAAACACCCTAGTTGATGAGGTGTGAACACTGGTCTTTTGAAAGGCCCCCTCCTTCCAAGTTGTACCTTTAGGGTACACTCCCTCATCCCTGGGCAATTCTCTTAGAGAGTTATCTTTATTTCTAATTACCCTCCTATCAAAACTTAGTAATTCTTTACATTAAAACATTTCCTTTTAAGTCACTGATGACTTAAGTTCTGTGACTTGATTTGAACCAGACTAATACGATTATTCAGATTTAACCACTTTTGCAACCCTCAGTTTTATTGCCTGTGACACGGGATGCTAAGGGATGAGATGCAGTCTCATTTATCTTTGCATTTATCTTTCCCCTAATTATTATTTAGGATTCATATAATTTTCATATTTCTCTTGCTCACTAATGCTAACCCTAATAAAAAAAATTCAAACATGTCCAAAATGTTGAATAAGAAATCTACCAGAAAGCATGTAGGATTCATAAGTAAGTGGTGCAAGTCAATATACGCTGCCTTCTCTCTGTCTCTGTTTCTGTCTCTGTCTCTGTCTCTCTCTCACACACACATACACACACAAATTAACTTTCTAAGGCCAAATTAAAGAAGGTCACATTGTTAGTCTTATTTTTTTTTTCATTTCTGAGGATGGTTTTGCTATTTTTATAGAGACATGTTTATTAAGATCATGGCTAGGTTTGGAATGAGACTGAACTAGAAAGCAGATATACTATGCAAATCCTGATTTATATAAACTTTATGACAGATTATGTGAAGTATACTGATTTACATTATTCTTAGTCAAGATATTATTTTTCAAACCAGGCTAGAATATATATATATATATATATATATATATATATATATATATACACCCTCCCAGGGCCTATATTTGTTAAAATGGGAATCAGTAGCTTAGCAATAACATATAATGTGAACAGGAAGTTGTCTGAAATATAGTAAGTGCTCAGTAAATAATAGCTGTCATTACTACTACTAAGTTATGTCGTTTTCTTTTTTGGTTTATTTATATGTTTTATTCTTACATCCCATTCATTGTTGCTGGCTGTTTTTAATCCAAAACTTAGAGAGGAAGTTCTTGTAATTCAAGTCACATAAACCAAAGAATCAATAATAATTAATAATGTATTTAAATAATAAAATTAGTTTCCTACTACCGCTATAGTAAGTTACCACAAACTTAAAGACTTAAAGCAATACAAATTTATCATTTTATGGTTTTATAAATTAGAAGTCCAACTTGGGTCTTACTGAGCTAAAATAAAGCTGTTGACAGGGACTTATTTCTATCTGAATACTCTAGATGAGAATCTTTCCCCTTGTGGTTCACAGTTTCTGCAGTCTACATTGCTTGGCTGTGACCCTTTGCCCAACTGGGGAAGATTCTTCACTTTTAAAGACTCATATGAGCAGACTAACCTATCCAGATAATCCAGGATAATCTTCCCATCTCAAATTCAGTCCCTTTAATCCAATCTGCATACTCACCGGTTCTGTTAGAGCATGGACATCTTCGGGTGCCATTGTTCTGTGTACTACAAAAACCCATAACTAATTTTTAAAGTATGTTTTTTGGATAATAGAAATCTTAGTTGAGTTTTGATTGCATATCATATTAACTTTAATTTTTTTTAATGTGTATTTATTTTTGATTGAGAGAGAGACAGAGCGAGTGCAGGGGAGGATCAGAGAGAAAGGGAGACAAAATCCAAAGCAGTCTCCACACTCTGCAGAGCCCGACATGGGGCTTGAACTCACAAACTGTGAGACCATGACCTGAGCCGAAGTCAGCAGCTCAACCGACTGAGCTTCCCAGGTGCCCCTCATATTCATTTTATTTTTGTAAATCCCAAACTCCATTTCAGCACATTTTTCTTAAAAAAAAACAGGCTGTTTAATTTCAGTCTATTACTGTATAGAACAACAACAAGGCATCAATAAAAAACAAGTTTCTGAACAAAGTATCTACATTTTTTAAAATTTAGATATTATTTCCTCTTCATGGTCAATTATGTTTCCTTGATACAGATCCTCATTTTCTTGCATTGTTTCAGGAAAAAAAATAAATAAATAAAGACAGCCTATTCTGCCTACTCTCTGTTTTTGTCTGCTTTCATCTTGTTCTCAAGTCAGTCCTTCCTCCATTGTGTTAGTAGCTACTTTCCTCTAATCAAATAGATTATCATGCTATGTTTTAAAATTTTTAATCCCATCTCTGGGTGTACTGGTTGAAATGAAAAGCTCATATTCATTAACATTACAAACAAGGTATTATTTCAAAATCTTGTCAAAATTTCCTGTCCAGACTCATCTGTAAACATTGACATCTCATATACTTTCTGTCTTTACATTCCTCACGTTTTTTCTTTTCTTTTCTTTTTTTTTCTTTTCTTTTCTTTTTTCTTTTCTTTTCTTTCTTTTCCTTTCTCTTCTATTCTTTTTTTTTTTTTTTATTTTTTATTTTCAGGCTCTCATGTGCCTTTCCAGTATAACATCAACAAATTTTACTCACCAACTCAGATCAAGTTCAAATATTTTTTTTTGGTAAAGTTCACTCCATTACTTTGAGCAGAAAAAACTACTCTCTTTTGTAAGCCTATAGTAGTTTACTCATACTTTTTCACATTATCAGATTCACATTGCTATTACCTGTTTATTTGTCTGTCTTCTATCTGGAAAGTGTGATTCCTTAAGTTAGAGACATGTTTCCTACAGTTATCTGTATCTCCTATATTTTTGCTTGTTTAATAAATATTATTAAATAACTAGCTACAAGAATAGGCTAAGAATTCACATAGGACTGAATAACAAGGCAAAATGTATTTAATATATGATATATGGAAAGATTATATTTTACCTAAGGAACAAAACATAGCATTTTTCTTTAGCATATATTTAGAAGAATTTATGAGCTCAAGTAGTTTTAATTGTAGACCAACATTGATGAGAAACAAAAAAAATTAGAAAAAAAAACTATGTCAATTTCCATATTAGCAGGTATGTCTTTTTCCTTGACATGAATATGATATCTGTCTATATATATATATATATATATATATATATAAAACTCAAGAATAAATACAAAAAGTTAAAGAGTCATATAATCTCTTTTGTCTCTATGTAAAAAAAAATAGATGAATAGGTACTTTATATATAGTATGTGCTTTATAGTCAGTTAAATGTTACAAATGAATTCTGTTTTACCAACAGTCATCAATATGACTTCAACAGCATCACTATATATAACATATTTCGGGGTTATTGCTAATAATCACTAATCACTAATTTATATGTCACAGATAATTAGCATACATTCGCTCATTAGAAAAGATATAACTTCAGGATAAATTTAGTGCCTTGGCACAGAGAAGCATGACTCCTAAGTAAAATTATTCCAAATATGACAGCAAAGCTCTTTTCACTTCTCTGTTGAAAGTAAAAATTTGCTGATTTGAATTTGCCTTTTCACTACAGGAAGTAATTATGATAACCAGAGTAATAATAAAAACTTAAAACATTGTGATCATTCTGGGTATAGATGAGGCCAGAGATGTTTTAAACTGTGTAAATTTAAAGACTATTAGACTGAGTAGCAGAAAGACATCTACCCTGGGAATCTAAGAATGTAGAGTTCATTGCTTTATTTCTCAGTTGAACATTAGTCAGATCTGCTAGTGGTCTTGGACAACTTATTAAAATTTTCTGGGTAAAATATGGAGGTTGGAGCAAATCATCTACAAATTTCCTTCTGGCATTATTAACTATATTATTCTTTTTAAGTCTGTAAAATCAGTTAGAATTAATCATCCACAGTAAAGAGGTGAATGTTTTCTTTTCTGAAAGGATGGCTAATTATACCCCCCAAAAAAGCATGCACTGCAGATTAAAGTAAATGACATGAGGAGCTAAGATTGTGGAATAGTAGCAGAATCTTAGGATTGCCTCACCCCTCAAACACTGCTGGATAAATATCAAATCATTTTGAATACCCAAGAAATTGATCTAAAGAGTGACAACAAACTACACAACTAGAGGGAGAGAAGAGGCCACGTGTGGAAGGTAGGAGGTGCGGAGATGTGATTTGGTGGAAAAATGGATTGCTGGTGTGGTGGAGGGAAAGGAACCTTGGTTGACGGGACAGAGAGAGTAGGAGTGAGAGAGAGAGAGAGGAGACACAGGGGATCACACAAGTAAAATGCTTCCCTAAAGCCAATGACCAGGAAAACAAGAAGGGCTGATTTTCATGAGTTGTGAAAACTTTGAGTGGGGCTCAAAGATGAGTTTTAAGGGCACCTGGGTGGCTCAGTTAGTTAAGCGTCGGGCTCTTGTTTTCAGCTCAGGTCATGATCTCACAGTTCAGTGAATTCAAGCCCCACATCGAGCTTTGTGCTGACAGTGCAGAGCCTACTTGGGATTCTTGTATCCCTCTCTCTCTCTGCCCCTCCCTTGCTCTCTCTTCCCTCTCTCTCTGTCTGTTTCTCTCAAAAATAAACAAATAAACTGAAAAAAAAATCTTTAAAAAATGTCAAAAAAAAAAGATGGAGTTTCAGATGTCCGCTCCATGGCTGGTGTGGAGTTTGGTAGACCCAGCAGTGCACCTGTAAAGAAGGAGGGCGGATAGCCCCAGTAGCAGACAGTACAATCTGAGGATCTCCTTGGACACATTGGGAGCAACAGTTCCCCTCATTGGAGGGCATCTGGCAGAGGTGGCATTGCCTCTCTGGGGACAAAAGAGCCAGCAGGTGCCATTTCCCTCCCCTGCCCCTCAGTGTAGGTGCAGAGATACCTGCTGAGGGCAGCTAAACTGGACACTGGCAAACCTGGATCAGTTCCAGCATGGCAAGACCGTCCCCCAGAGGACAAGCACCGGTCCTGCCATGCAAGATCCCTAAAGTCTGAACTTGTAAATTCAGGTAACCTGTCTGGGATAAAACACAGGTACGTTGCACTGCCAGGTAAGCAGGCAGTCAGACACAAAAAGAGTGGAAGCAGGGATCTGAGGGAAACCTGGGACACGTGGGGAAGACTGTAACCTCTTTGGGAGGACTTCGTGGACAGTGATGAACACAAACTCCCCTCTCTGGGGACTAGGGAGCTGCCTGGTGCCATTTTCCTCACCCATTCCTCAGCATAAACTAACTTCAGTAAGCAGCACAGTGCCAACAGTGGTGAACTAAAACACTTACGCCAAGCCCTGCCATCTTGTGCTCTGCGGGTGATGCTTTTCTCCGGCAAGTGTACCTGAGAACCAGCACAGTGGGTTTCTCCCTCAGAAGACCATCACAAACCTCTGTGCACACCACGTCTACTAAACACAGAGTTCTGCAAATCTTCAGCTCATCTGGAAACAACATCAAATCTCTTTTAATCAGGAAGCCAAAGCATACCTTGTTAAAACTCACCACACTATGGCCAAGGTCCAAACACTCTCCACTCCGGGCAAGGGGAAACTCTGCAGAGCACTGACCCGAGGGAAAGAGCAGTCAAAACACAGCAACAGAGTGCACACAGCATACACCAGAAACACTTCCTAAAGCTCCAGGCCCTGGACAGTATATGATCTACTCTTTATAAAGCCATGAGTCTCAGGAGCAGAAAACACAACAGGCTTTCCTAACACACAGAAGAAGGCAGAGACCTAGACAAAAATGCCAATATGAAGGAATTCATCCCAAAAGAAAGGAGAAGGTCATAGCCAGGTATCTAACTACAACAGATATAACTAATATGCCTGATCCAACATTTAAAGCAAAAATCATAAAGATACTAACTGGGCTTGAGAAAAGCATAGAAGACACAGGGGAGTCCCTTACCACAGAGATAAAAGACTTAAAACTAATCAGGCCAAAATGAAAAATCCAATGACAGATTCAAAACTGACTGAATGCGATGACCACGAAGATACAAGAAACAAAGGAATGAATAAGTGATATACAATACAGAAATTATGGAATATAATGAAGCTGAAAAGAAGAGGGAAAGAAAAATATTAGACCACAAATGTAGTCTTAGGTAACTAAGTGACTTCATAAAGCATAACAATATTCTTATCATAGGAGCCCATGAAGAAGAAAAGAGATAAAAGAGGTCAGAAGTTTTATTTGAGGAAATTATAGTTGAAAACTTCCCTAATCTGGAGAAAGAAATAGACATACAAATCCAGGAGATACAGAGAACTCCAAATAAAATCAACAAAAGCAAATAACATCAAGATATGCTGTAGTTAAATTTGCAAAATATAGAGATAAAGAAAAAAATCCTAAAAGTAGCAAGATAAAAAAATGTTGGTAATTTTCAAGGGAAGAAAAATAAGATTAGCCCCAGATATTTCCACATAAACATGACAGGCAAGAAAGGAGTTGCATGATATATTCAATGTGTTGAATGGAAAAAAAATATACAGCCAGAATATTCTATGTAGCAGGACTGGATATACACACACATATACACACACATATATATACACATACACACACACACACACACACATATATATATATATATATATACACACACACATATATACACACACATATATATATACATATATATTAGTTTCAGGAGTAGATATATATATATAGATATATATATATATAGATATATATATATAGATATACATGTATATGTGTGTATATATGTGTGTATATACACATATATACACACATATATACACATATTACTCAGCCATGAAAAAGAATGAAATCTTGCCAACTGCAAAGACATGATGGAGGTAGAGTATATTATGCTAAATGAAATAAGTTACTCAAAGACAAATATCATATGGTTTCACTCATATGTGGAATTTAAGAAATAAAACACATAAACATAGGGTGCAAAAAGAGAGAGACAAACTATAAGAGACTCCTAACTATAGAGAACAAACTTAACGTTGATGGAGGGAGGTGGGCAGGAGGATGGGTTAAATGGGTGATGGGTACTAAGGAGGGTACTTGTGATGAACACTAGATATTATATATAAGTGATATATCACTAAATTCTACTCCTGAAACTAATATTGCACTATATGTTAAGTAAGTAAAATTTTAATAAATTCTTGAAACTCTAAAAAAAGTTAAAAAAAAAACTGACTTTTCTCCAAATATAAATAAACAAGCAAACAAACAAATAAATAAAGAATGCATTTCTTTCTTCCTTCCTTTCTTCTTCCCTTTTTTCTTTCCATTCTTTCCTCACTTTTCCATCTCTCCTTTCTTTCTCTCTCTCCCTGCTTCTTTCCTTCCTTCTGAATTGGATAATTTAAAAGAAAAGTTATGAAAAAAAGAGTAATGAAACAGGGAAAATCACATGGATAATTCTGTCAAAAGTCTTTCTTCAGTATAGTCATTTTATAGCAAAACCCTTAACAAAGACAACTGTGGAATATTTTTAAACCAAAAGCAAGAGTGAGAGTTTTGAAAATGACATAGCTCCCATTATTAAAATGAAGCATTCTGAATAATCATATGCTAATTATTGTTTTTCTATAACCAAATCAGAAAGGTCTCACAAAGATCTCTATGTAAATTTTGAAAGTTATAACCAAATATTGAAAAATATCCACTGCCAACATTTTCAATTTAATTAATGCTGAAGACAGTTTTTTAAATGGCATATGAACTCATTATGAAAACCAGGAACAAAATTTTAAGTTAATGTTTCATAAATATAATTTTATAGAGATCATTCATAATACTGGGGAAGAAAATTATTCTCTGGAATCCAACATATAAGTGGGTGGAGTTAACAAATTTAAAGCAGAAGCTCTAAACACAAATGCGCATAGAAATTAGGCAGCAAATAACATGTAAAATGGTTAGGTGTATAATCCAGCACTGTGTGAGTGGCCAAGACTGAGTAGACGAGGAGAAACTAAGTTCACATAAAGAGTATGGTAACAACGTGATTCCAGATAATTTGTGCTCATGCAACTTAGTCTTTAGAGAAAGCTTAGATAAAAAATAAATTACAAAATATTTTGACCAAATTAATAATTGCAATAATTAATATTTTTATTTAAATATCCTTAAATAATTTATAATTCTTTTCACTTTTACCTATATTTACTACCACTTTGGAGTAAAAGTTTGAGGTCATAAAGAAAATAAAATTACTCGTGGCTTAAAGTAAAGGAAAGTAAAGGAACTTAAGAGACTTGATCAAAGTCAGGCCTGGGATTCAAAGCAAAGCTGCCAGACTCCCCTATTCATACACAGGCTGTTAAATCACACAACATTCCCTGGTTTGGACTCAGGATTTTACAAGTGTCTGCTGAATCAATATATGGAATAAAAGAAAACACACATACATACAAACTGTCATCATTGTTTAAAGATTGGCTTACACTGAACATAAAATGTCAATTACAGACCTATTTCCCATAAAAAGACCTAGAATATTGTGTAGAAAAACTGATACTCATGAAGAGAAAGAGATACAGGGAGAAACCAAAAAATATATGTAGCTATGGGATGATTTTTCAAGTACTATAGGCAGGGAAAAATTTCTATGACATATTATATAATGATTTATTTTATATGTGATATAGATAATAAAAGTAAAAATCCTAGATGGCATATTAAAGTTCAGGTTCGAATGGTATAGCGTATATTTATAATGCCAGTCATCAGTCCTAGCAGATGGACCCACTTAGTGTGCTGCAATGAGAAATTATAAGCTTGTGTTTTGAAAAGAAAGAATGAAATGGGGAAAGGAGAGAGGTTTTTTCATTTCTTTTTTCCTGATGAACCTCACTAATATTATAGTTACCAGAATGCACATTTTAATGTGTGTTGCCTCCTTGTATATATATTATGAATGTCTTTCTGCTTTTCAAAAATTCCTGTCTTCCAAGAGCTTGCAAGCCATGGAGTAGTTCTCCCTGTATCTATATTCCTACAGATGGGAGTAATAAAAATTAGAATCTGATGAAAAAATTATCTTCTGAATTTACTGAAAGAAGCACTCTTACAAAGTAAAATGTTGGCCTTTAACAGAATCTCTAATATTCTAGCTGAACTATTGATTTGTTGAGAACTTGGGCAAGTTTATTCATTTTCCAAGACTCGGAAATGAGATCAAATATATTTTGAGGATAAAATGAAATATATATATTAGGCATTCAGCACAGGGAGGGGCCATAGTACATAATAAGTGTCAGGTAATGTGGAGTATGCCGTGACGACTCCACAAACTTCCTTCAAAAGGGAGTGACATTCACCCCAATTGCTGGCTCACATAACTCAATGGTCAGCCTTCCTCATGAATGTCTGCAGCTGAAAAGAGATGCTTCACCCAAGTCATGCCCCTTTCTGAAGGCGGCCATATTCTATGACTACTAGACTCAGGGATATAAAGGATGGTTCCTTGGCCCCACAAGGGAACACTGCAATGGGCTGTCCCAGGTAGGGTCAAGCTAAAGCCTTTTTTGAGACTACACTGCACCCCAATTTCATTTTCCACCCAATATCAGTTCTTCGTTTTCCTGATAGGTCTTGATCCTGAGAGCATTCCCCAAATAACTTCCTGGACAATAATCTCTGTCCTAGCACCTGCTTAGTTCCTGCTTCCCCAGGAAGTCAACCTCCAACGCATATTATGCCTTTCACTTTTCTAGTTTCAAAATTGTGTATGTTAAAATAAGTTGTTCAAAAATATTTTTTACACTGAGTACTTTTCTTTCTAACATCATGTCTTTAAGGCATGAAATACTATGCTTACTTCTTTATCTGAGAGTCTCATTTTATGACTTGAATTCTTTGGAATATGTGATACTTTACACACTTATTCTTTTAGGTCCATAAAGCAAGACTACAAGTACAAACTAGCCCCAAGGCTCTTTTTAAGGCTGACTTGGGAAAATCAATTAGGTACTTACTGCCCTCAGAATATCCTACAGTATTCACTTAGAATTTAATAGTTCAGATGCATCCTTGTCTTAGACTTCCTTTTCATAAGTCTCTATAACATTGCTTTTAAAAATATTTTATGCCACATTTATTCACTTTTATGATCCTAATTGGAAGCAAACTTCAAGACTCTGGTGTCAGTTTGGAAATGTACATTTTATCCAAATGCAAATTTATCTGAAAAAAAAAAAAAAAAAAACAGAAAATGCGCTAAAATAGAATCACTCAATCACGTTAATTTTCTTCTAGGGAGTAGACACAAATGCAAGCAAAATCTCCACAGACCTTCAAAAAAGAAACTTGATTGAAATCATTGGTTCGACCAAGTATGTGGGCTCTCTTTACCTTAAAACCTGGCTGAAATGCCAACTTTTTAAAATCAAAACCATTTTTGTAGAACTTTTAATCTTTGTTTCTTTAACAGTAAACTGTATTCTTTCTTTGAGAGTTCTCCCAGAATTGTTAAGTATTCTCAAGATATAAATATCTTTCTTCCTAAAACCGGATCCTGAGCATTCTGCTTACTTGTGTTTGTGAATCTGAGAAACATGTTTCTGCCAGAACAATGTAAATAAATACATCCAACATTCAATTGCACATATTTCCTATTTGTTATTTAAAAACACTGTCCACCGTAGAATAGATTAAAATTTGAAAGTGTTCTAATTGTCAATATATAAGATTCTGTGTTTAATATATTTGTATGTTTTATAACTATAGATACTGTTCTATTTTCTGTGATTCAAACCTTTATCCTAATAAGAAGGTAATGCTGACAGAATGATATGCAATTTGTGTTTTCTGATTGATACAATTATTTCAAGAGCACTAGGCATATAAAAACTTCTTGACCACTGTTGATAGTAGTAACTTTTGCTCATTTCAAGAATATTCAATTAATTATTTACAAACTTTGTTAATAAATTTCCATTTGTACACTGTCAGAACAAGATTTTCTGTTGATTATGAACTAATGAGTTTGAGAAGAAAAAATATAAACATATTCATTTTGTTAATTTTTAAATTCTGAACTATAAAATTTCAGCAATTCTTTTTTTTTTTTTCTTAATGCTTATTTATTTTTGAGGGGGAGAGACACATAGTGTGAGTGGAGGAGGGGCAGAAAGAGAGGGAGACAAAGAATCCGAAGCAGGTTCCAGGCTCTGAGCTGATAGCACAGAACGTGATGCAAGGCTTGTTATCATGAACCATGAGATCATGACCTGAGCTGAAGTTGGATGCTTAACTTACTGAGCTACCCAAGCGATTAATTCTTATGTCTAAATGACAAAATGAGACTATGAATTAAAGACAGAATAAAACGTTCATTGCTTCTTAGAACTATGTTTTAACTTATAAATCATATTAAGGCTTGATAAATATAATTTAAAGAAATATATGGCAGACTAGATATCCAAAATAACATTTGCAAACAAAATTTTTAAGAAGGTTGATATTTTGCAGTGAGAATTGGTACACATTAGGGTTTGTAGTCTGAGAGAACACTATCTATGTTGTCCAAAAATCATCAAATAAAATATTTTAAGTGAACCTAAGTTTATGATGCTTTCAGATGATTGAAAGAAGTAATCTCTTTAGGCTTTAAGCATTGCCCACATATAAAATTTCAAGAAATATTAGCTTTTACACTTTAAAATAATGCACAGAAGAAGTCAGTGTCTCAGAGGTAAAACAGTAGCAGTAATTAACAGCAGAATTCAATTCTTAAAGAATTATGTTTTTTTTAATTTTTTAATGTATCATGTAATTTTAATACATTTAAATTTTGAGTTTCAGCTTAAAAACCAAAACAAGAAAAAGATGATATAAACCCCTAAATAGAACTATATGATATAATGTGAACTATATGATATATATAGAACTATATGATATAATGATATAAACCCCTAAATAGAACTATATAACAGAACTATAGAATTTATAAAATCAAAACAAATAAAACGTGAAATTCAGTGAATAGGTGAAAATTCACATCATATAGATTTGAAGAGAGAATTACCAAGGTAAGTATATTATGAAATGGAAGTTAGGAAACTTGACAAGATCATAAGTGGATATAATTAGGTTTTCTGAAGGAGATGATAGAGAGAATGGAAAAATGGAATATTCAATGATATAATGGCTATGGAATTTCTAGACTTGTATAAAGAAACCGATGCTTATGTCCAAGAATTCCAAAACATCCCCCCAAAAATTCAAATGCTAACACATCAGAATAAAACTGCCTAATTCGAAAAGGAAAACATCTTAATCTAGAGTAGGAAAATCAACAAAAACAGTAAGATACTACAAAATGTAATCAGACTGAAAAATCAATTTAGTAACAGCAACGCTGAAATCACAAAGACATTACAATATTGTCCTTATTATGCTAAGAAAATATTTTTGACTGAAAATTCTAATCCCAGAAAAATAGTATAGTAACTAAAGCAAAACAAAGAATAATTTTAAAAAAAGGCAGCAACCAAGAGACTTTAAATTTTTTTAAAATGTTTATTTACTTTTGAGAGAGAGAGAGAGGCAGAAAGAGAGGGAGACACACAATCCAAAGCAGGCTCCAGGCTCTGAGCTGTCAGCACAGAGGCTGATGTGCGGCTCGAACTCACAAACTGGTACCTGAAATCATGACTTGAGCTGAAGTCAAACACTTAACTGAGTGAGCCACCCACGCACTTCCCCAAGGGACTTTAATGTAAGTACTAAAATATGTTTTTTAAGATTATATGTAAGTCAAAAAAGATGATGTGGGCTCCTGGGTGGCTCAGTTGGTTGAGTATCCGAATTCAGCTCAGGTCATGATCTCAAGGTTTATGGGTTTGAGCCTTGTGTCAGGCTCTGTGCTGATAGCTCAGAGCCTGAAGCCTGCTTCAGATTCTGTGGCTCCCTCCCTGTGCCCCTTCCCTGCTCACACTCTGTCTCTGTCTCTAAAAACTAAATAAACATTAAAAAAATTAAAAAAGAAATATGATGATCTCAGATAAAAGATTCATGGTGATAAAAAGTAATAAATGAATAAACAAATAACACAATTACAAAAGAAAAACAGATTATTCAAGAACTCTAGGACTACTACAAAAGGCATAAGACATATTTCTAATGGGATACCAGAAGGGGAAAGAGACAAACAAAAGCAATATTTGAGGCAATAATGATTAAGAATTTCCTCAAATTAATTTCTGATGCCAAACTACAGATCCAGGAAACTCAGAAGATACCAAGAAGGATAAATACGAAAAAAAACAAACAAACAAACAAACAAAAAAAAAAAAAACCACTATACCTACATGTATTACATTCAAATATCAGAAAACAAACTAAAGAAAAAGTCCTGAAAGAAGCCAAAAGAAAATCACTTTATCTATAGATGAACAGTTAAGAATTACATCAGACTTCTCAGAAACCACAGAAGCAAGAGTAGAGTAAGATATTTAAAATGTTAAGAGAGGGGCGCCTGGGTGGCTCAGTCAGTTAAGCGTCCAACTTCAGCTCAGGTCATGAACTCACGGTTCCTGGCTTCCAACCTTACCTGGGGCTCTGTGCTGACAGCTCGGATCTGGAGCCTGCTTCGGATTCTGTGTGTCCCTCTTTCTCTGCCTTTCTCTCCACCCCCCCCAACTTTCTCTCAAAAATAAATAAAATGTAAAAAAATTAAAAAAAATAAAATGTTAAGAGAAAAAATCACAATTCTGCACTCTGCATAATTATCCTTCAACAGTGCAAAAGAAATAAATACTTTTCCCACAAGAACTGAAGGAATTTGCTGCCAGTAGGCCTGCTTGGCAAGAAATATTGAAAGCTTTTCAGAAAGAAAGAAAAGGATGATGATCAGAGGCTTGAATCCACACACCGAAAGGAGGAGCTTCAGAGAAGGAATAAGTGAAGTAAAATAATTTCAAACAGCAAAGTTTCTCAGTGAGTAAGAAAACCACAGGCATCCAATAGATGGTAGTTGTTAAGACACTTCTCATAGGTAGCACTAAGTGGGAGCCCATATGTTTTATTCCAGCCAGATGAAAAACAAAACAAAGTTTTAGCAACCAAACTTTTTGTTTTTCCCATTCTCCTTCTTCAACCAAAGGCTGATGTCATCCCGTAGGCCATCATTTCTTGAAATGTGGTTCTTCACCATTGTCCAGGTTCCATCGAATAGATGGTTATTTGGAGAGGTGGGACTGAAGTCTATCTTTTACGTTGTTCTAACAACGTATCTAACGTATCTATCTAACGTACGTTCTAACATATCTCTTACGTTGTTGTAAGATGAGCTGTGGAGTAATCTGATATAACAATGGTTTCATAGTAGCATTTAATACTCTGTAGCTCGCATATTCGAGCAGAATAATATAGATAAGTACAAAGAAATATTTGTTCAGAGTTTATTGTATATTTGACCTCAAGATCATGTAGGATAACATGTAATCAGTGTAACAATGGCAGTCATACAAACAAGATTTGCCATCATTATTTTTAATAATATCTGAATATTCCTTTTCTAATCGAGTTCAGTATTCTAGATATAATTTGGAGTGGAATTCTCCTTGTATGCTTCACATATTGAAATCCTACCAGCCAGAAGTTTAAATGTGTTTATTTTTCCAAAAATAAAATCCAACAATAATTAACGTGATTACATGGTATAAGGAACAATTCACCAAGCGATAGGGTGTAGACTAATACACTATACTGCAGTTTGCTACACTTCAATTTAAAAGTTAAAAGAAGAGGAAAAAGAAAAAAAAAAAAACGTGTCACTGAGGATAATTTGCTTGCCCAAGTTACATGGCATTTTATTAGAAGAATAAAATTCAGTAAATATTTCCATGAGACTAATTTTGAAATTATACTTTTGAAAGTCCTTCACTGTGCACATAAAATAACACAAAGAGCTAATAGTACTTAAATATAATAAAGAGGTAGATTGGCAGTCCATACAAATTTTAAGAAAGAACATGATAGGGGCGCCTGGGTGGCTCAGTCGGTTAAGCATCCGACTTTGGCCTAGGTCAGGATCTGGCCATTCCTGAGTTGGAGCCCCGCTTCGGGCTCTGTGCTGACAGCTGGGAGTCTGGAGCCTGCTTGTGCCTCCCTCCTTCTCTGCCCCTCTTTCTCTGCCCGTCTCCCACTCACGCAGTCTCTCTCTCTCTCTCAATCTGTCTCAAAAATGAAATAAACATTAAAAATAATGAAAAAACAGAAAACCAAATAACAGGATAGCTGGCTAAGCAGCTGAGTTGTGATTTGAACCCAGCCTGTTCAATACACAGCCTACGGTTTCAGCAACTAAGTTATACTAAACTAATACAAAGTATCTAACTGACCGTCTAGTTGATTGTGATTATACCACACATAATCAACCTTTAGGTTGGGTTTCCAGTGTTAATGAGCATAAAATGATCGCTCAAATTTATTAGAAGCACTAAAAAAATGAGATAGTCGATGAACAAATTTGAAAAAAAAGTTTGGTATTTCTTAAGATTTTTATCCTCCTGAAAGGAACAGGTCACTAAGAGGAACAATGAATGCCCCTAAATATTTGAAAGTTCCCCAGGTGCCAAATCAGAAAATATTCTACCCCAGCCTACAGTTGGAAGATTACAAAATATCATCGCTTATATGAGAACACATAATTATTCTCAGGAAGAAGTACCATTTTGATCTACCAAGTGTCTTTTTGCTGAGTCTGAAATTGAGGAAATACATTTTCTCCAAGTGGCATTCTTTATAATCTACTAAAAAGTTTGATTCTGTCAGAGCAGATTAGTGAGATGGGTAATTTTGTGTGTCAGCTTGACTGGCTGTGCAGTTCCCAGATTAAACATTATTTCTGGATATTTCTGTGAGGGTGTTTTGGGATGACAATACCATTTGAATTGGTGGCCTCAGTAGGTAGATTGCCCTATCCAATGTGGGTGGGCATCATTCAATCCTTTCAGGGCCCAACTAGAAATACAGGTAAAGGAAGCAGAAATTGATTCCTTTTTTTTCCTGCCTTACTGTTGAGCTGGGACACCTCATTTCATCTTTTATGACTCATGGGCTGGGGTGGGATTTACACCACTGACTTCTCTGGTTCTCAGGCCTTCAGACTCAGAATGAATTATACCACTGACTTTTCTGGGTCTCCAGTTTACAAATGGCATCTCAAGATATTCTCAGCCTCGTATTAAATTTCCTTATATACCTATATTAATCTTACTGATCTGTTTCTCTGGAAAATCCTGACTAATAAGACTAATAAGACTCACATCCCATACCTTATTAGAAGAAGCTGGCCAATATCTGTCAAAAGCCAGCCTTCTCCAATTCCAATTATCCAGGTTTTAAGGATCTTGAAGTTGAATTCATTATTGACTGGAAGCTCTACCCAAGGTCTCTGCCATGATGGGAAAAATTAAAACATGCCCTCATTTCCTACATCTCACAAGCCTCCTCACATTGACAATTTTGAGAATGAAGTCCTGACTGTTTATAGCTTTTTTTTCCCCCCTCAGCTTTACTCATTATATTTAGATTGTGTAGTGAGCATAGGACCATGCTGGGTCCTATGCATAGAAAGCAATCTAAACATAGGTCTTGTTTTCTAGACCAGGGGTTGGCCATCTCTGAGGATGGCATGTTAACTCTTCTCTCACCCCGAGTACCGAGGAGGCAGGGTATGAACAGAAGATAGGTTGAATCCTGAACTTGACCTTCTGTCAACCTCCCCTAGAGAATCCTGCAGAGTCAGATGGCAGCGATTTTCATAAGGCAGTAAAATACACCTCCCCTAAGAGTCAACTTCAAACCAGAAGGAAGTGGGTGCAGTCTAATCACTATTATTTGTGGTCCCTGCGCAAGACTATAAGTGCAGATCCACACATATTCTTATCATTTTAACCAGTGATTAAATTTTCACTAGTAAAGAATAAGATTTTGCAGAATTTCACCTGACCTACTAGAAAACAAAACAAAACAAAGCAAAAAGTCAGGCAATTTACCTATCAGTAAATTGTCAAGATAAAACACAAACAACAACAACAAAACACACACACGCAAAAAGAACAAAAAACAGAATCCGAAACAATCCATTCAAGTCCCCAGTGAATAAGTCAAATAACAAAACCAATCACAAGCACACTCTCATACATGGAAAATACTTAATAAATATGACCCACCACAATTTTTAACTTACTAAAGTAAACAATTTAGCCTATCTTTATGTGGTCATTAATTGATATATGGTGGTTTTGCTTAACTTTCTTATTTTGTTTGATTATAAGGAATAAACACACCCTGTTATCAACTGTTTTGACAACACACATACAGAAAAAAATTATGGGGATATCAACCAAATGTTTAAAATCAGTCTTTATTTTTAAATAAACAAACCCTTCACATTTCCTATATAGTTGACATTGAAAGAAAATATGTAAGTGTGGGGTTGGAGTGTTTTATGCTTTTATTACTTAATGGGGATCCTGTTTAGATTTGCCTTTCCCAAGAAGCCCTCTTAGATTTTCAAGGGTAAATTGAGAAAAACACATACCTTAGAGTGTGTCTTTATTTAGTAGAGTTTTTATTGTTTTCTATTATGGTTTGCTTCACATTTATTCCCTAGAATATATCAGGGGCTAGATAATATTTGTCAAATGAATGACAACATATTTTTTAGAAGAATGAGCATCTTTGGTTAACAGGCTATGGTAAATTCCAAAGTTGAATTACATAAGCTTTTCAACCCTATATTGTCAAAAAAAAGAATTCTCCAGCTTTCCTATGCACTGATGTGTTTCAGGGTTCCTTCGAGTACACATTATAAAAATAAAGAATGAAGGTAGCTTGGAAGGAAATTTCTTCCTGTGTCTCTCCTTTCTTCATTCTGAAGTATTTTAAGCTGATATTTTTCCTTGTTGGAGAAATATAATGGTAATATTATTTATATACACTTTAATAGATATAATTACATAAAGAATCATGATTGTAAGAATGTGAATGCTGTACTGTATATAAAGTTAATCATGAGTAAGCTATATTTTATCGTTTATAGTGGCCCATGCTGCTCAACTAAATAAAGGGTGTAACTCATGGAATGTTCAGCTAATATTATGAACAATGGAATTTCAGCACTGCTGTTCATGAATAGCATACCAAGTACTGAATTATAGCTTAAGTATTGTATTTCATTGTATTTTCATAAGTATTATA
Source organism: Panthera onca (assembly GCF_046562875.1). Lineage (NCBI taxonomy): Eukaryota > Metazoa > Chordata > Mammalia > Carnivora > Felidae > Panthera > Panthera onca. The sequence continues at coordinate 27,774,593 of NC_138342.1, read as the reverse complement.
TATTCTTAAACAAGAGCGTACAAAGGTAAAATATCATCAGATACTGTTAACAGTACAGAAATTAGTAGTTTTATAGTATCAGCTTTTAAACAAAATAGAGATCTGTTTGTTATGAAATTTTTAAATACTTATAAATTCATATAACTATAATATACATGTATGTGCACCTAATACATACAAAATAATTTGAAGAATCAAAGTTACTGACGTTCATGGAGATGTCAACCTGTCAGGCACATTTCTTACCATAACAAATACCTCACTTCATGTAATCTTTGAGACAGCCGTTGGCAAGCATAATTTTTAACTTCATTTTATGTGAGAAAAACAAAATACAAAGAGGTAGGGTGACATTTCCAAGGTTAAATAACCAAAAATTGACCAAGCCAGTATTCAGATATCAACTTTCAGACTCAAAATAAGGTGTATAGGTAATCAGTCTCAAAATGTTTTTGAACACTGAAATTTAGCAATTACTACAGGCTTTTTGGGTTTGGAAGTTGAAACAATTTATGCACAGAAGTTATCATCACCACTATTAGGGATAAATATTTATTGAATACTTCTCAGGTAGGGATACATAGTGTGAAAAATTTCAATCTAAAATGGGACAGGACTCCTTATATATACAATGGAATACTACTTGGCAATGAGAAAGAATAAAATCTGGCCATTTGCAGCAACATAGATGCAACTGGAGGATATTATGCTAAGTGAAATAAGCCAGGCAAAGACAGATGTCACATGTTTTCACTCATATGTGGATCCTGAGAAACTTAACAGAAGACCGGGGTGCGGGGGAGGAAGGGTGAAAAAAGTTATAGAGAGGGAAGGAGGAAAACCGTAAGAGGCTCTTAACTACTGAGAACAAACTGAGGGTTGATGGAGGTGGGAGAAAGGGGAAAGTGGGTGATAGTGGGTGATGGGTATTGAGGAGGGCACCTGTTGTGATGAGCACTGGGTGTTGTATAGAAACAAATTTGACAATAAATTATATATAAAATAAAATAAAATAAAATAAAATAAAAATAAAATGGGACAGGAGGTCATGACTGGAGAATCTCACACATCTGATGTGCCCTGAGAAAAACAGAATTAATAGACTGACTTCCATTCAATGCTTGATTTAAGGAAGACTGAAACTTATTTCCTGACTAATGAACATCTCCCCATCCTCCAGCTACTGAACCAACTGCTTGAACTCTCTCTAGACTTCTCCCTCTTTGCACTACTTAGTCATAAATACAGCCTATTCCAAACTGCCAGTGGACTTGCCTATATCTTGCCAAAGCACATGTCTCCTGAATTTCAATTCCTCTGCTCTTGCTGAGTCAACTCGATTTCTGGTAATTTGAGTTTGCCTCAGTTTACCTCCTTTATTTAGATGGACAATAGAGATACGGAACTGTGCCAGCTTTCAAGACGTTATGCTTCATTTGAAGAATTACAACTTGGAACACAATTTCTTTCCAGAAAGGTATATGTGTGTTAGGAAAGAATGTATTTAAAACATCAATCATATAAATCAAAGTTTGGTCATCTGGAACCTGGGTTTTAGGGATTTCCACCACAGACCAACTAAATCAGAATGTGCATTTTAACGTCATACTCAGTTGATTTCTTTGTATATTATAGTTTGAGAAGAGATGAAATAAACCTTGCATTGCATTGTATTGTATTCTATCCTTATGTTCAGTTCCTCTGCTATTTTCTAACTAAAGACGTATTATAAAAATATTTAGTCATACCTTTCCTCTACCATAATTCCTTCTTTTCCAATCCCAACCATGGCAGGAAAGGGAATAATACTAATTTTCTCCATGAAATATCACAGAAATATGATAAATATTCAGTCCTCTGTATGTCTCTAGTGAGGTAACTAAAGTATGATCTTCCAGAGGACCTTAAACTCAGTATTATATTGTGTGTGGACATCACATTTTGTGGAATATCATCAAAATGTTTTCATCTAAGACTTAATCATCTTGATTGACAATGAGATTTTGGGTCTTTTCCTTTTAGCCTTCCTTAAGTGTATTCAGAGAATCCAGATTAATTAAATCTGAGCCTACACTAAGTACTACTAAGAAGATGGTGTTTTTAACAAATACCACATATTCTGTATTACACAAAAAGATGTAAAAATTCTAACCATCCTTTCATAAGATTATATATAGTTATGGTCTACTTTGAGGATCCAGAAGATAATGGATAGTTGATGATTATAGTTAATATTCGACAATTTTTTTTTTTTAATTAAATGTTTATTTTTGAGAGAATGAGAGAGAGCACAAGTAGGGAAGAGCAGGGAGGGGCAGAAAAGGAGGGAGACACAGAATCTGAAGCAGGCTCCAGGCTCAGCAGAAAGCCCTATGCAGGGTGGGGAGGGAGGAACTGTGAAATCATGACCTGAAGCAAAGTCAGACCCTTAACCGACTGAGCCACACAGGCACCTCAATATTTCACAGAAGGTAACTGGCTTTGTTTTCATGTTAAAACAATATTGTGGTGTAAACACCCTCAAGATAACATCATCCTTAGCAGAGTTTATAAAATAGTAAAAAAAAAAACAAAAGAAAAAAAAAAAGGAAGCTGATGTGTTTGACTAGATAATCTGTAATCTAGATGTCTGTATACTGTATTTTGAATTCCCCACTTAACTGGAATGACTGGGTGATCATAACTAGTGGTTCTTTCCCAAGTTTTTTCTTTCTCTGTTCTGTCTTCCTCTTTCTACTCTTCCAAAGTGCAGGCAGAGTTAGGACTTCCTATGAGAGTTCTATTTAATATTCCTTAACTCAATTACTTAACTTCTTTTGTCATGTGAATTACTGAGGACAACAGGACCTTGCCTCTCAAACTGAGAAAAATCTCTCATCCACCATAATAATGACCATAAAATCTCTGCTCTAATTTAAATACCACTACTACTATGACTAATAGTAATTATAATTCATAGCTTCCTAGCAATGGAACAGAAAAACCTAGCTTGGAAGAATTCAGTGGAATTAAAGGAATAAGGTGCCAACTTTTCAACATGTTATAAGACAGAAGTCATTGAGGTATATAATTGCAAAGACACTTGTTGATTTCTCCCTAGGCGAATAGCTGCTTTTGTGAGGATTACTACTGTTTTCAGATTTTGTCAAATTTTATGTGGCTGTGAATTTATAGAATGACATTTGGACAAAAAAAAAACATATTAGGTAATTTTGAGTAATGAAATTTGGGCTAGATTTCCAAAGCCATTGAAACTGGAGTCTAGACTCATAGTGTCTTTCTTTTCCACTGAATCTCTTCGTAAATCCACCCGGCATTCTCATCCCAGATGGGTCTCATTGCATTATGAAATGTGCCCTGTTTGTAAGCCCACAGTGAGACCCATTCCGTTCTAAGAGCCTAGCTCTTACTGCTATTTGAGATGCTGTATTGTTAACTCATCTAATCCATTGACTATTACTATCCATCAAAGTTCTCCTGCTTCAACCATACCCATCTTTTTCAGATATCCAAATATCAGATATATATCCAATATATCAGATATACATATTCAAATATACTCCCGTATAGTTTCATGCCACATTGAGTCCCCAGGCCTTTCAACTTTGACAATATTTTGTGGCATTAATCACTGTTAGGCAGCACAGTCTTGTGCTGTTTGCTTTCATTTGTGTCACTACTTGAATGCTTGATATGGTCATTTCTTCTCTCTGAAATAGATTACAATTTTTTGATAAAATTTATTATATTTTACATTGCTCCACATTTGTTTTGTCTATCTCAGTGTAACACTATATATAAATAAATATACACATACATATATAAACATTATATATAATTAAATATACACATAGTAAATAAATATTTTGCACATAAAAATACACAAGATATGTTGCAGAATATAATGGTCTTTTAACATGAATAATATTTGACTACGTATATATGTGAAATAAGTTTTATTATATCCTATTCTGTAGGTGACATTCATGAAGCCCAGGAACAGTAAGTCATTCATCAAATTCACACAAAATAACCAGTAAAATACAGAGTCACTATTCAAACCCAAATATTCTAATTTTATATTTGTGCTCAAAAAGTGCTGTAGCTAACTGTAAGCTATTTACAAAATTAACATATATAAAGACCAAAAAAAAGTAAAGGAATTATATTGCATGTGTTCATATGTGCACATATGTGATCTTGGAGAAGAGATGCTTAAAAACATAGACTTGATTATATTCATAAATTTAGAAGTATGAATGTAGTTTTGATAAGTGATCTATGCATATTTCAAAAATTAAAAACTCCTTCTTTCAAGTTGAAGTTGACAAAAATTTAGGTAGCATTTGTCATGATATTATTAAGAAAATAGTATAATTTTATGTATTTTAATGGATTTTCTTATATTCAAGGTATTATTGTGCTCACTTCAGCAGCACAAATATCAAAATTGGAATGATACACAGAAGATTAGCATGGCCAAAATATTATTAACTCTATCACCAAATATGTTACTTACCTTTTCTTACAATTTTAAATCTAATTTATATTACAGACAATTAAAGTCAATTATTTCCTCATCATATATTTCCCTTCATATGTAACTAGTATACAAATATTAATTATAAAATGAGATTTACTTATCAAATTTTCCCAATCAGTCCTTTATTGAAAATCAATTCCAGAAAAAAAAAAAATCTGTTTTTTACAGACAGTAAAAAAGTCTGAAAACTCTCCCATGATTTAATGAAAATGTGTATGGCTATATGGTAACAAATATCTATTAGTTGGCATCATGCTTTCTAAGTTACCTGACACAAACAAACTTAATTCTGATTCTTTGGCACATGGTAAGCCTTGTAACAGGCTCCAGAAAAACTGGTTTTGAGACAAACCAACCTGAGAAAACAAATCTTAGAAAAGCCCTGGGTTTTGCAGAAAAAGTACCTGGGGCTTTTTTGAGAAACCTGCAAGCTTTTCCAAGATTGTTATAAGCTGGCTGCTCATCCAGATGGAACTTAGTCACAACTCAGGCATTATGTGACTCTGATGAGAACACGGCAGCCTTCTCCCAAATGTGGCTATCGAAATATGGCAATGACACGCAATGATCAATGTGTTAATTATTCAGGATTTTGTTATCACAACCTTGTCCATGGCTCCCTCAAAAAGAAGGAAGGAGAAAATCTAGAATAATACATATTTCTACTGAATATGTGTGAGTAAATTGGCCGCAATTTTTTTTTTTTTCTGGAAACTATGCCATGACAGGAAAACTCAGGGGACTTTTAATCTGCTTTTAATTAACAGGAAATACTGGTCTTACAACAGGTAGCTTATCTGATTCAAAAGTTATTCTGGTATATTTTGCGCAAAAACAAGATGCATGTATGTTAAAGTGAAAGGGGATCAAGTCTTTTCTTTTTTAATGTACTCCGCATGGGATGATGCCCCCAGACCAAAGGGCAAAGACAAGAATACAGAGAGGTAGATGTTACATTGTATGAGAAAATAAGTTTTGCTTCCGTGACTACATTGGGCTTTGACAGCTTCCAGCCTTTTTTATAAAGTTCATTATGCTGCCCAAGTTTCCAAAGAAATGTCTTAGAGAAAAAAATAGGCATAAAAATTAGTGAAACAATCCATGTTTGTATACTTCCAATACACTCCCATAGTAATTTTTGTTGTTGTTCTTCAACTAGAGTCCCTGACACATGCTTCCTTGTGCTACTTTCTCATCTTTCCCTTTGGTGAGTACCTGGAGAATTGGGATTGTGTCTCATTTCTGTCTCTTCCACGCAGTATCTGCAGAGCCTTTGCTTGAATGAACACTGCACAAGAAAGCATTCAAAAAAGTACAGCATCCATTCTTGACAAACACTCTCCACGAAGGGGGGCGTAGAGAGAACATACCTCAATATCATAAAAGACATATAGGAAAGACCAACAGTTAATATCATCCTCGATGGGCAAAAACTGAGAGATTTCCGCTACGGTCAGGAACAAGAAGGGGATGTCCATTCTCACCACTGTTATTTAACATAGTACTGGAAGTCCTAGCCTCAGCAGTTAGGCAACAAAAAGAAATAAAAGGCATCCATATCAGTGAGAAGTCAAACCTTCACTATTCGCAGATGGCATGATACTCTATATAGAAATCCTGAAAGACTCCACCAAAAAAAAAAAATTCTAGAACTGACATGAATTCACCAAAGTTGCAGGATACAGAATCAATGTACAGAAATCTGTTACATTTCTATACACCAATAATGAAGCAGCGAAAGAGAAATCAAGGAATTGATCCCATTTACAATTGCACCGAACCAAAGATACTTAGGAATAAACCTAGCCAAAGAGGTACAAGACCTGTACTCTGAAAACTATAGAACACTTATGAAAGAAAATTGAAGAAGACACAAAGAAGTGAAAAAAACACTCCATGCTCATGGGTTGGAAGAACAAACATTGTTAAAATGTCTATACCATCCAAAGCAATCTACACATTTAATGCAATCCCTGTTAAAATATGACCAGCATTTTTCACAGAGCTAGAACAAACAAACCTAAAATTTTCACGGAACCAAAAAAGATCCCAAATAACCTAAGCAATGTTGAAAAAGAGCAGTACAGCTGGAGGCATCACAATTCTGACCTCATGTTATATTACAAACCTGTAGTGATGAAGACAGTAGGTGGTCCTGACACAAAAAGAGACACATACATCAATGGAACAGAATAGAAAACCCAATAATGGACCCACAACTATATGGTCAATTAATCTTCCACAAGGAAATGGTAAAAAGACAGTCTCTTAAATAAATGGTGTTGGGAAAACTTGACAGCCACATTCAGAAGAATGAAATTGGACCACTTTCTTACACCATATACAAAAATAAATTCAAAATGGTTGAAGGACCTAAATGTGAGATAGGAAACCATCAGAATCTAGAGGAAAAGACAGGCAGAAACCTCTTTGACATTGGCCATCACAACTTCTTACTAGACCCGTCTCCAGAAGCAAGGAAAACAAAAGCAAAAATGAACTATTGGGATTTTATCAAGATAAAAAGCTTCTGCACAGGGGTAGCTGGGCGGCTCAGTCAGTTCAGCGACCAGCTTTGGCTCAGGTCATTGTCTCACGGTTTGTGACTTCGAGCCTGCATCGTGCTCTGTTCTGACAGCTCAGACCCTGAAGAAGCCTGCTATGGATTCTGTATCTCCCTCTCTCTCTGCCCCTCCCCTGCTCACACTCTGTCTTTCTCTCTCCCTCTCTCTGTCAAAAATAAATGAATATTAAAAAAACAAAAACAAAAATTAACAAACAAACAAAAACTTCCGCCCAACGAAGGAAACAACAGAACAAAAAGGCAACATACAGAATGGGAGAAGACACTTGCAAAATACATATCTGATAAAGGGTTAGTATCCAAAACATGTAAAGAATTTATCAAACCCAATACTTAAAGTACAAATTATCCAGTTAAGAAATGGGCAGAAGACATGAAAGTTTTTCCAAAGAAGACATGCAAATAGCTAATAGACACATGAAAACATGCTCAACCTCACTCATCATCAGGGAAATACAAACCAAAACCACAATGAGTTATCACCTCACACCAGTCAGAATGGCTGAAGTTAACACGAGAAATAACAAATATTGGTAAGGATGTGGAGAAAGGGGAACACTCTTGCATTGTTGGAGGGAATGCAAACTGATGCAGTCTCTCTGGAAAACAGTTTGGAGTTTCTTCAAAAAGTTAAAAATAGAACTACCCTATGTCTCAGGAATTGCACTATTAGGTATTTATCCACAGGACACAAGCATACTGATTCTGAGGGGCACATGCACTCTGATGTTAATAACAGCATTATCAACAATGGCCAAATTATGAAAAGAGCCCAATGACTGATTAGGATAAAGTAGAGGTATGTATGTATACACACACACACACACACACACACACACACACACACACACATATATGAATTATATATAATATTTAAGAATATTATCACAATCATGTGGATGTAGCCAGAGTGTATTATGCTAAGCAAAATAAGCCAGTCAGAGAAAAACAAATACCATGTGATTTCACTCATGTAGAATTTAAGAAACAAAACAGGTGAACATAGGGGAAGGAAAGAAAAAGACAGGGAGGCTCTTAACAAACTATAAAGAACAAACTGAGGGTTGTTGGAGGGGAGGGGAGCAGGGAATAGGCTAAATAGTTAATGGGTATAAAAAGGGCACTTGTAATGAGCACTGAGTGTTTTATGTAAGTGATGAATCACTAAATTCTACTCCTAAAACCAATACTATGGTATATGTTAACTAACTAGAATGTAAATAAAAATTGATCCAAGGGGAAAAAAAGATAAAATGAACACTACACAATTATTTTCAATATTAGATGAAGATGGGGTGGGGGTTTTCTTGTAAGTTTTGTAAATAACACTAAAATAGATTTAGTGGAACTCTCAAACAAAAGTATTTATTTTAATATTTCCATAATTTTTATGAATCTTCTTATTTTGAGATTTCAGATTGCATATGTGAAGTCAAAATAACCATGACTTCCTAATTCCAAAATAAAGCATTCAAAATTGAAAAGAAATGTTAATTTGTCTGCCCTTTTCACTAAGAGGACTGTGGGGAAATAGGTTCTTCTTACATAAATGGGTTAGAAAAAAGGTTAGGGTGGAAAACTGCCACCACGGGGCGAAAATGTCCTAGCTAGTGAAATATTGTAATGGAATCACAAGTAACTTGTTATATCACCTGCAGGGAATTACTTTCCATCTGGTGCCAATGTACCTTGATCACAAACTCTCCTTGCCCCCCCAGACCCTTTGCTTCTTACACACACAAGTTGATGATTACTGTCTGATTGTTTTCTCCACGTTCACGTGGGAAACATTGTTTTCTTCATGTTCAACCACATGGGTAATATCTTGTGAGCTCAATAAAAATGGAGACAAAACCCCTGTTTGGGGCTCTTGTCTCCTCCCAGATATTAGCTTATCTTGTATTCATTTTTTTTTTTTTTTTTGTGTGTGCATTTTTTATTTTTATTTTTATTTTTTTTATTTTTTAATATATGAAATTTACTGTCAAATTGGTTTCCATACAACACCCAGTGCTCATCCCAAAAGGTGCCCTCCTCAATACCCATCACCCACCCTGCCCTCCCTCCCACCCTGCCCTCCCTCCCACCCCCCATCAACCCTCAGTTTGTTCTCAGTTTTTAACAGTCTCTTATGCTTTGGCTCTCTCCCACTCTAACCTCTTTTTTTTTTTTTTTTTTCCTTCCCCTCCCCCATGGGTTTCTGTTACGTTTCTCAGGATCCACATAAGAGTGAAACCATATGGTATCTGTCTTTCTCTGTATGGCTTATTTCACTTAGCATCACACTCTCCAGTTCCATCCATGTTGCTACAAAAGGCCATATTTCATTTTTTCTCATTGCCACGTAGTATTCCATTGTGTATATAAACCACAATTTCTTTATCCATTCATCAGTTGATGGACATTTCGGCTCTTTCCATAATTTGGCTATTGTTGAGAGTGCCGCTATAAACATTGGGGTACAGGTGCCCCTATGCATCAGTACTCCTGTATCCCTTGGATAAATTCCTAGCAGTGCTATTGCTGGGTCATAGGGTAGGTCTATTTTTAATTTTCTGAGGAACCTCCACACTGCTTTCCAGAGCGGCTGCACCAATTTGCATTCCCACCAACAGTGCAAGAGGGTTCCTGTTTCTCCACATCCTCTCCAGCATCTATAGTCCCCTGATTTCTTCATTTTGGCCACTCTGACTGGCGTGAGGTGGTATCTGAGTGTGGTTTTGATTTGTATTTCCCTGATAAGGAGCGACGTTGAACATCTTTTCATGTGCCTGTTGGCCATCCGGATGTCTTCTTTAGAGAAGTGTCTATTCATGTTTTCTGCCCATTTCTTCACTGGGTTATTTGTTTTTCGGGTGTGGAGTTTGATGAGCTCTTTATAGATTTTGGATACTAGCCCTTTGTCCGATGTGTCATTTGCAAATATCTTTTCCCATTCCGTTGGTTGCCTTTTAGTTTTGTTGGTTGTTTCCTTTGCTGTGCAGAAGCTTTTTATCTTCATAAGGTCCCAGTAATTCACTTTTGCTTTTAATTCCCTTGCCTTTGGGGATGTGCCGAGTAAGAGATTGCTACGGCTGAGGTCAGAGAGGTCTTTTCCTGCTTTCTCCTCTAAGGTTTTGATGGTTTCCTGTCTCACATTCAGGTCCTTTATCCATTTTGAGTTTATTTTTGTGAATGGTGTGAGAAAGTGGTCTAGTTTCAACCTTCTGCATGTTGCTGTCCAGTTCTCCCAGCACCATTTGTTAAAGAGACTGTCTTTTTTCCATTGGATGTTCTTTCCTGCTTTGTCAAAGATGAGTTGGCCATACGTTTGTGGGTCTAGTTCTGGGGTTTCTATTCTATTCCATTGGTCTATGTGTCTGTTTTTATGCCAATACCATGCTGTCTTGATGATGACAGCTTTGTAGTAGAGGCTAAAGTCTGGGATTGTGATGCCTCCTGCTTTGGTCTTCTTCTTCAAAATTACTTTGGCTATTCGGGGCCTTTTGTGGTTCCATATGAATTTTAGGATTGCTTGTTCTAGTTTCGAGAAGAATGCTGGTGCAATTTTGATTGGGATTGCATTGAATGTGTAGATAGCTTTGGGTAGTATTGACATTTTGACAATATTTATTCTTCCAATCCATGAGCAGGGAATGTCTTTCCATTTCTTTATATCTTCTTCAATTACCTGCATAAGCTTTCTATAGTTTTCAGCATACAGATCTTTTACATCTTTGGTTAGATTTATTCCTAGGTATTTTATGCTTCTTGGTGCAATTGTGAATGGGATCAGTTTCTTCATTTGTCTTTCTGTTGCTTCATTGTTAGTGTATAAGAATGCAACTGATTTCTGCACATTGATTTTGTATCCTGCAACTTTGCTGAATTCATGTATCAGTTCTAGCAGACTTTTGGTGGAGTCTATCGGATTTTCCATGTATAATATCATGTCATCTGCAAAAAGCGAAAGCTTGACTTCATCTTTGCCAATTTTGATGCCTTTGATTTCCTTTTGTTGTCTGATTGCTGATGCTAGAACTTCCAGCACTATGTTAAACAGCAGCGGTGAGAGTGGGCATCCCTGTCGTGTTCCTGATCTCAGGGAAAAAGCTCTCAGTTTTTCCCCGTTGAGGATGATGTTAGCTGTGGGCTTTTCATAAATGGCCTTTATGATCTTTAAGTATGTTCCTTCTATCCCGACTTTCTCAAGGGTTTTTATTAAGAAAGGGTGCTGGATTTTGTCAAAGGCCTTTTCTGCATCGATTGACAGGATCATATGGTTCTTCTCTTTTTTTTTGTTAATGTGATGTATCACGTTGATCGATTTGCGAATGTTGAACCAGCCCTGCATCCCAGGAATGAATCCCACTTGATCATGGTGAATAATTCTTTTTATATGCTGTTGAATTCGATTAGCTAGTATCTTATTAAGAATTTTTGCATCCATATTCATCAGGGATATTGGCCTGTAGTTCTCTTTTTTTACTGGGTCTCTGTCTGGTTTAGGAATCAAAGTAATACTGGCTTCATAGAATGAGTCTGGAAGTTTTCCTTCCCTTTCTATTTCTTGGAATAGCTTGAGAAGGATAGGTATTATCTCTGCTTTAAATGTCTGGTAGAACTCCCCTGGGAAGCCATCTGGTCCTGGACTCTTATTTGTTGGGAGATTTTTGATAACCGATTCAATTTCTTCGCTGGTTATGGGTCTGTTCAAGCTTTCTATTTCCTCCTGATTGAGTTTTGGAAGAGTGTGGGTGTTTAGAAATTTGTCCATTTCTTCCAGGTTGTCCAATTTGCTGGCATATAATTTTTCATAGTATTCCCTGATAATTGTTTGTATCTCTGAGGGATTGGTTGTAATCATTCCATTTTCATTCATGATTTTATCTATTTGGGTCATCTCCCTTTTCTTTTTGAGAAGCCTGGCTAGAGGTTTGTCAATTTTGTTTATTTTTTCAAAAAACCAACTCTTGGTTTCGTTGATCTGCTCTACAGTTTTTTTAGATTCTATATTGTTTATTTCTGCTCTGATCTTTATTATTTCTCTTCTTCTGCTGGGTTTAGGCTGCCTTTGCTGTTCTGCTTCTATTTCCTTTAGGTGTGCTGTTAGATTTTGTATTTGGGATTTTTCTTGTTTCTTGAGATAGGCCTGGATTGCAATGTATTTTCCTCTCAGGACTGCCTTCGCTGCATCCCAGAGCGTTTGGATTGTTGTATTTTCATTTTCGTTTGTTTCCATATATGTTTTAATTTCTTCTCTAATTGCCTGGTTGACCCACTCATTCGTTAGTAGGGTGTTCTTTAACCTCCATGCTTTTGGAGGTTTTCCAGACTTTTTCCTGTGGTTGATTTCAAGCTTCATAGCATTGTGGTCTGAAAGTATGCATGGTATAATTTCAATTCTTGTAAACTTATGAAGGGCTGTTTTGTGACCCAGTATATGATCTATCTTGGAGAATGTTCCATGTGCACTCGAGAAGAAAGTATATTCTGTTGCTTTGGGATGCAGAGTTCTAAATATATCTGTCAAGTCCATCTGATCCAATGTATCATTCAGGGCCCTTGTTTCTTTATTGACTGTGTGTCTAGATGATCTATCCATTTCTGTAAGTGGGGTGTTAAAGTCCCCTGCAATGACCACATTCTTATCAATAAGGTTGCTTATGTTTATGAGTAATTGTTTTATATATCTGGGGGCTCGGGTATTTGGCGCATAGACATTTATAATAGTTAGCTCTTCCTGGTGGATAGACCCTGTGATTATTATATAATGCCCTTCTTCATCTCTTGTTACAGCCTTTAATTTAAAGTCTAGTTTGTCTGATATAAGTATGGCTACTCCAGCTTTCTTTTGGCTTCCAGGAGCATGATAAATAGTTCTCCATCCCCTCACTCTCAATCTAAAGGTGTCCTCAGATCTAAAATGTGTCTCTTGTAGACAGCAAATAGATGGGTCTTGTTTTTTTATCCATTCTGATACCCTATGTCTTTTAGTTGGCGCATTTAATCCATTTACATTCAGTGTTATTATAGAAAGATATGGGTTTAGAGTCATTGTGATGTCTGTATGTTTTATGCTTGTAGTGATGTCTCTGGTACTTTGTCTCACAGGATCCCCCTTAGGATCTCTTGTAGGGCTGGTTTCGTGGTGACAAATTCCTTCAGTTTTTGTTTGTTTGGGAAGACCTTTATCTCTCCTTCTATTCTAAATGACAGACTTGCTGGATAAAGGATTCTCGGCTGCATATTTTTTCTGTTTAGCACACTGTAGATATCGTGCCAAGCCTTTCTGGCCTGCCACGTTTCAAAGGAGAGATCAGTCACGAGTCTTATAGGTCTCCCTTTATATGTGAGGGCACGTTTATCCCTTGCTGCTTTCAGAATTTTCTCTTTATCCTTGTATTTTGCCAGTTTCACTATGATATGTCGTGCAGAAGATCGATTCAAGTTACGTCTGAAGGGAGTTCTCTGTGCCTCTTGGATTTCAATGCCTTTTTCCTTCCCCAGTTCAGGGAAGTTCTCAGCTATAATTTGTTCAAGTACCCCTTCAGCACCCTTCCCTCTCTCTTCCTCCTCTGGGATACCAATTATGCGTATATTATTTTTTTTTAGTGTATCACTTAGTTCTCTAATTTTCCCCTCATACTCCTGGATTTTTTTATCTCTCTTTCTTTCAGCTTCCTCTTTCTCCATAACTTTATCTTCTAGTTCACCTATTCTCTCCTCTGCCTCTTCAAGCCGAGCCATCGTGGATTCCATTTTGTTTTGCAATTCGTTTAAAGCGTTTTTCAACTCCTCGTGACTGTTCCTTAGTCCCTCGATCTTTGTGGCAAGAGATTCTCTGCTGTCCTGTATACTGTTTTCAAGCCCAGCGATTAATTTTATGACTATTATTCTAAATTCACTTTCTGTTATATTATTTAAATCCTTTTTGATCAGTTCATTAGCTGTTGTTATTTCCTGGAGATTCTTCTGAGGGGAATTCTTCCGTTTGGTCATTTTGGAGAATCCCTGGCGTGGTGAGGACCTGCAGTGCACTTCCCCTGTGCTGTGGTGTATAACTGGAGTTAGTGGGCGGGGCCACAGTCCGACCCGATGTCTGCCCCCAGCCCACTGCTGGGGCCACAGTCAGACTGGTGTGTGCCTTCTCTTCCCCTCTCCTAGGGGCGGGATTCACTGTGGGGTGGCGTGTCCCGTCTGGGCTACTTGCACACTGCCAGGCTTGTGGTGCTGGGGATCTGGCGTATTAGCTGGGGTGGGTAGGCAAGGTGCACGGGGGCTGGAGGGGCAGGCTTAGCTCGCTTCTCCTTAGGTGATCCACTTCAGGAGGAGCCCTGTGGCAGCGGGAGGGAGTCAGATCCGCTGCCGGAGGTTTGGCTCCGCAGAAGCACAGAGTTGGGTGTTTGCGTGGAGCGAGCAAGTTCCCTGGCAGGAACTGGTTCCCTTTGGGATTTTGGCTGGGGGATGGGCGGGGGAGATGGCGCTGGCGCCTTTGTTCCCCGCCAAGCTGAGCTCTGCCGTCCGGGGGCTCAGCAGCTCTCCCTCCCTTTGTCCTCCAGCCTTCCCGCTTTCCGAGCAGAGCTGTTAACTTATGACCTCCCAGACGCTAAGTCGCGCTTGCTGTCGGAACACAGTCCGTCCGGCCCCTCCGCTTTTGCCAGCCAGACTCGGGGGCTCTGCTTGGCCGGCGAGCCGCCCCTCCGCCCCGGCTCCCTCCCGCCAGTCCGTGGAGCGCGCACCGCCTCGCCGCCCTTCCTACCCTCTTCCGTGGGCCTCTAGTCTGCGCTTGACTCCGGAGACTCCCTTCTGCTAATCCTCTGGCGGTTTTCTGGGTTCTTTAGGCAGGTGCAGGTGGGATCTAAGTGATCGGCAGGACGCGCTGTGAGCCCCGCGTCCTCCTACGCCGCCATCTTCCACATCTATAGTGAGCTTATCTTGTATTCAATTCTGCATCTTCTCTCTTGCTGGACAAGACAGAACTCCAGACTCATGGTCTGCAACAGAGGATATAGTTGTCAAATGAATAAATCAGTTGCTTTTGATGTGATTTTGGTATAGCAATTTAAAATGAATCTAGTTTTACTGTTACAGTCAAGATGATCAGATGTTAGATATTTTATGGACATATTCATTGACATCTACCAAAATATAACTGTAGATTGTGTAGATATAAACCATACCTATGATCAACACACCCAAACAGAAATAAGCAATTTATTATTATTTTTGTGTGTCTGTGAGAAATATTACATACTTAGTTTTATGATTCTGAGCATGATAATTTATCAGTTAACATGGATCCATATGTTCAAGTTTGTCCATTAAGTAATATAATATAAAGGTGGGGTAAACAATGTTTTTTTTTTTTAACTCAGAACTTCATGAAAATGGCTAGATGGCTTATGAAAATAACCTATAGTATATATTTGATACATCTTACATGATATAAAATACATTATTCCAGGCATACAGGTATATAGCAAACCACAGGGTCATTAAGAGATTTCAAATCTAAAGTTTTGACTTTTTATTATTATAAACAACTTGAAATCATTCATTACTGAAGCTAAGACATTACTGTCATTTTTCGTTTTATTTTCATTTATCTTTTAACAGTGGTATCACCTGTGAACAAACAACTCCAAATAAATTTAGGACTCCTTCAATAACCTGCCTCATGCAAAAATACCTCAGTATTTTTGTACTGAGTAGAGATCACTCTACTTTATTAGATACAAAAATAAAGTTATTTCATATGGTTTACCTAGGCTTCAGAGGGCATCTTATGATTCAATGCTCCTGTGTTTCTCTTCCCTTATTCTGAAAAACCATCCCTTTATGTGTGAAACTTCATAGACACTATGAAAATATACCTAATTCTCTTTGACACAGAAAGTTCTATTCTTTCTCTTGGATTAAGGTAGGGAGACCATTTATATATTAAGCATTGCTAAAGACCACCTATGTATTAAGCATGGCTAAAGCGTTGTGAATTAAGAAACACATATCTCTTTTGAATTTTGACATTTTTCTCTATGCTAGAGATAAATGCCATTTGCAGTATTTCTGTAGGGCATATGAGGATTTGTTTCATGCTCAAAGACTGTGAGTAAAGAATTTGGAAGAATTGAGGGCATATCTATCAATAATTGCAAAATTATAATTGATTATGAATAATCAACATTATTAATTATCAATGTCTCTACCTCTCATCACCAATGCCTGTTGTACTTTCTCCTAAATGTTTCTTTAACCGGTTTTCCATATTCCTTATGTTTTATTAAACTAGTATCATTTTCGGACTACACTTCCGCCATAACTTAAGTCCTAGTACTCCAACATTTGGTATGATCAGCCTCATATCCATCCCAAATGGCACTACAAGACTCTTGTCACTGAGGTAAGAGTCTGACCAGAGCTTTCCTTCAAAGTACCCCAACACTGAAAAAAAAGTAAGCCCAGTTTGTCAGATAGTACGTAGATCCCTGCCAAGTTTTCCAGACTCAGCGCCCTGTAACACTAAGCTATCAGAGCTCACTCCTAGAAGTTGCATGTATCAGTCTTGCTCAAACTGTACGACAAGTACATAAGGAGAGTGAAGTGAATTGCGTTGATTAGAGGAAAAAACTACCATGTCGGCTCAATAATTTCACATGTCTGGGTTTTCATCTTTACTTTCCATTTTATAATTGTGTGGTCCTTTGCAAATTATTTAATCAGACTGAACTTCTGTTGAGACCCTGAGAGGAAAGGTATGGGAGGGTAGGAAAGAAAAGAGGAGACTAGGGGAGGGGAGGGGAAGGGAGGGCAGGGAAGGAGATTAAATGAGCCAGGGAGATTAAGGTGATTAACCATGTTTAGGGCATACAGTCTCTCAAAAAGGGATAGCTATTTTATACAAGATAGTGCTGTGGCAAAATACATTCACTGCTCTAAAAGGGAGAACAAAGACGGATATAATTGTGTAAGGTATCAGTGTGAATTATATAAACAAGTTAATGTACTGCAACAATAACATTTTGAGCTAAAGATTTCAATGCTTATTTCAAATATTTATTTCTTCTTTATATCAAAATGTGTGCATTGGTATTTCTAGTAAAACATGACAGGAAAAACAGCAGCATATTAAGAAAATGGACAAAACATCGCATGACTGTTTTTCCTAAAACTTCTGAAAGTGAAATGTTGGCTAAATACCTCAAGTTTTCTATGCTTGCAACAAACATCCGGATATTGAAAACATCTGGTTTAATAATGTCATCTGAAGAAAAAAACAAATGGATGAAATATTGTCTATTACCTGGAGGTTATAAAAGCTTCCTAAAACAAAAGGGCAAAGATACCCACTTCGATTCATAGCATTTCCCCAATTAATTCTATGGTTATCAAACTCTGGAATGTGTTCAGCCTGCTACAGCTGTATTTGTAAAGTCACTTCTGGGTTTGCAGACAGCCAGCCTCCTTTCCAAGACCTTGCAATCAAGGATCCTATCTTTCCATTTAATGTTAAGTATGGCTTGTAGGTGCCACTGATGTTCAAAAAGTCAGATGTGACTTTGGTAAGAGATTAAGCATTATCTTTAATTAATGGATCTGTGAAAAGAAAAGAAAATCCAGAGCTACAAGCCCTTCATATCCTAGACAAAGGCAACTTGACATTTGCATTGAAATCCCTTCATTTCGTCTTTTATAGAATAATGCTTTCCCTTTATCTTTTAAATTAAACAATGTATAATGTTCATTGAAGAACAAAATCATATTACTGTGAAAGTCATGTTCAAAGATGTGCTGTAGAATTTTAAGTGCAGGCGAAGAAATTTATTGAAGTGGACCAAATCAATACACAAAACTTGTATGTTTTGCCTTTGCATTGGGTCTCTGCATAACGTTACCAGCAACTTACTAGACATCATTTCATTTTCTTCACATTTAAATAATTTGTAATTACCATCATAAAGTCTTCTTTAAGGGATGCATTTAAAAATGTGTTTTTAATCTTTTTGCAAATTATAGACTGAATTTTGGGGTTCAGGCTGGTTACAACCCAAAGCATTTTAGCTGATACACTTCTATACTAAATACATATTTGCCTTATTTCATAATAGATTAACATATGAACTAACATATCAAAACGTATATTTGTATACAGATTCCATTACTATATTTGTTTAAATTATACACCTACTTATATGTACACATAGCTATATATATGTATAGTTATTATATTTGGGAGATAAGGCATTTTATTTCCTTAAAAACAATGATCTTACCATAGTTTAATTTATATTAAAATATTTTAAGTGATAATCTTACTTTCAAGAAGATAAAGATTTAAAATTGACTCTATTTATCTTGAGCCGCATGTATGCTCTTTAACTATAATGCATAATATGATAGCCTGCTCTTGGCTGGGCAGTTTGGAATTAGCCTTTTTAATTACTAACCTAATTTGCAGCTTAACTTGTGGCAAGTGTCCAGAGGTTATAGTTTTCAGCAAAACTGAAAATAATAAATGAGAAAGTACCTAGATAAAATTGTTCTTCAATATGGGAAAGAAGTCTGGAAGAACATGGCCAAGCTAATATTCATTTTAAAAGTTACTCCTCTTCTGTCTTATATGTGGTGATGGGGTAGCGGGAATAGCTGTGAGGGATAGGACATCATGTATCCAGTTTAAACTTTTTATATCCAGCTAATAATATTGTATATGTAAATATGTGATTCTGGTTAGTCAATGATATAAGTTGGCTAATAATGAAAGAATTAACTCAGAAAATGCAAATCCCCGGAGCCTTTATTTATATTTTAACTAATAGCTAATTTTCAAGTTTGTATTACATGTCAAATACTATGTGTAGTTTAATAATATTTATCTATGATTTTTACAATTAAGCAATATATGGTCATTTACAAAAATTTAGAAAATACAAAAATATAGAAAAATAAAAAAAATTATTATAATTTTCATAGGCACAGTAGGCCCATTATCAATAATTTTTATGAGTAATCAATAATCTTGCAGAATGGATATGTTGTATTATTCCTGTGTCACTTGAAATGACTGGAGCTCCAGGGCTGAGGTCACCTGATTTGCTCACATAATGGAACCAGGATGCTGTGTAAGTTCAGAAGGACTTCAGATTTTATTTTTTTTTATTTTCTTACATAAGTTGTTTTTAAACTTGGAGATTGGAAAGATCATTCTTATTTTGTTATTATAATTCATCTTTTTCAAGGAGCTCCTACACCTAAGAGGAAGCTTGTGCAGCAGCAAAAGCATATTCTCTGAAGGTGCAAATTTGAATCCTGTATCTTTGGTGTTCTTGCTGTGACTTTGGACAAGTTAGTTATCTTGTTTTTGTCTCCATTTACTCATCTTTAAATAGGCTTGGCTACTCTGTAGAATTCTTTAAGTAGTAAAGTGTTAAGATTTCTAAAGCAATAAGAACGCTGGCTGAGTATATTACATACTCAATGAGGGCTGGCCACAGGTATAGTCACTGTGGTCATCATCATCACTATCAAGGAACACAAAGGACTGGCATTAAAACAAACAAACAAACAAACAAACAAAAAGTAAAAAGACTCCCCCAAATTATTAGCATCTATCATTATGAAAAATAAATTTTTAAATCAAAAAGAAAAATAATATAAAAACACAAAGAGTATTGGTTCCTATGAAAAGACAGTGGAGAAACTTGTACTGATACGTTTTTATTTTCTAAATAGCTACTGATTCTTAAATGTTTTCTTAAATATTACATGGAGTGACTTCAGTAAGATGGTGAAATAGGAGATTCCACCCCTCATTCTCCCCCAGAAACACCAATTTAAAAACCATTCGTGGACAAAATTAGGTTGAATTCTTTTTATTTACTTGGCTAATATGTAACTCCTGAAGTGTCAGTAAAATTATTAGACTGTGATCATGTGTCTATATCATTATATTTGAGGTTTTCAATGAATGTTACATTATTTTGCATTGCATCCTTTTCACTCCGGAAAAAGTGTGAGTGTTCAGAGATCATATGCAGAACAGTAAAATGTATCAATCCTTATGCTTTTTATTCAACAGGTTTTATTTAGAATTACCTATGAACCAGAAACTCTAGTAGGTTCAATATTAAAGCAAACTGAGGATTAGAATATCCCTTATAAAATAAAATAACAAAATACCCTATGGACAGTGGGTTATACCATTGAGGTTATTTATAGTTTACTTGGTAGGAAGTGCAAGGTTAATACTTTGTGCTGATAGCTCAACGATTTCTGCAAAGGCAGAAGATCTTTGGGGAAAGATCTTTTCCTTCCTTATAATTTTAATATGGTTGTTCTTATCCTCCTAAGTGTCACTTCAGACTTATAACATGGATATCACATCTTTGAGCATTATCCCTCCTATCTGGTCGAGAGTAAGAGGAAAATGACAGCAGCAGCAAGCTCTTTTCTTACATGTGTCCCATTTATTAGAGAAGAGAAGAAAACATTTATTGTATTCCAAAGGCAAAATTCTCATTAGCCAAAACAGAGTCACATGGTGAAATATAGCTATAAGGAAAAGCAAAAAAAAAAAAAATCTATTGAAAATGAATAGGATTTTCACATTTGATTAGATTTGGGGATGGAGGTATGCAATATTTTTGAAAATGTCTTTTCTCTTCATTCAAAGACAGAGGTTGGGTAGCTGTTGGTTGAAATACAACAAGGTCTACTAGAGTTACCTAATTTTGTTCTAAACCAGAAGTACTGAGCATATTGTCCTTACTCATTTGATACCCCCACGATAAATATTAAGTATCTACTGCATAATTTATAAGAAGGTCTGTACTAAAGTTTAAAATGTAATGTTCAACAAACAGAAGCAGCTCCTGACGTAATGACAAATAGGAAATTAAAATCCATTGCAAACACAGGCGAGTCCACATTGCATGGAAGCACACAGTAAGAATGTTAAGAGGCATTTCACTTACAATGCACTGTTTAAAACTCACTTCCTATAACAAGGGATGCCTATAAATAGAAGTTAGTTAGGTAAGAGTTTGATTATGCAAAGCAACGTACACTATTTTTAAAGCAAGAAGGACCATCACAAGGGTTCAAGCAGAACTAAATGTTTGGCTTTGGCTTTGGGGTGATATCCCACAGGTTCCAAAAAGAATGATTTGGAGGTGAATAGGACTTAATAGAAAAAGAACAATTAATTCACTATTACTGTAATGTTGATGAGAGAGGGTGGTGCTTGAAGTAGGTAGTGGAAGTGAAAATACAGTAAAATTGACAGAGTCTAGGGATATGAGGATGTATACCTGGTAGAATAGATTATGTGTTTTATGGGGCAATTAACAGGGAAAATACATAGTGAAGTCTGAAGGAGGTTTAAGTTTGAGAACATGGTAACATTTGTTGAAGTAGGTGACGAGGAAGATGAGCCCATTGCTGGGGCCAAAGAATATGATCTTGGTGTTAGAGATGCTGATATGAACTGTTGGACATCCAGGGAGAAATGACCAGGGAGAAGTTCATTCTGTAGACTAGAATTTGAATTGGATGGTCTTAGCAGGAGATTTAGGCTTGGGAATAATCTGTGTATAGGATATAGTTGATGTCAGGAGAGTAGACGAGAGTGTTCAGGGAAAATGTATCAAGTAAGAAGAGAAGGGTTAAATTAGCACCTAGAGGACTGAACGTGAAAATGAATTTGTCATCCTTGTTGGCTATAGCATTACTGAAATATGGCAGAAGGCATGCTCTTGGATAATCATACTATCTCTTGTCCAAGTGAAATGGAATGAGCTAGATAAATTGACATATTGTAAGACCAAATGACAGTGATTAAGTACTGACCATTTACTGAAAATCTAGATCCAATTACTTATTGTATACAAGGGGTAGAGTGACCTTTTGAATGAGACTATCTGTGGTAGAATAGCCTGCATTTGAGGTCTTTCTTTTTGTTCAGCTTGACAGAGATGAAGGAAAGATTTCAATACTTGAAAAAGGCAGAGCACACTTGTTATCAGACATAAAATAGCTGCTGATCAAAGGAGCTGAGATTCTATATGTTTAAAAGATGCTAGATTAATAACATGTTCTTATTCTGATCCATAAAGATTAGTCACGTAAATGTGTCCATTATTTGTCTTTTCTGAGGAAGAGGAAATTATGTCTTATTTTCACCATGTCTCCTGTGCTCTTTTAAACAGATTAACTATTATTCCAGGCATTATGCTGGGTCCTGGGGATGAACAGATGGAAAATAAAAGTTCCTGATGCTTGTGATTACTGTCCAGCCAAAGAGACATAAAGGTGGATAGCTAAATTAAAATACAACACGGCAGATTCAGTAATACAGGTGTGTAAGACTGTTTTATTGCAAGCATAAACTCCTTGAGAGTAGGAATCAGTCATCACTGCAAGTGTGGCAATATGCACAATGTCAGTGGAGGTATTTAATATTTAGCAATAACTTTATATCCCATCTTGCTCGCCTATATATATATATATATATATATATATACACATATATATATACACACACATATACACACACACACACACACATATATATATATATATTTAACTCAATTTAGAAGGATACATGTAACAAGACAGTATAAAAAAAGTGGGTTAATAGAGGAGAGGAAGAAAGGGGTATAAAATAAATACAGAAACGAGGCCAGCTCTGCATACGTTAAAGACCTTTGACTCCACACTTTATTATTATCTGTATAAACACATATATTACTGTGTAGTGAATTACATTATTACATGGGAGGTAACATTTGAAAAGGTATTTGAGGAAAGAATAGATGTTTTTCAGGTAGACAGTAATAAGAGCACTTCGGACAGAAAGAATTTCACTTTGAACAGATGTAGGTAAATAGAGTAGAGTGGACTGTCAGAGGATGAGAAATACAGATATAGTAGGGCCAGATTAGAAAGGCCTCACGTACTTGGGAAAAGAATTTGCCATTGCTATTGGCTGAGTGGTATCTCCCCCCAGTTCATATGTGGAAGTCCTAGCTCCCAGCATGTGAGAATGTAACTATAGCTGAAGATAGAGACTTTAAAAAGGAAATTAAAGTAGAATGAGGTCATGTGGGTGGGCTCTAATCCAGTATGACTGGTGTCCTTATAAGAAGAGGAAACTGGAACATGGGCAACATGTAGACTGAGGGGCAGCCATGTGAGAACACACATAGAAGACAGTCCTCTGCAAGCTAAGGAGAGAGCCACAGAAGAAACCAAATGGACTGACACTTTGATCCTGAACTTCTAGTTAATGAAGATTAACTACAGAGACAAAATGGAATATGGGCAAGAGAGAAGAGAGACTGAGAAGGGTGCGTGGGTGGAGGGGAAAAATGAAGTCTTGACCTAAACTCAAGGTAATGAGAATGGCAAGAAGTTGGAATACAGAGATATTTTGGGGGTATAATTAATGGCCTGAAAAGTGGGGTAGAGATGGATTTGTTTTTTTCTTTTTTCTTTTTCTTACTGTTTATTTGTTTTTGAGAGAGAGAGAGAAACAGAGTGTGAAAGCAGAGGAGGGGAGAGAGAGAGGGAAACACAGAACCGGAGGCAGTCTCCAGCCTCCAGTGATCGGCACAGAACCTGATGCGGGGCTCAGACCCACAGACAGTGAGATCATGACCTGAGCTGAAGTCGGAGGCTTAACCAAATGAGACACCCAGGTGCCCCAGAGATGGATTTCAATAACAAGAAAGCATTTGCCCATAGATTCTAAATGGCAATACTGAGTTGACGGAATTAACCAAGACAAGAAATT
This sequence comes from Panthera onca, assembly GCF_046562875.1. Taxonomy (NCBI): domain Eukaryota; kingdom Metazoa; phylum Chordata; class Mammalia; order Carnivora; family Felidae; genus Panthera; species Panthera onca. The sequence goes on along the minus strand of NC_138342.1, from coordinate 27,750,695 downwards.
GAGTTTAAATTTTGTATTTTTTTTTTTAAATTTGAAAGTAAGTTTCATTTGGAATGTGTCATGTTTGCATCACAATGCATGTGGTAATGAAATCGGTTTTAGATATATTGAGCTTATAGAGTCTTTAGGACTTTTTTTTTTTGCATTTCTTCAGCTAAATATAAAATAAGTGTTAAGCTTGGAAAAATTGTTCTATTTAATATTCTGATTAGGAAAATGGCTGCTTAAAATGCAAGATGAGAAATCCATAAATTGGGGTCTGGCCTTTTGCAGTTATTAGAAGAAATCCACAAAGTCTTCCATCCTCACACATATCTATGCTCTAGTATCATCTGCATCAACTTTACTTTTCTCAAGGTATGACAAGCTTACTCCATGCTCCAGGAATAATAAGATGGCAACGTTATCTCTCCAAAAGTCACTGTTAAAATGTAGGAGTCATTTATAAGCAGACTATGAACAGACTGCTAACTTTCTCAAAATCTTACTGCAGGATCAGTTCTACTAATTTAAACCTTAAGGTAGGAAATGATCATATAGATAAATGGGGTTCTCAGAGTTTGCATATAGAGAATTTAAAAGAGAGAGAGAGAGAAGGAAGGAAGGGAGGAAGGAAGGAAAGAAGGAAGGGAGGAAGGAAGGAAGGAAGGGACATAAGTAAAGGAAGGAAAGAAAGGAAGGAACAGTAAGAAGGGAGGGAAAGAGAGGGAAGGAAGAAAGGAAAGGAAGGAAAGGAAGAAGGTAAGGAAGGAAAGAAAAAGAGAGGTAAGAAGAGGAGAAGGGAGGAGAGAAGAAAAGGAAGAAAAGGAAGGAGGGAAGGAAGGAAAAGGAAGGAGAGATGACAGGAAAGAAGGAAAGGAGGGAAAGGAAGCAAGGTGGGAGGGTGAGAAGGAAGGCAAGAGGAAGAAATAAAGTCTTCCAAAGATAGTCTTAAGTGACTTCCATCTATAGAACCAAGCAGTGTTCTGCTTGACATGAAAGAAACACTCAATAAAAGCTTATTGAATTAATGCAGTATCCTCTTAACCTTGGACTCAAAGCACTTAGGCAAAGGAAAATGGGTGATTCCATGAATAGATAATTTTATAAGTCTTTAAAAAGAATAAGGTTACTTATGCTAACATAATTATTTTCTATTCCTGACAGAAATACCGTGGGATTATTTATACCATAAGATTAGAAATGCCGTCCTCTTTAAGGTCCCTCTCAGATATTAGAGGCCACTTCCAAAGGAAGTGTTTATAGAGTAAAATGGTTTCCACATCTTCTTTTCCTAAAATCAGTGTTAACATTACTTCCAGGAAACAATATCTTAGGATTGAACTCTGAGATGTACTTCAAAAGAATGTGTTATTTTTTCCTGTGTGGTTAGAAAACTTCACTCTCCATTAATTAAAATATAAATATGTTTATGTTGCATAACAAAGTTTAGAAATGGAAAAAAAAACTATTAGAAATCTCACAGGTGAACATGCAGAGTCAAAAGCAAACAAATAGTTTTATTTTATAAATCTGGCAGAAACAAATGCAATTCAAGAAATGTTCCAAGAAAGCTGAGAGTAGAGGAAAAATAATGAAATCTGAGGATTCAATGAGAAGTGGTAGAACCTAGGATTTAATTAAAAGGTTTAAAATACTTTTCTTTTTTTAACTTTGAGTTTAATGCACCTGTGTGTTCTAATGAAAAATTATTTTGAAAATGTGTACCTGCTATGATAAGCATGGAAATATGTTTTTTTTTAAAGCAGAGTCAAAATGAAGTAAAAATCTCTCTCTTTGTTTTCATCAGGATTTATTAAAGAATTTGAAGAAGTTTGGAGAATGAACGCTATCTAAAGGAAGTAACATATAACACAAGCTGTTCATTCACCTACAAGACTTTAGATGGTGAACCAAGCAAGTAAGGACAGCCATGGAAAACACACTGCTCAATAAGTCCAGCTCCTAAAGGGGCTTGCAGGTGGGCCTGAAGAGAATAGACCAGCAGGCCTAATGAGAAATGTAACATCCTTCCTGTACATGCCTTTCTGCTCTAGTTTTATTTTAATGGGAAACTGGGCAAGTCTAAACATGTTTATAGGAGGCACACACTTTAGAGAGGTCTAATAAAATCAAGACCAGGGAGAGAAAATGGGAAATACAGGAAGACTGTGACATTAGGAAATTCTCTGGATGCACATACTTTCAAAGTCTGCAGTTTGGAACCCAGTAGTTCAGGAAACGATTTGCAAGAGTGAATCAAAACATTTTAATTATCATCATCATATGGTTTTGACTTAATTGTCTCTGAGAAAATGAACAGTTAAAGGGTTTTGAACATTCTAATTTTCCCACAGAACCTGAATAAAGTCGTTCTTCAAATGAATTTCTTCATTCGCCAAAAATGTCTTTAGCAAAATAAGACCAGGGGTATGGCTAAATAGCACATACATAAACAACATTTCTAAATACAGAATATCTTAATGAAGCTACCAAGAAATCTTGCTGTGAAGCAGTGATAAACTTTTAAAATCTGCTTCAAAATGTGATGGGACTTTAAAACTTGGTTCAAATTATGAACATCTTTTGATGTTTAAGTTGTTATCAAATATATCATCTGTATGGGATTATAGTAATAACAATTATAAAAAAAATAATCTGAACGGTCTAATTTATACATTTCACAGAGTATTCTGTCTAACTTGGCAATGATCATTTTCCCAAACTCAAGAATAGAATGTCTTTATTTAGTAAGAAAAGGTTATAAGCTCCAATGTATAGCTTGCTGTTTCACTATATAATGTTCAAAAATACTGAAAAAAATGTTTAAGGCTGTTACATTCACAATAATTACATAGCCATGACTTTAAAATCAAGTCCTTATTTTGAAGGTGTAAAGTTACACTGTAGTTGGGTTATTCTAGACGCTGACTTAAAATTTTATTTTGTATCATACAAGTCAAAAAATATTGAATCTATTGTTAGAACTTTGGGAAAATAGCTAGATCACGATATAAACATTATTTTTCAGGCTATTCTAAATAAGGTCAACAAAGAGAAAAGAGCAAAAATAATACAGCCACACTAAAACAGGTTAGAGATATGAAAACGTTTGTACAAATTCAAGAGTCAGGTTGTAAAAATGCAAACCACATGAAACGTCTAGGAAAAAATAAACTGGCACATACAAGGGGCAGGTAAACCTTGTGTTCAGTGCCAAAGAGACTCAGGGGGTGATAGTAGAAGGCAAATTGTATACAAGCTTGCAATGAAATGTGGCAACAGAAACAACGTAGCTATTATTTTGTCATTTCTACAAGTAGAAGTCACATTCAAGAATATGAATGTGATAATTCTTCCTCTATTTCAACTAGGAAGAAATGATTCTCAAACACTCACTGTATTTTCAATTAAAAATTAGGGTAAAACAGTTTTGGTAGATTCTAATAGGTCAACAGAGCATTAGAAGAAAATGTAGAAAATCTGATTATACTGACTAGGATAGTTTAAAACCATCTTTTGATGGGAAGATTTTGAGAAAATTATCATGCAATAAAGAATAACTTTTACATGCAGCAAACCTGAGAGGACTGACTAAAATAAAATAAAACAGTTATTTAAAATTTGACAAATTATAGAACAGATCCCCAAAGGATGTACAATAAAGTTTCAATACAATTTTGGGGAAGATATTTATTCTGGTATTTCTACAATTGCCTATTTTTTCTTAGGTCATTACTAAATGTGATATCAGAAAGTTCTCCTTCTGAGAGTTCCATAAATGAGACTAGAATTTTTAATTATATCATCCAAAATGTGGTTTTGAAGATAAGAGTTTCCCTGCTTCTTTAGGAGGCCAGGTAGGAAATTCATTCTTACTTCTGTTTTATCAAATATTTTAATCTACAAAAATGACACATTCCATACTTCTGGAAACTTCCATGATTTAAAGGTCTATTGTAGAACTAGGAGTTTTCTATGTAGAATGACAAAATATACTGGACAAGATCAAACAATTTATGATAAGTTATTGTTTATGAATCAAAAACCCAAACAATATTCATACTTTCAGAAATTATAATACCTGAAGTTTTGCTCACTGACCCTTTATAAAGAAATTTAGATAAAAAGTATTGACATGGGTTTCTCTAAGGTTACAGAAAGAGAATATGAAAAGACAGGTAGAATCACATAACAAAGGCAGATTCTATAAACTTCTACTCAAGGGTAATTCAGCATCAGGATAAGGTATCCCTTTGGAGTTATGAGTTTTAGAGGGTCCAAAACAGATGACAGCCCCAGGGCTAGATTTCACAAAAATCACCCAATCGCTGGAAACAAAATCATGAAATTGATACTGAGATCTAGAAATTTTAAATATTTTATTTTAAAGTAATCTCTACACCCAATGTGGGGCTTGAACCTACAACCCTGAGATCGAGAGTCACATGCTCCATTGACTGATTCAGTCAGGCATACCCAAGATCTAGGAATTTTAAAAAGGTGATTTTGATTGTTGCTTTTTGGGTTTTGGATAAACACCAGGTTTAAGATTTCTTTGAAGTTAACACACTGAAATATCTTAGGGCTTATAAATGCTGCTATTCATAGGTACATCACATGGAACCAAAGGCAGAAAGTAAAAAGTTCCTGCTTGAATTCTTCATTACTCCTTCATCAGCATCATCATATTTTCTTGGTCTATATACCCTTCCAGTTTTTAAAAGGAGATGTACATTTTTTGATTTATAAAAGTATTTCACTGGTCTTTTCATCACTTTAACCGCCCCCCCACCCCCCAAATAACTTACATAATGTACAGCCCCATGATTTTTGAACTGTAAACTTCTATAAGCACTATTTGATCTGATTTGATGGTACAAAACTCAAGACAAGAAATGTATCTGCTTGAACTTGATAAACATTTTTTTTTCAATTAATAAGAATGGCTTCAACCAGGTATATTGCATTGTTATTCTTATCAATAGTGTTAGAAAGGCTTTTAGGTTTTGTTCTCGTTTCCTATTTATTCTTTTTTTGTCTTCTTTTTTAATGCTTTCTTGTAACCAAAGTACTCATATTTGCTTTTTAAAACTACTACTATAACTAATAGGGGAAAAAAATGAGCACATGCATTATAGCAGTAACAATTCAACAAACAGAAGAACTATCTAAACAGACCTCTAATTTAGCTCTGGGTACCTCTGAAGCTAGCTTTGGAGTTAGATAGGTACACCCTCTGAGTAACCAATATATTGTAGGGAAGCATTAGGGCAAAGATCATTTTTACTCATCTCAAGAACTCATTTTGGTAAAAATTATGTTGTCAAGAGCCAATTGTGAGTTTCGTAAGGTCAGAGGTTAACTTTTACTCACTTTTTGAAACCCTAACATCAAAAGCCAAACTGAATGCCTGATGCATGGAAGAGACTGGAAAATGAATTTAATAAGTTTGTAAAAGAGAGTTTGGGAAATTGAATTCATTGAAATTGATTAAATGCTTTATTGCAGCTTTAATTGAGGATTTTTTTTTTGCAAAGTAAGCCACATATCACTGCTTACATGAAGTCAAACTGATTAAAAACCTTTGCTTTTCGAATATTGCATTATGATACACACATTTTTCAAATATGAATTTATCACATAACTTGACAATGAAACTAGCATACACCAAAATTCAAAAACCAATTTAGAAACATTTATGCTTTCTTATTTTATTTAATGAGTATCGTATTTTTATCAAGAATATTGACCATTGGACATTGGAATTAGTTACCAAATATGAAGAAACTGTTGTTATGTGGGCTAAGGATGGTGTGATTTGATGCCCATGAAGGACATTTGTTTTCAGTTCCTGAAATAGCTTACAATAGGTTAGTTTATTTGCATTGCTGGAAGCTTTTAAAAACTGACAATAAATTACTATGTAATTAAACACTACCTTCTTTTACCTTTTAACTGCAACCCAAGACATACATAGTTCCTTTCTTTAAGAAATTTTAATTTAAACATAAAGGACAATTATACCATAAACATAAATGTTTACAAATGAATGAAATGCTTGGATTAAGAGAAAAACAAACAAACAAACAAGAGGTCCTGGAACTGGTATAACTCAGCAACATTCTGCAGTTTTGCAAAGGGTTAGCAGGGACACATATCAAGTCTCTGTTGTACTTATGTGGATGATACAGTATTTTATTCCAGAACAAAGGCATTTTTGTAACTTGTACAGAGATGTGGATAGGTTGGCACTGGCCCGGAGATTCAGAAGTCTCCTGAAATTTGTTTTTAATGAAAACAACTTGATTCCTTACTGAGTCATGTGTGGTTCTCCTCTATCTTTTCCCTTTTTATAAAAATTGTTTTCAGGGAGATCCTTTATCCCAGGTTTAATCCAGATATTAAGGTGAAATTATTTTTCTCCCATACCCATCCTAAATCTTTACAAGGAAAGAAAAATGTAACTGTGTCCTACAAACATCTATCTCAGTTATTACATGGAAGGCTTGTTTTCAGGAAAATAGGATTAAAATTGTTTAATAAATTTTAAAGCATGAAGCAATTGTTTCTTTGAGGGGTTTAAAAATTTATGACTTCTGAAATTTCATGTGTCTTTGTTGAAAATTACATGAAAGGAAAATTCAGTGAACAAACACTGCTCCTTTTTTAATATTCTCTACAAAACTTTGAATACCAAAATTAAGTCCTTCTTCCTCCTTTCCTTCCATATTCAGTATTCCTAGAGGAGGAAATCATCCATGGCATTCAAAGTATTTATCATTTCATTACTCTTTTCAAATTCCATCTCAATTTCTGTGACTTTTTCCATAAATGAAAATTTCCGGTATTAGACTTGGACTTCTTTATTTTTTAAAATGAAATTTATTGTCAAATTGGTTTCCATACAACACTCAGTGCTCCTTCCAACAGGTGCCCTCCTCAGTGCCTATCACCCACCATCTCCTCCTTCCCATCCCCCATCAACCCTCAGTTTATTCTCAGTTTTTATGAGTCTTTTACGGTTTGGCTTTCTCCCTCTCTAACCTCTTTTTTTTTTCTTCCCCTCCCCCATGGACTTCTGTTAAGTTTCTCAGGATCCACATAAGAGTGAAAACATATGGTATCTGTCTTTCCCTGCATGACTTACTTAACTTACCATAACACTCACCGTTGCCATCCATGTTGCTACAAAGGCCATATTTCATTCTTTCTCATTGCCAAGAAGTATTCCATTGTGTATATAAACCACAATTTCTTTATCCATTCGTCAGTTGATGGACATTTAGGCTCTTTCCATAATTTGGCTATTGTTGAGAGTGCTGCTATAAACATTGGGGTACAATGTCCCAATGCATCAGCACTCCTGTATCCCTTGGGTAAATTCCTAGCAGTGCTGTTGCTGGGTCATAAGGTAGGTCTATTGTTAATTTTTTGAGGAACCTCCACACTGTTTTCCAGAGTGGCTGCACCAGTTTGCATTCCCACCAACAGTGCAAGAGGGTTCCCATTTCTCCACATCCTCTCCAGCATCTATAGTCTCCTGATTTGTTCATTTTAGCCACTCTGACTGGCATGAGGTGATATCTGAGTGTGGTTTTGATTTGTATTTCCCTGATGAAGAATGACATTGTGCATCTTTTCATGTGCTTGTTGGCCATCTGGATGTCTTCTTTAGAGAAGCGTCTATTCACGGTTTCTGCCCATTTCTTCACTGGATTATTTGTTTTTTGGGTGTGGAGTTTGGTGAGTTCTTTATAGATTTTGGATACTAGCCCTTTGTCTGATATGTCATTTGCAAATATATTTTCCATTCCATTGGTTGCTTTTTAGTTTTGTTGATTGTTTCCTTTGCAGTGCAGAAGCTTTTTATCTTGATGAGGTCCCAATAGTTCACTTTTGCTTTTAATTCCCTTGCCTTTGGAGATGTGTCAAGTAAGAAATTGCTGTGGCTGAGGTCATAGAGGTTTTTTCCTGCTTTCTCCTCTAGTGTTTTGATGGTTTCCTGTCTCACATTCAGGTCCTTCATCCATTTTCAGTTTATTTTTGTGAATGGTGTAAGAAAGTGGCCTACTTTCATTCTTCTGCATGTTGCTGTCCAGTTCTCCCAGCACCATTTGTTAAAGAGACTGTCTTTTTTCCATTGGATATCCTTTCCTGCTTTGTCAAAGGTTAGTTGGCCATACTTTTGTGGGTCTAGTTCTGGGGCTTCTATTCCATTCCATTGGTCTATGTGTCTGTTTTTGTGCCAATACCATGCTGTCTTGATGATGACAGCTTTGTAGTAGAGGCTAAAGTCTGGGATTGTGATGCCTCCCGCTTTGGTCTTCTTCTTCAAAATTACTTTGGCTATTCGGGGTCTTTTGTGGTTCCATACAAATAAAAACCCTCAAGAAAGTCGGGATAGAAGGAACATACTTAAACATCATAAAAACCATTTATGAAAATCCCACAGCTAATATCATCCTCAATGGGGAAAAACTGAGAGCTTTCCCCCTGAGATCAGGAACACAACAGGGATGTCCACTCTCACTGCTGTTATTTAACATAGTGTTGGAAGTGCTAGCATCAGCAATCAGACAAAAAAAGAAAATCAAAGGTATCAAAGTTTGCAAAGATGAAGTCAAGCTTTCACTTTTTGCAGATGACCTGATATTATACATGGAAATCCCAATAGACTCCACCAAAAGTCTGCTAGAACTGATACATGAAGTCAGCAAAGTCGCAGGATACAAAATTAATGTACAGAAATCAGTTGCATTCTTATACACTAATAATGAAGCAAAGGAAAGACAAATAAAGAAACTGATCCCATTCACAATTACACAAAGAATCATAAAATACCTAGGAATAAACCTAACCAAAGATGTAAAAGATCCGTATGCTGAAAACTACAGAAAGCTTATGAAGGAAATTGAAGAAGGTACAAAGAAATGGAAAAACATTCCATGTCCATGGATTGGAGTAATAAATATTGTTAAAATGTCAATAATACCCAAAGCTATCTACTCATTCAGTGCAATCCCTATCAAAATTGCACCAGCATTCTTCTCGAAGCTAGAATGAGCAATCCTAAAATTTGTATGGAACCGCAATAGACTTGGACTTCTGAGGACAATTGAAAATAGATTAGCAACGACGCCGACATTATGTTCATTTTTCTCCATTTCACATTTTGTAGAGGACCAGTGTGCTGATCATGGTTTCTCATAGTCTACGTGAAAAGTCAAAAGACTGTACTGCACTGTTCTTTGTTCAACCAAATCATAGCCAGTAAATTAGGTTCCCCTTAAATAACCTTTGTTACCAGCTAAGATACGCAGTGAGACATAGAAGCACTTCAACGTAGGTAAGTAAATACAATGAATAATACACTATTCTGAATAATGATTCAGCATGATGTAACCAGTTATAATTCAAGAAAAATGTGTGCATATTGTGTATAATAAATTAATGAAAATATAACATTGCAATAAAGTAGCTAAGAAGAGCTAGCATACAGTAGTTATTTAACATATATATGCAGCAAAAATGACTTACCGGGCATAAACTGCTACAGACTAAAAGTGAATATCTTCATTCACACATTTTCAAAGTGGCTATTTTGTGATTCCCATGCTAAAAATATAACAGTTGTTGCATACAAGTCATCCATATGGTGTTCATATAGGTATAGTAATTCAACATTGTCTCTGTATTTTAAACACACTTTTTTTCTTAAAATACCAACATGTTCCGCCCCCCCCACCCCACCCCGTGAGGCTCCCATAACTGGCACAATTGGTTCTGCATAAAGACGTGCTTACAAATAGCCCATGATTTAAAATGTTCAGAATCTAATATATTCTAGGTAATGTAGCCAGATACATGCCTCCTAGCATCTGTTTAGGAACGTTAAAAGCAACCTAGGACCTAGGTGCTATTTTGCCCTCCTGGACTAATTTGAGATGACTAAGGTCATATTGAAATATCAATGCGTCATTCATTGCACTCTTATTTCAATTACTTTCACAGACAATTAAAGTAACCAAGTAGTCAATTGGGTCCAAAGATTGATATTGATAATTATGCTAACTGGGCAGCAGTGAACATAAATAAAGCAATAACTTGTTGAGTCAGGGAAACCCAGAAAGAAATTCTTGCTCTTGTACCTGATATACTCTGTCACCCTCTGAGAGTAAATTAATGATGATGAGCCTGTTTCTGGAGACAAATACCTGTTCTAAGCATAAAATATAATAACTTAGGAACTGCCTTTAGGGACGGCATGCAAGCATACAATGAAAGTTTCCAGTTCTTTATTATTTATTGAGGCATTAGACTCTAGTAGGTATATATCAAGAGCTGCAGTTCTGACTCTTTACTTTTTTTTCATCTCTAATGTCATTTTAATCCACATCAGTTGAATTATCCTTCCTTGCTTTCACTAATGCTTGGGCTGAGCCACAGCTTTTCCAGTAACTTTCAAATATTAATATGCAGTTTCATTCTCCAGGCATTACATTCTCTATTACAAGCTAAATACAATGTTTCTTCCTGATTCTCTATCTTAATTTTCTTATGTTGAAAAGGGATGTTTTCCTGAAAAGTGGGCCTGGTGTTGCCTTCACAGGTAAAAGTAGCTAATAGATTTTGGAGATCAGTATTTTTCAGATTTACCTATAATTGCCTGAAAGAATCCATCCCATGTCTCAGAGCCCTACTCCTTCTCCACAAATGCCATTCTCATGGTACTGGGGTTCACAAACATTTTCTTTAAAGGGAAAGGTAAGACCTATTTTATGTATTGTGACCCACTCTGTTTCTGTAAAAACAACTCAACCCTGTCAACTGTTACTGTATCATGTTAACCAATGTGGTGACTGTTCTGATAACACTTTATTTATAGAACGATGTGGTAGTTTGAGAGCCATAGTTTGCAAACCCCTATTTTAGCATAAGAGATTTGGCAGAATTTAGCCTTTAATAGAAACTGCAACTTTACTGACCTTGCAATTATTTTTTTTACTTTATTTTTTTAATATATGAAATTTATTATCAAATTGGTTTCCATACAACACCCAGTGCTCATCCCAAAAGATGTCCTCTTCAATACCCATCACCCACCCTCCCCTCCCTCCCACCCCCCCATCAACCCTCAGTTTGTTCTCAGTTTTTAAAAGTCTCTTATGCTTTGGCTCTCTCCCTCTCTAACCTCTTTTTTTTTTTTTCCTTCCCTTCCCCCATGGGTTTCTGTTAAGTTTCTCAGGATCCACATAAGAGTGAAAACATATGGTGTCTGTCTTTCTCTGTATGGCTTATTTCACTTAGCATCACACTCTCCAGTTCCATCCATGTTGCTACAAAAGGCCATATTTCATTCTTTCTCATTGCCACGTAGTACTCCATTGTGTATATAAGCCACAATTTCTCTATCCATTCATCAGTTAATGGACATTTAGGCTTTTCCCACAATTTGGCTATTGTTGAGAGTGCTGCTATAAACATTGGGGTACAAGTGTCCCTGTGCATCAGTACTCCTGTAACCCTTGGGTAAATTCCTAGAAGTGCTACTCCTGGGTCATAGGGTAGGTCTATTTTTAATTTTTTGAGGAACCTCCACACTGTTTTCCAGAGTGGCTGCACCAGTTTGCATTCCCACCAACAGTGCAAGAGGGTTCCCGTTTCTCCACATCCTCTCCAGCATCTATAGTCTTCTGATTTGTTCCTTTTGGCCACTCTGACTGGCATGAGGTGATATCTGAGTGTGGTGTTGATTTGTATTTCCCTGATGAGGAGCGATGTTGAGCATCTTTTCATGAGCCTGTTGGCCATCCGGATGTCTTCTTTAGAGAAGTGTCTATTCATGTTTTCTGCCCATTTCTTCACTGGGTTATTTGTTTTTTGGGTGTGGAGTTTGGTGAGCTCTTTATAGATTTTGGATACTAGTCCTTTGTCCGATATGTCATTTGCAAATATCTTTTCCCATTCCGTTGATTGCCTTTTACTTTTGTTGATTGTTTCCTTTGCTGTGCAGAAGCTTTTTATCTTTATGAGGTCCCAATAGTTCATTTTTGCTTTTAATTCCCTTGCCTTTGGGGATGTGTCAAGTGAGAAATTGCTGCGGCTGAGGACTGACCTTGCAATTAGATTGTACTGGCTTAGTCCTTGGTTCTACTTGCCTAGTGATCATAAGGGAACAGAAATTCCTTCATAGCTGTGGAGATCTTCTGGTTCTTGATACAGGTTACAATTTGTATCTTCATAAATTTTCAGGGTTTTTTTGGTTTTCTGTATAAGCTCTCAGGGAATTTCAGAAGAAGTCAAGTGCCTATTAATGTTTGTATGTATCATTATTATGACACCTGTCACAGCCATTTAAATTCTTACCATTTTGCCCTCTGTCTATATTTCATTCTATATTATACCAGGAATTATTTGAATAATTGTGATGAACTTGTATGCCATGGAGTACATGTCACATTTCCCCAGAAATAAGATTATCTCAGAACTTCTTGAATATATAAGGAAACCTAACCCGACTCCCATTTTTATTGTTTGTTTCATAGGGCCACTTTTGACATTAATTACTCAATCAATGAGGGTGACTGTTGATAACAAGTGATATAACAAATTAAGATAATTTGAGACTGTTTTAATAAACAGCTACTCACAAAGGCATGGGCAGTGTATAAAGAAAACATAGTGAGCACTTTGGCAAATGTCTTATCTCAGATGTATTCATTTGTATTCATTTGAATTTCAGAAGTCAGCTTGGTTTGTCCTGATATTTTGGAAATCTTGGAGTCACATTATGATACTTTCCTACACAGTAATTCTAGACTGTTTAATATGTTACTAGAAAGTTGTCAAATTAGAAGCATTGGGATCAATATTTCATGGAATTTACCTCTCAAATCATTATAAGGTTAGAATAAATTCTGGTAAAATTTGGATTTTTGCTCAAAAAATTGCTCGAAACAACATTATACACAATGATTTGAGGGGCAGGGAGTGGGAGAGAGAGAATATACAACTTAGAAAAGCAACTATTTTTAGTAATTAAGGGAAATCTAAATCATGCAAAAATTTGGGAAATATGTATAAATATTGTCAGTTACATGCAATAACTTTGGCGTGAGTTGTTCTAATTAAAATATTAAAAGTTTAAAAATTGCTTACAAATGCATGCATATTAAGTGGGAGACCCTAAGTGAGCATAGACAGCCCAGTACACAGCCTCTTAGACCCAAGGTCCATAACCTTCAACCCACTCCCAAGTCTTAGGGAACCTTCAAGAATTAATCAAAATGATTATTATCAACATGTCATCCAGGCCTGTCTTAGATAAAAGAAGCTTATGAAGTACTGTAAAAGTGGCTTAATCTCTAATTTTATGGGACCATTCTCTCTGACATATTTTATATTGGCATGTGAATACACATTATTTTTCCACCCACGAAATTCAGTTTTAAGTTAACCTTAAAAGTGGCCTCTTACCTTTTACTTTTTTACCAAATCTTAATTGCTGAAATCTAAGATTTGGTGGATATACTACTTACCTGTCAAAGTTAGAATTACTTTCATTATATTCAATCAGGTATTTTCATGATATTTCTTTTGGCCTGAACAACAATAGAAATGTCTAAAGGCTATTTTTCCATTTACTTATGATATTATTTTATTTTATTTTTTTTTTTTAATTTTTTTTTTCAACGTTTTTTATTTATTTTTGGGACAGAGAGAGACATAGCATGAACGGGGGAGGGGCAGAGAGAGAGGGAGACACAGAATCGGAAACAGGCTCCAGGCTCCGAGCCATCCGCCCAGAGCCTGACGCGGGGCTCGAACTCACGGACCGTGAGATCGTGACCTGGCTGAAGTCGGACGCTTAACCGACTGCGCCACCCAGGCGCCCCATGATATTATTTTATATCAGTAACTCCTAACTCTAGTTTCATTTAGTCAAAATGAAAAAAAGAAAAAAAAAAAAAAGCTTAAGATGTCCAGAAAAGAAGCTATTATACATTAGACATCTCAGATACTCTTAAGATGAGTAAGAATGGAAAAGAAAGGTGGTAATGACCAATGGGGACAACTTTAGATTTAGGGAAACTCACACCTCCAATTATAAAAAAATGAATTTCTTGAATGATGTTAAGTACAGGAAATTTTTATCAAGGATTTAGTTGTGATTCATTGTTCATGTGTTAAATATTTGAATATCGCATGCAAACAGTTAATACTCAAAATATAATCATTAACAATCTTTTTAAAACTGAGAGACATGTAGTCTATACTACCCAAAACAATCTTACACATTCAATGCAATATCTATCAAAATGACACCACTGGGGCACCCGGGTGGCTCAGTTGGTTAAGCATCCACCTGACTCTTGATTTTGGCTCAGATCATGATCTCAGTTTGTGAGTTTGAGCCCCGCATTGGGCTATGAGCTGACAGCATGAAGCCTGCTTGAGATTCTCTGTCTTCCCCTCTCTCAGCCTCCCACTTCAAAATAAATAAATATTACATATACATTTCTATATTAAATATTAAATATTTAAGAAATAAATATTTAAAAATAACTTCGGGGTGGCGGGATGGCTCAGTCGGTTAAGCATCTGACTTCAGCCCAGGTCATGATCTCGCAGTTTGTGACTTCAAGCCCTACATCCAGCTCTGTGCTGTCAGCTCAGAACCTGAAGCCTGTTTCAGATTCTGTGTCTCCCTCTCTCTCTGCCTCTCCCCCACTTGTGCTCTGTCTCTCTCTGTCTCTCAAAAATAAATTAAAATTTTTTTAATTAAAAAAAAATAAAAAAATACCTCCAGCATTCTTCACAGAGCTAGAACAAACAATTCTAAAATTGATATGGAACCAGAAAGGACCCTGAATAGCCAAAGCAATCTTGAGAAAGAAAATCAAAGCTGGAGGCATCACAATTTCAGACTTCAAGATGTATCACAAAGCTGTTATCATCAAGACGGTATGGCACTGGCACAAAAACAGACACATAGATCAATAAACAGAATAGGAAACCCAATAATGGACACACAAATGTATGGCCAACTAATCTTCAACAAAGCAGGAATGAATATCCAGTGGAAAAAAGACAGCCTCTTCAGCAAGTGGTGCTGGGAAAACTGGACAGCGACATGCAGAAAAATGAACCTGACTGCTTTCTTACACCAGACACAAAAATAAATTCAACATGGATGAAAGACCTAAATGTGAGACAGAAAACCCTCAAAATCCTACAGGATAAAAAATGCAACAACCTCTCTGAACTCAGCCACAGCAACTTCTTACTAGACACATCTCTGGAGGCAAGGGAAACAAAAGCAAAAATGAACTACTGGGACTTTATCAAGATAAAAAATCTTCTGCACAGCAAAGGAAACAATCAACAAAACTGAAGCGCATCTGATAGAATGGGAGAAGGAATTTGCAAATGACATACTGGATAAAGGGTTAGTACCCAAAATGTATAAAGAACTTACCAAACTCAACACCCAGAAAACACATAATCCAGTGAAGAAATGGGCAGAAGATATGAATAGAAACTTTTCTAAAGAAGATATCCAGATGGCTAATAGATACATGATGAGATGCTCAACATCACTCATCATCAGAGAAATACAAAACAAAACCGCATTGAGACATCACCTCCCACTGGTCAGAGTGGCTAAAATCAACAACTCAAGAAACAGCAGATGTTGGCAAGGATGTGGAGAAAGGGAAACCCTCTTGCACTGTTGGTAGGAATGCAAATTAGTGCAGCCACTCTGGAAAACAGTGTGTTGATTCCTCAAAAACTTAAAAATAGAATTACCCTATGACCGAGCAATAGCACTATTATAAATTTATCCAAAGGATACAGGAGTGCTGATTCATAGGGGTATATGGACCCCAATGTTTATAGCAGCACTATCAACAATAGCCAAATTATGGAAAGAACCCAAATGTCCATTGACTGATGAATGGATAAGGAAGATGTGGTATATATATACACAATAGAATATTACTTGGCAATCAAAAGAATAAAATCTTGTCATTTTCAACAAGGTGGATGGAACTAGAGTGTATCATGCTAAGCCAAGTAACTCAACCAGAGAATGACAGATATCATATGATTTCACTCATATGTGGAATTTAAGAAGTAAAACAGATGAACATAGGGGAAGGGAAGGAAAAATAAGATACAAACAGAGAGGGAGTCAAACCATAAGAGGCTCTTAAATACAGAGAACAAACTGAGAGTTGCTGGAGGGAAGGTGGGTGGGGGGATGTGCTAAACGGATGATGGACTAGTAGGGAGGGCAGTTGTTGGGATGAGCACCAGGTATTTTATGTAAGTGATAAGTCGCTGGGTTCTACTCCTGAAACCAATAATACTATACTGTATATTAACTAACTTGAAATTAAATAGGTAAATTAAAAAATAAAATAAAAACTGAGTGCCATGTTGAACTGTGTTTTGTTTTATTTTGTTTTGTTTTTAGTAGAACTGTGTTTTTTATGGTAATGCATTTTTACTTTACTATTTACTTTGCTCATACTGTCTTTTCTCTCCTTCTTACATAACTATTTGGTTCATACTTCATTTCGGTGCCATCTAAATGCATCAGATTTGGGGCAGGGTCACATTCCTGTTCCCTATTACTAAGGTTACTTCTGCCCAACTCCCATTTCTCTTTTAGAAGCACTTTGCCTTTTGCTATAGATCTATATTCTATACATATACGCTATACATATACACCTACACACACACACACACACACACACACATATAACCCAATGAGTCTCATTCTTAGGGTCAGCTCAGATCCTGCATTTTATGGATGACCATCAATGGCAGCATAATAGCTTTTTCTCCAGGAAGATATACTATGCAATCACACATAATCAAGTATTTCTTTCCAGCAAGGCTTGAGAAACTAAATAAAGCAATCATATAAAATGTCCAATGTCTGTAAACACTCTTTCACAAGAGGTGTTTATGTTTTCAATACATTTTAATTTAGAGAAAGGCATTAGAAGATTTTAATTTCATATAACAATGATGGAACCAAAAACCAAAATGAAACACAAAAGAATTTAGCTATTTCACATAGAAGAGAATGAGACTTAGATTAAAATGTTTTTGTTTCGTTTTCATTTTTGTTTTTGTTTTTAACAAGGCATCTTATAAGAACTGACGAGACTGGAAAGATCATGTATGTAAAATAACACTTCCCAGAATTTGATTATTGTCTTCTCTCAGATTCACATGAGGGAGAAAAATTCTTTCCTCATTAGTTGTTCTAGTATCTCATATGTTCGTAGAATTGCAGTGAGGTCTTAATTTTGAGTTTAAGTGTGTAAGAATATAAAATTTAGTTAAACAAGCAAATAGTAACACAAATTCATAAATGTGTACTTGAATATTTTCATAATGTAGAGTGAGAAGTGATGATAATATAGATGTAAATAAAGTACTAACCTAGTAAATAAGACTGATAGTATCACAGAAATTTTCTTGGAGAAACTCCAGTTGAATCTGAAGAATGCATAGAATTTAGCTGCATGGAGAAGGAATAAGGTATTCTAGACAGACTACATGAATTTCCATGAAACATGGCATGTTCAGAGGGCAAATCATTCCACATATCTTGGTTAGAAGTGATGTAGCAAAATCTCTACTGGCCTACTAAATACTAATTCTCTTTATCTATTCCCCTATTAATGCTCTCTGACTCTCAATCACAAGAATAACGAATTCTTCTTTAAATCTAGGTAGGGCCACATAACCAAGTTTTGGCCCAAAATATACAAGTGGTGATCAGTTTCATGTCATCTGGAATAATCCTTAAAGAAGGAGCATAACATTTGCCCTCTTTTCCATGCTGGTGAATGAGATTCGGATAGTTAGATTTAATTTTTGTGAGAACTAAACTGACAATTTGTTTAAAAAATATATTTTTTGAGTTTTTGTTACTAGAAGCTAAACATAATTTTAACAAGTAGGTATGAAGAGTAGAGAGAAACTTTAAGCAAAGATCATACGATGAAGATGCTTATTTGTCAACGAATTTTAATTCAGTAACTTCTGAATATTGGGACATCACCAATATTTTCAAACAAGGGAATATTATGAATGGATTTGAATTTTGGAAATATGATGCAATAATAGTAAACTGGATTTGAATGTAATCAGATAGGAAATCCAGTTAAAATCTAGTGAGGTAATCTAAAGGTATCTAGGAAGACTTGAGGGTTTTAATTGAATGATAGTATCATTCATCAACATGGGAAATAAAAGAAAAGTGTACATTTTGAGAATAGTAATGAGCTCAGCTTGGGGTATTTTGAAAATGGATATCTATAGAACATTCAAAAAAGCTCTATGGCTCTTCCTGATTCAAGAAGAAAATTCTGATAATGAGTAGTCAACATCCTTTTTTATACAAAGATATCAATAGAGCAGCTAGAAATCTGACCTTTTTCTATCAAGTCAAGGTAAGTCCTTCTCTACAAACCAAATAACCATGAAAGGTAGTTTAAATAAATAAATAAAACAAGATAAGGAATAAAATGGAGACCATTCTATCTCATTGATACAGGTGCACTTAGGGCTTATGTTCCTACTGCCTCATGTCGCAGAGAAAGTATAGACAAGAAATCACTATAATGTGGGTATATGAAGTATTGAAGTCTTTTTCCTGCCTCACCTATAATTCTGCCCTGTTTATAGAGTAAATTTTAAGAAAACAGAGTGTCCCCTTATGACGTCTTTCTTAATCACTTTATAGCCTTCAGAACCTGTGTGGGAGAGTTTGTAATGAATATTAATGTGGAAAGAATCCTGCGATAGCATAGATTAATTCAATATAATTTTAAACTAATGACTTAGAGTGCCATTTAATAATTTAGTAAATGACTCAATTCCTATTCCTATAGACTTTCTGAGATATAAATTTCAATTCTGTGTTTCTCTGGCACACTAAAAGTAAAATACATATGCAATTAAATGTGAATTTCTTATTCTAAAGACTTTGTAATAGACCAATTCACTTATCTTCCCCTTCTCTGCCATTTATTTCAATTGAATAAATACAATACATTTCCTCCCTGTTTTGATTGAATGAGTGAGACAGTAATTCCTGCATTGATGTCTTTGTAATTCCTTCATTGATTAATCGAAGGAGTGTTCTTAGAATAGATGAAAGAGAATAAATGCAACTGTATCTAAATTAACAGATATGTATTCAGGGATTTTTTTTTAAAAATGAGGATGGGAACTGATTAGTCTATAATAATTTTTCCTAAGGCATAGGTATCCTAGGTAATTGTTTAAATTTATTTATTGAATTAGTTTTAAAATAGATTGATAACTTCCAACTTATTTCATGATTGTAAAGATATCCTATATTGGAATTTCTAAAGGCATTCTCATATACCCATAACATAAAATATCCGGAAGCGACTAAAATTATGATATAACATGTTTAATGTTAGAAAAACATATTCATAATTAGTAACATCCATAAAAAGCACATATATAACATATTTAGTGGAAGAATCACACAGAAGAATGCAGAAGAATGCACAATACTTAATGCATCTGTACTCAAAATTTAAGTGTTTTCAAAATTTAAGTGTTTTCTGGCGTATTTTGGTTATCTAATTTTGAATATCTCTACTTTCTTCCACTTTTATGATGATACAAACTTCACTTTTATGATGATACAAACTAAAGAAGCACACACACACAAAAGCTGCACAACAAATATTTAAAACATATATCAAGAAACCAAACAAAACTACTCAAAGTTTTGCTTCCATAAAATTCAGGAAGAAAATTTACTCATATATAATCTATTTAACAGACAACATCAGGATAAAAAGATGTAACTTTTATTATTGTAGGACAAGCAAAGGGAACGTAATATAACATGTACAATTAATCACTTGTAAATTCAACGTGGTTCAGTTGATTTCTTATATATTCAGAGGTATTCTCACACAGGCCATTAGAAGAATATATCATATTGGATTTAACATTCAAGTTGTTCTGTTACAATTTTCTTCTGTCTTCAAGCACACTATTTAATTGTCTCTATTATTTCCAAACTTGATCAGTGTGCTTTCTTAACCCTTTCCCTTGTCTGAGATCCATTGCCTTATTGATTTGCCTTCTAAAACTGATTACCCCTTCACATTCCACATTTCTTGTTCTTCTTCTTTTATTCATTCCTTAAATGTGAATAATTTGTGTTGTTTTTTTTTATGAGTGACAACTAATCATTGAAGGAAATAACTATGGTAGGGAAGGAGACAAAAGGCATCAAAGAGCAAGTATAATCAAAAGTAAATAAATTAGTGTATGTTAGAGAAACTACATGGTTTATCAGACCTGAATGGTTGTGAATACAACACTGTGGTGAAGAGGTAAAGAGAAAATTAGCAAAGAAAGTACGTAAAAATAAGGAATGGGTTTCATTCTTTGAAAAAAAATAAATAACACAAACAAAAAATAGTGAGGACAGCCAAAAACTCAGTAGGGACTATAACAAATGGAGTTAAACATATCAGTGGCCTGGGCAACAGAACCACCACCTTATGCTAGTAATATCATGGTGATAAAAACACAGATAAATGAAGTAAGTAGTAAGTAAGACCCATACTAGGCTGGTTGTTTTTTCCTTGGAAAGAGTTCATGGAGAAATTTGGGAGGATTTTCCTGCTAAAGTTCATGTAGGCAGAACATAACTAATATATTATAGAAAGAGAGAGAACTCCTGCCTTCCCAATCCCTCCACCTCTCTACCCTCTTGCCAGATACACAGCTCACCTCTGTGTTCTAGGTCAGTGCTAAGTAATAAATCATGTATTTGTAAATACCCATGTTGCTTTGGTTAATTTAATAAGCACTGATGGATGGGAAGAAAGCTAGAATTCAAGGACCCAAAATAGGAAAGAAATGGACACTCTTCTCCTGGTGCTTTGTGTTGTCGTTCAGAGCAAACTAGGCAGCTGATATTTGCATTGCCCTTCTCTCCTTACACTCACCTTAAAGGGCTGTGCTCACTGCAGAATGGGAATGTAGATAAGGAGTCAGTATTTTACCAAGTAACAGAAAGTGTGTGCAACTGTCTGTGAGGTCTCTGGTAAAGAGAAGATTCAGTTAGACTGAAAAGTAGTATCAAGCATGGCAGCTGGGAAGGAATTCCTGGAAGAGCTCATCAATTTCTAAAATCTCAAGTAGGTATTTATTTGGTTATTTAATAGCACTTCATTGAAAAAAAAATGGAAGAGGTGAGTTGTAATATCCCACGTGGTCATTGGGTAATTAATCCAAATGGCGAAATTAAGATAGTGTTACTCTCACGGAGAAAAAAAAATAAAACCTTCGAAATATGTATAGTTCAGGAGAGAAAGATCCTTATAAAAAGTCTGGTTTTAACAATGGCTGGAAGGAAGAAGTAGAAACCAAAAATCCAGAGTTAAAGGAGATCCCTCTGCAGAAATCAGCCAATGTGAAGACTGAGGTAGTGGGACATGAAAACAGGTATACCAGGAAGATAAAGGTCACTTTCACTAGGAAGGTAATATACAAACCTAAATGTCAGAACCTCCAGTAGGTGTTGGAATACTCCTTCCTAGGCTTATAGCCAACTATCCTTGACTGTGGAGGATACAAAAGAGTGGCTGGTGAAATGAACCAACAAAAGACTGCCTTTGTGAAGAATAGGGACAAACCTGAAAGTTGTTGGCAATAAAGGAATTCTACAAGAGAAAAAGAGAGACATGCAAAAGATGAAGATATGGAAATTATGGAAGAGTTAAAAAAATTCTAGCTTCTGTTAACACTCTCTGAGAATGCTAAAGAAGAGAACAATTCTAAGTTAGTGAACTACTGTAAGAATTCTGTGTGATATTTCATCTTATGTATATGACATTTGGCCTTAGACACTTATTTTTTTAAAGTAGTATAAGTAATTTTGGTTAAAATCAGTGTTGAAATATTTAAGAGTTTCTTAAGTAACAATGTAGTATTTCCCCAGGTTAATGGAAATTTCCTTTAGACAGTTTGTCTAAATTCTGAAACAGATGGGTTAAATGTACCTCACCTAATGGAATTATTGGATATTTGTAAAATATATGTGAGAATATAAACAGCCAAATATTTCTAAATACTTTGAATATTTTCTGAATAAAAAGCTAAATATTTCCAGGACCATCTTTAATTCCCAGGTATTAGAAATTAAATGGTCAACTAGAATGTTAAGTAACCAAATTGTTGGTTTCCTTTAAGTATTTATTTATTTATTTTGATGGAGAGAAAGAGAGAGAGAATGTGAGCAGGGGAGGAGCATAAAGAAAGGGAGAGAGAGAATCCCAAGCATGAGATCATGACCTGAGTTGAAATCAAGAGTTGGATGCTCAATAGATTGAACCACCCAGGTACCCCAAATAGTTGTTTATTTTTTCTGTTTTTGTTTTTCTAATAGCAGATGATGTTCTTGTCTGTGACATAAATGGAAGAGATTGACACTATCTCTTGGCTTTATAAATCTGGTAGAGGCAAGGGAAATAAAAGCAAAAATGAACTATTAGCACCCAATCCAGATAAAAAGCTCCTGCACAGGAAACAAAACAATCGAAAAAACTAAAAGTCAACCGAGGAATGGGAGAAGACATTTGCAAATGACATATTGAATAAAGGGCTAGTATAAAAAATCTATAGAGAATTTACCAAACTGAACATCCAAAAAACAAATAATCCAGTGAAGAAATGGGCAGATGACATGAATAGACAATTTTCCAAAGAAGACATCCAGATGACAAACATGAAAAGATGCTCAACATTGCTCATCATCAGGGAAATACAAATCACAACCACATTGAGATACCACCTCATAGTGGCCAGAGTGGCTAAAATTAACAACTCAGGAAACAACAGATATTGGCAAGGATGTGGAGAAAGGGAAACCCTCTTGCACTCTTGATGGGAAAGTAAACTGGTGCAGCCACTCTAGGAAACAGTATGGAAGTTCCTGAAAAAGTTAAAAATAGAATTACCCTAAGACCCATCAATAGCACTATTACAAATTTATCCAAAGGATACAGGAGTGCTGATTCACAGGGGCACAGGTACCCCAATGTCTGTAACAGCATTATCAGCAATAGACAAATTATGGAAAGAGCCCAAATGTCCATCAATGGATGAATAAATAAAGAAGCTGTGGTATATATTTACAATGGAATACTACTCAGCAATGAAAAAGAATGAAAATTTGCCATTTGCAACAAGGTGGATGGAACTGGAGGGTATTATGCTGAGTGAAACAAGTCAATCAGAGAAAGACAGATATCATAGGATTTCACTCATATGTGGAATTTGAGAAACTTAACAGAAGACCATAAGGGAAGGGAGGGAAAATAAGATATAAACAGAGAGGGAGGCAAACCATAAGAGTCTCTTAAATACATAGAACAAACTGAGGGTTGATGGAGGAGGGCGGGGAGGTGGTCACAGGAGGGAAAAGGTAGGTGCTGGGCATTGAGGAGGGCACTGTTGGAATGAGCACTGGATGTTGTATGTAAGTGATGAATCACGGGCATCTACTTCTGAAACCAAGACTACACTTTATGTTAGCTATGTTAGTTAATTTGACAATAGTAAGCTTTAGAAGAAGAAGAAGAAGAAGAAGAAGAAGAAGAAGAAGAGGAAGGAGGAGGAGGAGGAGGAGGAGGAGAGAAAGAGGAAGAAGGAGAAGGAGATGGAGAAGGAGAAGGAGGAGGAGGAGGAGAAGGAGAAGGAGAAGGAGAAGGAGAAGGAGAAGGAGAAGGAGAAGGAGAAGGAGACAGAGAAGGAGAAGGAAATGGAGACAGAGAAGGAGATGGGGAAGGGGAAGGAGAAGAAGTGAATTAGAAGTTTTGGTGCAAGAATTTGGGAACAAAGGTACTGTAGTAAAGATCATGGGAGCACCCATACTTACAGCAGGCTTTGAATCCTTATTGTTAGGTGGGCATTACCAAGATCAAGGTGAGAGGAATAAAGCAATTTAGCACATAAGGAAATGAATTAGTCCCACTGAATAAAGTTAAGCAGTGCATCCCTTGCACCCAAGTGGAAGCAGAAGCCACAGAGAGCACATGGAAGAGGCAGGTTCAGACAAAAGTTTTCTCGGAATGCAAACACTCCCAAAGGGGTAGCAAGCTAAGCTCTTCCCAAAACAGATAATATGACCAAGGTGTCCTCTCTCCGGGAGACCAGTAGAATCCACAATGTAATGGCATGAGGGTTAAATGGAAACTTTTGGTAGGTGTGTTTCCCTTGCCTGAAGACAGTAAAATGAGAGTCAGTGTTTCCCATGGTAGTTAATCTGAAACATTTGAATTCCTGGGAATTACTTGGTTGCAAGAGAGTCACCTAGAACAAAATCCCTTGCAATCAAGAATTCTGTAATAATCCAAGTCACGGGAAATGCCTGATTTGTAAACAAAACAATATAGTGGAAATGGTATACAAAGATGTGAATATTCGAGCAGATTCCAAGTATTATGTAAATATTGGATGTTCTTCTTAGTCTGCCTCCTGGAGTAAGAAATAAATGCAGATTTCAAGAACTGACTTGGTTTATCCTCTGTCTCTTGTTAACTATGTTTTCAAAAATCATAATAGTCTGATTTTCTTCAAATGACATAAAAAGTTTATGTGACTAATTGGTAATACTATTGTGATTCAAAGCTGAATATCAAAAGTTTCCATAATGGTATAACCAATGTAAAAATCAATATTTCATGGCATTTAAATGATGGCACATATAAATGGCTTTCTACTTTGACAGCAGTATATTTAGTGTGGAATGATCTATTTAAAACAAACACTTATGATGGACGACAGGGTTAGAAATGAGAATGTGCTTTGGACAAACAACTACGATTAAGACTAAGAAAACTGCCAATGTTGAGAATTAACAATCAACTGGAAAAAAAAGAATAAAGTTCCCCAGCTATAGCAATTGAGAATTGTATAAGAAAATTAAACAACAACAACAACAAAAATAAATCCTAAACAACCAACAACATAAAAAAAAAAGGCAAAAAGAAAAACTCCAAAAATATTTAAAAGCAGAAAATGTTGCTTTATCCCCCTTCTACATCTTGTTTTTGCATCTTTTGGCCTTAAATCTGAGAGTAAAGATATTAATTTGAAGCTTGAATAATATGAAGCTTCAATTGTAAAGGGCAATATGTCTATTTAGACACATTTCTAAAGCTTTATTTTATTATAATGATTACGTAAAGTACTTTTACAGAATATTTCAAATGAAATGATCCATGTTACATGCCCTAAATAGAGGTACAATGGCATGCCATCACACACGCATACAAATCACATATCTTTTTTGTTGGATTGAAATGATCATTACCTGCTGATTCCTTTAGTTGAATGAGAACAAGGTAATTTATAGTTTGTACTGATTCTTCCTTGAAATTTTTTTTGAAAAGTTAAGAAATATAAAAGGCATAAAAGAAAGATGTCAGAAGGCAAAGTGAGAAGTTAATTGTAGCTGAGAGGATTGTAGTGATCTTGGAATGTACTGAGCATTTAAATGCAACCATTTTAAATGGTGCAGCAAGGCAAAAAAGCCCATAAGGTTTTTAGAAATATCATTTTGTTCATTTTTTGTTTTGCAACCTTACCTCAGAGACTAGTAAGTTTATATAGCTTATACAATGGTGCTGAATTTATACAAACAGTTTTCTTATGATCTCAATAATAAATATATTTACTGACACTATGGGAGATACTAGGTTGTTCATGTTTAAACAATTGATTATTTTTTGACATATAAAAATGGATCATAGACCCAGAGCAACTTAACTTTAATAATTCAAATAACATATTTTTTCTTGATCATAGAGATTTCCAGAAATAATATGAGTTTATAGTGAATCAAAATTAAAGCTATATTTTTGGTTGGATTATTTTTTTGCTAGGTTTTTTATTACACAGAATAACAACACATCAAAAAAAAATCCCTGTTTCTGTCTGTTTTTGATTTAATGTAAAATGCTATATGAATCACAGATGAACTAGAGAGACTGCATTACCTTGCAACAAACTTATGACTTACTGTATTTTATTTAAGGGAAAAAAACAAAAATGAAACCTCATTTTTGTAGATATAGTCTATCTTCCAGTATCATAATTCATCAAGATTTATTTACCAGCTTTTTTTTTTTGTTATTTGAATGTAAACAGCCATCCTGAATGTTTCATGCTTCAGAATTATCCAGGGTTTCAGTATACCTCACTGAGAAAAGGAAAAAGCACAGACATTTTTTTTCTGTGTACTGCACATGAAGTAAATATTTTTATTCAATGTATAAGTGAAACAGGCTGCTTCTTGTTTGGATGTAAGGAATGAGGTGGGGGCAGGAACCAAGTCCATATACTATTGTTATCTGAATTAACAAGAAAAAAAAAACTACCGTAAAAAATTTCTCTCCCATAGCTGCTGATTTTCCTTGACTGTCATTAATAATGCTAATAACTGGGGCCCCTGGGTGGCTCAGTCATTTGAGCGTCCTACTTGGCTCAGGTCATGATCTCACAGCTCATGAGTTTGAGCCCCACGTCGGGCTCTGTGCTGACAGCTCGGAGCCTGGAGCCTGCTTCAGATTCTGTGCCTCCCTCTCTCTCTGCCCCTCCCCCGCTCACACTGCCTCTCTCTCTCTCTCTCAAAATAAATAAACATTAAATAAAAAATTAAAAAATAATGCTAACCATAAGAGATCATTATTAAACACCAAATTACATACTGTTCTAAGCACTCTACATCTAATAATTCATTCAACCCTGACAACAATCTCTTCTCAAGTTATGTCCAGACTATAGATAAGAAAACTAGACATACAGAATTAGATAATGGGCCAAATTAGAATGGGGATCATGACTGTAAAAACAAATGACAAACAACAACAACAACAACAACAACAACAACAAACAATTCAGGCTTTACATCTTTATAAATATATTATAAACTGGTCCTTGAACAAGCAGGAGGAATTTTTCCTCACGGTCAACAGACAAAGCTGATGTGGTCATTTTCTAAAACAACGTAAACAAGGAAGCCAAAACAGGTTCCTTCTGGGGAGGAGTTTGTCTTCCCATTCACCACACTCTGCTGGAAACTGTTTTATTGTAAAGCTTAGACTAATTCTACCAGGACCCATGTGCTGTTATTTTGACTCACATCACAAAATCTAAGCACTTGAGCTTTGTATCTTCCACTATACTCAAAGCTTTATGCTTCTTCATACTTCCTTTCCCTGGTCAATCTACTGTCTACTTCCTAACTTTACGAAACATTCCAACATTCCACCATGCAATTCTGGAAGCCCATTATATGCTTGCAAACAAAAATGCAGTGCACATCCAGAAAATACTCAGATAAAACACTATCAAAACAAAATTTGCAATAGAAAAAAAAATCTATTAGAAATAGAAATAGAAGGTAGAAAGGTTTTGAAGGCCTGGAATGAGCCAGTGGAAAAGTTACTAGAGAATATTACTAGGGAGAGTGATCAAGGAGATATGTTGAACATACTGAGTTTTTCCTGAATTTGTAAATGTTTTTCTCTGTGATTAGATCATAAGTGTTTGCTAATTTGCACCTATGGAAGGTAGGTTCCTGCTCTCCCACAGGGGCTGAGAAATAGGGGTGCTTTCTTCTCTGGTTTCTGCTCAAAAGGATAGTTCTCAGGTTCTTGAGAAGACATCCTAGATTGTACAACTCCAGGTGACTTTTAAAAAGATTCATATCTCAAATAGGCAGAGAAAGAATTTAGAATTGTAGGTTTTCTAAAGTCAATGCTCTACGAAAAGAGAGGTCATGAGCCAACAGTCAGAAAGAAGCCTGTCTAAACTCTAGTCAAGCTGAGGGAAACATTAAGGTCATCTTGGTCAATACTCTCTCCCTCAGGCTCTGTGGTCTTAAATGCAACCAGATTTTTCTCTGAAAATAGTTTACTTTTCTCGTGTATACTTATTCTCTTGCATTGTAAAGAACTTAGTGACAGAAGGTGTGGCAGTATTTTTCAGGTGCATGGACTAATTCGTACTCAATTGTATACTCATGGTGGATTCTCTGTGAATCTCTTCAGTTCTCTGGGTAGTTCTCTTCTCCCGAGTATTCTGTTCTGAAAACTTAATCCTCTTTGTCCTGGACTCTCAGCTTCATCTTCTCAAATGACTGAATCTTCCAGGCTTCTACTGATTTCCTTTTCCATGCACTACCTCCTAAAGATTCTCAAGATAGCCAGTTAAGGCAGTCATAGGGTTAATATTTTTTTTAATTAAATTAAATTAAATCTTAATTTTTGCAACATCTCTGAGGATTATATCCTATATCTTATAAACTAGTGTTTTATGTATTTATCTTCTTTGAGATTGAGTAAAACTGTTTCAGTTGGTTCTCCTTAATCCATCTTGACCCAAAGCAGAATTCCTCATTTATTTAAATATTTTTTTTTGTATTCATAGATCACATTCAGGTTCCACTGTCTTATAGAACATTATAAATAATATAAAATGTACTAAGGATAATTTTTAAAAACTTACTATAGGGGACAATATATCTTTAAAATATTACCTAATTTTATGGTTAATGGTATAGATCTTTTGCCCCTTCAATAAAAAAATATTAAAAATATCCCATATACTTGCCCTTTAATTACCTTAGTAAGCATGATGGTTTCATATACCCATTAATACGAGGGTCATCATTAAACATAATAGAAGTAAATCATCTTTGGATGGCTTTTCGTTAGATTCAAGCATTCAATTTTTTTTTTTTTTTTTAGCCCATAATGTGGCTGATAAGAACCCTATGATAGTAGTAGGTAGAACATCTCTGCATACACTTCATGCAGGTTGTTCTCTATGTGCTTTCTCTTTTGTTGCATAGAAGCTGTTCAGTCAGCCCTGAGTTCTGATCCATAATTAAGTATACTGTGGGCGTGTCTATGGGTGAGGTGAATTCCGGGTATTCTTCTGTCATCACCTTGCCCTTGAAGCACCACACCGTTGATTGTACCTACAGATCGTGCTAGGATTAACTTTGCCAGGGCTGCTGGAGGTAACCGTGCTTCAGTGCACTGCCCACTTCCTTGAGATGCAATTCTCACCGAGTCTGAGCCAAATACACAAAAGTTGACATTTGCTTCACAGTATTAAATGCAGTTTAAAATATTAAACATGTTTTCCAAGCTCTGTCCCTGAGAGATCCTAGAAGCAATGACACTTCTAGTAGCAGCAAACTTAATACCCAAATCTGGGTTTCTACTATTATTCTCAAATTAAAGGAACCAGAGGCCCTTAGAGAAATGGCTAGTTTTAGGAATGGGGTCGGGAATGTAAAAGATGAATTTGTAGTACCTTATGGTGCCAGAAGGTAAGGCAGTGTTCCAAATACAACCACCACCTTAATTAATACGCATAACAAAGGATACAACTAGAAAAGCTCCCAATGGCCAAAGCTAGACCAATTAGAGGGAAAAAAAAATGTTGAATTATAACCCAAAGTATAAAATAAATATCCATCCTAATATAAATTATTGAATAAATAATTGGGAAAAATAGATAAATATCTCATGCAAAAGAACTCCACATAATTTCTGCTCCCTTAAAAAAATGGAGCATAGGGGCACCTGAGCGGCTCAGGCAGTTAAGAATCCAACTTCGGCTCAGGTCATGATCTCACAGTCCGTGAGTTCGAGCCCTGCATCTGGCTCTGTGCTGACAGCTCAGAGCCTGGAGCCTGCTTCAGATTCTGTGTCTCCCTCTCTGTCTGCCCCCTCCCCCGCCCACACACACTCTCTCTCTCTCAAAAATAAATAGACATGAAAAAAAATTTAAAGAAAATGGAGCATAATTTTTCTGGAAGCTTCAACCTTCTGGATCGGCAGCAAGGGAACAACAGTTCCACCATCCACCAAATACTGAGCTATATGAGACCTACAAGAAAATATATGCAGGAGAAGAGGTTATATGCTGAAATACAACAAGATTACACCCTCTCCCATTCCTAGCAAAAATTATACCCACCAAAAACACCAACATAACAGAGACAACATTTGAAGCTAGAAACTAATATATGAAAGAAAACCAATTGTATGAAGGCCAGACTCCACTGCTCAAGGCAAAATAAGATCGTATTTTTACTGTGATGTTTCGCAAGGTGCAGTTTGGGTATTTGTCATTTGCTATGATTTAGGCTTCATTGCCTACCCTGATTTCCTGGCCAGTTAAATAAAATAAATGTCATATGGGGGCATATGGTATTGCCACTCTAAAGCCCAACCTGTATTTTGACTCAAACTTATAGTTTGTTATCTATATAAAGCACTCACACTTAAAGTTCTAAAAGTCAGTTCTAAGGGGATTTCCAAAGCAGATTAAAGAGATAAAAATGTCGATTTATTTATACTTTTACAGATGCGAACACCATCAAGACTGATAGTACAATGAGTAATAGTGCATCTTATGTTTTCCAAATCATGCTCAGTTTTGTAGGGCCATAAACTAAGTTGTTCCAGTTCATGAGGACAAACTTAAATTTAAAAATTTACTGAGTGCCCTTACAAATACATCAATAATCTATATTCAGTCCCAAATTAACTATAATATTTCAAATTTCAAATCTTATTCAAATTCAAGTAGTATCTAGAGAAGTAGGATGGAAAGTAAAACTGCCAAGTCTAGTCCCCTGTGTTCAAACACTTACCCTTTTCTTTGCTTTTTTTTTTTTATTTTAAGCATCCAGAATTTATTTGATATGTGCATGGATTTATGTCTCCCACTTTCTATTTCTTTCTACCTTCTATTTATTTCCTATCATTCTCTTTTAGGTTCTTGCTCACTGAATGAGGGATACAAACTTTTATCTCCTCTGCAAAAAGAGTAAGAGGTATGAGCAAAACTGGCAGGTAATGCAGGAAAATTCCATCTAGTCCTTTCCTGGACACTCTAATATGATCAGAAGCTAAGAGTGTAGCAGTTATTCTAACTCATATCTTGTTCTGAACACGCACTCACTTGTGAGATATTTAAAATGGACGTTGAAAGGATTAGGGGCATGTAAGGGATATTTACTAAACTGAAATCAAGATGTCACTGCATGCTAAAAAATGGGCGGAAAATAGTAACAACGAAGACTATGTTATCTAAGAATACTGTGTATGCCAGAGAATATTGTGCTCCAATCTTAGTGTTTCTTTGGTCCTTTGAATTTCTATTAGTATATGCTTTCTAAGTGCCAGTAGTTTCCAGGAAGTAGGAAATAGTTTAATCAGTATTTTTCACTAGTAATAAATGATTTTGTTAAAACCTACTTTCTGACTCCAAGACCCTGCTCCCTGAGCATTACAATGCTATGAAAACATAAATGATCAGTTTTTTGTTTCAGTGCTTCCAATAGATTATGATGTCTCAGCATATGAATTTCTCCTTTAATGAATGAATCTTTTCATCTAAAGAGAGGATGCTAATTCGTACCATATTCCTCCCTAATCCCAAGTGGCATGTGTTAAGACTAAAGTGCTTATTGATGTAAATTTCATTACCTGTTTACTACAAAATAGAAAATAGTCTGGGAATTGTTTTGGAAATACTGATAATGTAAGCATAAAAAAGTAACTTCATTGAAGCTTTATCGAAAATGTAATGTATCCTTAATGAAAAAGATGAATTAAAGTGTATGACCATATAGCTTCTACACACCTGCGCTCATCAGCATCTTCATATACAGCAAAATGACGATACTTCATAATAACTATTTTAAAAGAGGGGGGAACGTTCACCATGTATGTATCAGAGACAATGCTATTATTTAATGTGTCCTCTGTTTAGGAGGGAAAAAATATCTCTTTGGAACAGGCTTTTCTCTGGAAAAACAATTCTAAGTTTAGAAACCAACTCTTCTTTGTAAAAGCCATATGTTAAACAATGTATAATACCTGTTACACAGAAAAACAACTTTGAGGGCATCTAAAAGCTTTGAAAATACAAGTAATTCCATATATATGAGACACAAGTATTGGTTTCAGATTAATTCTATGTTACAGGTATCACTGTGACATCAGTAGTTCACCACCTAATACCAACGTGATTCCCACACGTGATAACAGAATGCCATTTTCTAATGCCTTTGTTAACTTTTCCCCTTTCCTTTATTTTACTATTACTAACATTTTATTAATCCTTTTATTTTAATTGAAAATCTTAAAGAGAATCCAATCTTCATTATGATTTGGGCATCAAATAAACCAAACCCAGTCTCTAATTCCAAGTAACCAGCTCACCGTGGCAATTCTTCTTTTGAAACCTTGGGTAGTCTACAAGAGAGCAATCAAATGTGTCAGCTGGAAATCTCACCTCACAGCTATTGAACAGATGGATTTTGAATATATATCCCCTTGAAGCATCCTGAAAAGATAATCTAGTTTGGTTGTTAAGAAAAAAGTGTCCGTGTCTGAGCATGCCTATGTGTTTTTCTTTAAGAACCCAATGAGGGTTTGAAATTCACTAAAATATTTTAAAAATCTATAATACTAAGAATCCTCTTTCATGTGTTGTATTAGTTTTCCATTGCTGAGTAACAAATTACCACAAATTCATCAGTTTAAAAGAATACGAATTTATCTCATTGTATCTGTAGTCAGGAGTTTACCATATTCAATCTGGACCCTCTGTTTAGGGTCTTAGCCAGCTGAAATCAAGGTATCAGTTCACTGTATCCTCAACCAGAAGCTGATCTAGACAGAGATCCACTTCCAAGCCCCTTCTGGTAGCTGGTGGAAGGAATTTCCATGTTGTGATAGGAGATACTGTTGTTTTGCTGGACACCGGCCAGGGATCACTCTTAACTACTAAAGATTGTTCTCCAGCCATTGTGACATGGCCTCAAATATCTCAACCACAGAGAACCTTCCTATATACTTCAAATCTCTCTGACTTCCTCTCCTGTGACCAGATATTTCTGCTTCTAAAAGTCTTGTGCGATTAAGTCAGGCTCACCAGTTAAACTCTGTAATTAGTCAGAGTTCTCCAAAGAAATGGAACCAAATAGGAGATATATATACATATTGAGAACTAATAATAGTTTTTTTCTATAAAGAAAAAATTGACTCATGAGATTATGGAGGCTGAACAGCTCCACAATCTGCCATCTGTGAGCTGTAGATTCAGGAAGCTAGTAGTATAATTCTAGTTGGAATATAAAGGCCTGAGAACAAAGAGAGCTGATGGTATAAATCCAGCTCAAAGGAGAAGATTGATGCCAGCTAAAACTGGCAAAGAGGAAGCAAAAAAAGGGGTGAATTCTTCCTTCCTCTGCCTTTTTGTTCTAACCAAGATTTATTGATGTCCACCCACATTGGTGAGGGTAATCTACTTTAAGGACTCCATTGATTCAGATGTTAATTTCAACGGAAAACACCCTCACAGACACATCCAGAAATAATGTGGGACTCCTGGGCCTATTCAAGTTGACACAAAACATTCACCATCACAAGCTCCATATCTTAAGGTCAACTGTGCAGCATAATATCACAAAATCATAGGAGTAAAATCCATCATACTCTTCATCTCAGGGATTATATAAGGCATCTCAGGGATTATATATATACAAAAGGTGAGAAATATTGAAGAACATCTTAGAATTCTACCTTCAACATGTGTGGATCAATTGTTTCTATTTAAAAAAATTAGTTTCAATTCATTTGTTTTAATGCACTTTGTAGAAGAGGCATTTAAAATAAACAAGAAACAAGAATTACTTATAAAACTGATTTAAGAAAGTAATCTCTAACAGTGATACAACTTAACCAACACTTCTTCTGTATGTGCATGCACACACACACACTTCTGTTAGTACGTGTGTGTGCACGTGTGCACACACACACATCTTGAAGATGTTAACCACATTTTTTAAGCTATTGGAGCTAGTTTCATATTAATGTAGATTCTCCAAATACATCAGCATAGCAATGTAAAATAGCAGCTTCAACATTTATCTATAGTTTTCATTAAAATGTTATAATTTAATTTTTGCCCTATGAGAAGTTACTTTATTTCTAAGCAGGTGTTAGCAGGACAATTATCTCATAGCATTAGGGTTCAGATAGTATTTAGCTCAGTTGTATCCAGACTATGACCTAGGCCAAGTTTCACATCTTCTTAAGGACTGGCTTTACTCATCTATAAATCTGGGACAATCAAGTTATTTTGAGATTTCAATAAAAATAATCTGGTAGAGATAATTCTGAGATGGTCCCTATGACCCCCACCTACCTTGTGTGATTTTCAGCCTTTTAGTGTGGGGGAATTGTTGATATTGATATATCACTACCCTGATTATGTTAAATCGCAGGGAAAAGAATTTGAGGCACATAATACATTCATTCTTGCACTTAAATTCATGTACCTAGGATTCAACTCAATCTTCTTAGTTAATAAGAAGGAGAGTATCAGGGTGGGCCTGACCACGTCAAGTAGGACCTTTAAATCAAGACAGCCCTTCAAGAATTCAAAGATATTCAAGGTGTAAGAGGGACTACAGAAGGGACCGGGTAGCAAGTTTCATTTGTGTCTAACTGCTGAGAATGGGCTCTGTTCTCAAGCCAGTGAGTGACCTGTACTCTCAGTCCTCCAACTGCAAGGAACTGCATTTCACAATGATGTGAACTTGAAAGAGGACTCTAAGCTCCAGAAAGACAGGCAACCTTGCCAATATCTGGATCTCACCTCTTAAGGCAATGAACACAGAATCTAGTCACTAGTGCCTGGACTTTGGACCTGAAGAACTATAAGTTAATCAATAAGTGTTGTTTTAAAGCCATTAAGTTTATAATATTTTGTTACATGACAACAGAAAACTAACACTATTTGGCTCCTATTATACATTAATAAATGGATATATTTATTATTACTGTTGTCATCCAAATTAATAATGGCACTCAAGAAAATTTTAGAAAATAAAATGGTCAGAAAAAATTTAGAAGAGGTCAAATTTTTAGA
Organism: Panthera onca; assembly: GCF_046562875.1. NCBI lineage: Eukaryota > Metazoa > Chordata > Mammalia > Carnivora > Felidae > Panthera > Panthera onca. Next base: position 27,715,661 of record NC_138342.1, on the reverse strand, counting down.
AGACAGAAACATTACATTTTACATATCTCAGTCACAATCATTCCCAAGATTACTTGCCACACATTTTGCGTTTCACTCACAGGGTGGGCAGAACAATGATTGAAACTCATAATAAGATATGAAATTTGTTAACTCAGTAGGACACTTGTTTGGTTTTAATTAGCTTCAAAGAGTTTTGAGACATAAAGTACCAGTTATTTGGAAAATACCTTATAAATTTGTTAAAGAAGGAGGAGGAGAGCAGAAGGAGGAATAAGAAGAAGATGAAGGAGAAGGTGAAGGAAAAGGGGTAGCTACCACCATTGCCAAAGCCATGGACACTGCCAGGGAAAGAGATTAACTGTGATATTGAGTACACTGGAAAAGCACAAAGAAGGAGACAGTTGGAATCAAATGGCTAGGAAGTTAAGATATGATTTTCGGGAATCTCCTTCAAAGTTTCCTCATAGAAAACCTCCATTGCTCATCACATCTGCCCTTGGATGCTTTTCTAACTTCAGACCCTACAAGTTCCTTCCATGAAAGAAGCTGGGCACACCAAAACCTTTTCTTGATTACCTAAAACAGTTCTTATTTCTCAAATATCTGTGCTCCTTTGAAACCTTTTTCTCTGCTCTAAATCCATTATAATCTCCAATTTATTAATTAAAAAGAGAAAAACAAAACCTGAGGCACCTGGGTGGTTCAGTCAGTTGAGCATCCAATTTCAGCTCAGGTCATGATCTCACGGTTCATGAGTTCAAGCACCGCATCAGGCTCTCTGCTGTCAGCTCAGAGTCTGCTTCAGATCCTCTGTCTCCCTCTCACTCTCTGCCCCTCCCTCATTCACACTCTCTCAAAAATGTAAACAAAAACAAAAAACTTAATTGCCACATTTTTTGAATACCTCTACAAATCTTAGATGCTGAAATCCTTTTTTTTTCCTTAAGTTCTCATATATTTTGACTAAAAGTATACTTGAAAGGAATTTTGGAAGAATATTACAAATTGGAAGAATAATGTAGATGATGCTGGAGGACATATAAACTGAACATAATCAAATAACCCCCCCAAAATGTAGAGAAAAACATATATATCCACAAAACCTCATATTAAATTGGGTGGTGTTGGAGAAAGAGAAAAAATAAAAATAATGTAAAACCATGTACAGGTTCTTGTCTTCAGTTAGGAATTTGTAGGTTTTGGTAAATTTTATAAATCAGCAGGTATAAAAATAGATCAGATATAGGCCTTAATCTTAACCTGGAAACTAAAGAATTACAAAACATATGACTTTTTATTCAGCAGCAGGAAACTTGACGTATATAACTTGAGGTACAAAAATGTATACAATTGAAACCTGCAAGGAAAATAGAGAAAAAATAAAGCAAAGTAAGTGAAAAAATATGAAATGTTATTATAGAAACAAGTCCTAACTAATGATAACTATGTTGAATGTAATTAGTTCAAACACATTAATTAATTAACACATTAATTAATAAAAGGATAGAAACTTCCGCATTCACAAAAATAATGAGTTACCAATATGTTGTTTATAAGAGATATTTAAAAGATAATTACACAGAAAATATGAAAATAAAAGTTAGAAATATATGTGGAAATTAGAAATAATTTTTAAAATTAAATATGGAGGAAAAAAGCAAGGTTGTACTGGAATACTGTCCTTCCTTCAGTACATTGTGCCCTAGGAATTATTATACATTTGAACTGTAGAGCTCATCATATTAAACTATAATCATTTATGACTCTGTACCCTTCCATACATGCATTCACCTTTGAACTTTTATGGTTTATCATAGTGTCTGATAAAGAAATTTCGTAATAAATTTTAACTGTGTTCATAATGAATGTTGAGACTATTTATCTGCCTGATATATATCCATGGCATGTCGTATTGTGTAGACATTGTATAAAAACTTCTAAAAGTAGTTGATAGATAAGCATAATTAAATGCTCTTCTGCTTAAAACCTTATTCTCCCCGAGACACAGACAATATATATTGTTTTCTAATGTTTTCCTGTTGTTCCAGTTCCAGTACAATACTGCCTCTGTCATCTTAGAAACAAGAACATTATCTATGTTCATTTTAGTTAAGAACACAAGTCATTTGAGTTTTCCTCATACTTTTTCATAATATGAATTTAGAATTTATCTGGGGGCACATGGGTGGCTTAGTCAGCTAAACATCTGACTCTTGATTTCGGGTCAGGTCATGATCTCATGGTTTGTGGGTTCAAGCTCCACATCAGGCTCTGTGCTGACAGCATGTAGCCTGCTTGGGATTCTGTTTCTCCCTCTCTTTTCTCCTCCCCTACTTGCTTTCTCTCTGTCTCTCTCTAAAAATAAACAAACAAACAAACAAACACACTATAAATAAATAAAGTTTATCTGAGTTCCTCCCCACCCCACCCCCACCCCCGCCTTTTTTTTCATGTTATCAAAGTCTGAAGCAATTCATAGTGCCTGGAAAAGTGAGGAACTATACCAGGAAAGGTACAGAATAGCATTAGACAGTAACTAATTGAGGTGTAAGTTACACATAGGTCCTATGTTGTTAATAAAAGGAAAAGATTATTGGAAATAACAAGCTTTCCAAAACAGTTATTACTCACACTTATTATTTATATACTACTTTAAAACTTACACATGAGATTGCCATTGTGCCATTGTCAATGATACTCAGAAATAGGAGGAAGTATATCCGATTTGGGTTCCAAAGCCAGCCTCTGTTGCTTTAAACCTAGTGTCTTCGTATGTAAAATGAGAGAAAAGCTATAGGGTTTTGTTGATATTTTCCAGCTAGAAAATTGTGTGACTCTAAAACTTTCTACATGTAGACACTTTCTAGTGTCTCTGGGGTATTTTATTCAAATAGCAAATCTACACCGGATGTATTTTTTTTTTCCTTCAGTTTCTTTTAGGCCAGTACCTCATCCTCATTTCATCAGGTCTCATTCTTCCTAATTTATCAATCTTGACAACCAAGTGCCTTCCATTGATGAATTAATCACCCCTCTCCATATGGGGATAGCATTGTTTCTGCTAGGAAAACAGCTTCACTGTGGAACAACATCTTACACTTCCTCTCCGAAAGCAAGACTATCTTCTGAGAGCCAGTCAGGCAAGAGGTGGTTACATTGATCAATTTGGACAACTCTGGTACAGCCAACTCTGTTTTCAATTAAGAAGGAGTTGATAACTTCACTTAGTATTGGTACTCTCCTTAATGCCTATCTTTATACCTTATCAGGTTAATGCTTTCTGGTGTATATTTCCAAAATAAGCTTCCAAAATTCTCAACAGATATGGAGAAAGAGGTAGATAAACAACTGTGTAGCAAACTGTCTTTAAACTTAAGAAAATCTATCCATAAATCATTTCACTTATTGGAGCCAAATCTCAGATATGAGGTGTATCCTCTATTTTGAGTTGATAATTATTCAGTGAATATAATTAGCTAGAACAAGGACTTACTTATATAACTTTTTCTTTTTCGTTAATGGAATAGCACTAGTTTGTCAATCTACACGCCTATGTTAGATAATTTAGTTTAGCACTCTGTCTTCAATAGCTGCCCAAATAATGTTAGCTAATGATTATTTTTATATCAAAACTACCAGCAAGAACTAAACGCTCCAATCAAAAGACATAGGATGATAGAATAGATTTAAAAAAAACAAGACCCATCTATGCTGCCTACAAGAGACTCATGTTAGACTGAAAGACACTGCAGATTGAAAGTAAGGGAATGGAGAAACATCTATCATGCAAACTGATGTCAAAAGAAAGCCACAGTAGCAGTACTTATATCAGACAAATAGACTTTAAAAGAAAAATTGTAACAGGAAACAAGAAAGGACACTATGTAATAATAAAGGGGACAATCCAAGAAGATGTAACAATTGTAAATATTTATGCACCCAGCGTAGACCAACACAAATGTATAAAAAAGTTAATAACAAAAATAAAGGAACTAATTGATATTAATGCAATAACACCAGGGGACCTTAATACTCCACTTAAATCAAGGGACAGATCATCTCAACAGAAAATCAACAAGGAAACAATGACTTTGAATGACACACTGGAACAGATGGATTTAACAGATATATTAAGAGCATTCTATCTTAACATGGCAGAATACACACTCTTTCCAAGTGCCACAGAACATTCTCCAGACTAGATTACAAATTAGCCCACAAAACAAGCCTCAACAAATTTAAGAAGATCGAACTCATAGTGAACATCTTTTCTGACAAGACCACTATCAAAAGAGAAGTCAACTACAAAAACAAACAAACAAACAAACAAACAAACAATAAAACTGGAAAGATCCCAAATACATAGGGGTTAGGTAACATGCTACTAAACCATGATTGGGTTAAACAGGAAATACAATTTTAAAAAATGAAAAAGTACATAGAAACAAATGAAAATGAAAACACAATGGTCCAAAACCTTTGGAATGCAGCAAAAGTGGTTATAAAAGCGACATTTATACAGGCCTACGTCAACAGGCTAGAAAAATCTCAAATACTCAAGTAAACAACATAATCCTAGCCCCTTCTAGTTAAAGGAGGTAGAAAAATAAGAACGAAACCTCAAGGATATAATAAAAATTAGTGTAGAAATAAATGATATAGGAACTATAAAACAAAACAAAAACAAAACAACAACAAGAAAAACCACAATATAAAAGATCAATGAAACCAGGACTTGGTTCTTTGAAAAAAAAATCTATGAAATTGATAAAACTCTAGCCAAACTCATCAAGGAAAAAAAAAGATAAAGGACCCAAATAAATACAATTACAAATGAGAGAGGAGAAATAACCAATACCACAGAAATACAAAAAATTATAACAGAATATCATAAAAAATATATGCCAATAAGTTAAGCAAACTAGAAGAAATGGATATTCCTAGAAATATACCAACTGCCAAGACTTAAACAGGAAGAAATAGAATATTTGAACAGACTGATAGCCAGCAAAGAATTGAATCAGCAATTAAAAAAAACAAAAAAAGAAAAAGAAAAACTCCCAACAAAGTCCAGGACCAGAGGGTTTCACAGGCAAATTCTATCATTTAAAGAAGAGCTAATATCTTTTCTTCTCAAACTATTCCAAAAAATAAAATAAAAAAAACAACTTCCAAATTTATTCTAAGAGACTAGCATTATCTTGACACCAAAAGTGGATAAAAACACTATAAAAGTGAAAAACAAAACAAAACAAACAAACAAAACAACTAAAGACCAATATCCCTGATGAACATAGATACAAAAATCCTCATTAAAACACTAGCAAACTGAATTCAACAATATATTAAAAAAATCACTCATCTTGATCAAGTGGGATTTATTCCTGGTTGCAATGGTGGTTCAGTATTCTCAAATCAATCAAGGTGATACATCACATCAATAAGAGAAAGGATAAGCACCATAAGATCATTTCAACAGACAGAGAAAAGAGCATTTGACCAAGTACAACATCAATTCACGATAAAAACCCTCAAAAAAAGTAGCTTTAAAGGAAACATCCGTCAACATTATAAAGGCCATCTGTGAAAAACCATAGCTAACATCTTCCTTGATGGGGAAAAACTGAGACTTTTTCCTCTACGGTCAGAAACAAGACAGGGATGGATTTCCATTCTCACCACTTTTATTTAACACAGTACTGGAAGGCCTAGACTCAGCAATCAGACAACAACCAAAAAAATACAAGCCATCTGAATTGGTAAGAGGAGAAATAAAATTTTCACTATATGCCTATAAATGAATGACAGAGAGACTGCAGTTACTCACCCCTCCCTCTTTCCTACATCTCCCACAACCAAACTGAAAACCAACAGCTTAGAGAAAAAACGATCACAATCTTTTTTCTTGTATGGAGCAACGTGTTACAAAGAGTAAAACTTTCGGAGTTTAGCTGGGAAGATGACGGCATAGGAGGACGCTGGGCTCACCGCATCCTGCTGATCACTTAGATTCCACCCACCCGTGTGTAAACAACTCAAATAATCACCAGAAGACGAGCAGAATGGAGTCTCTGGAGCCCAGCACAGAGAGGCCCAAAGAAGAGGGTAGGAAGGGCAGAGAGGTAGTGCGCACTACATGGGCTGGCAGGAGGGAGCCTGGGCGGAGGGGCAGCCTGCCGGCCAAGCAGAGGCCCCGAGTCTGGCTTGCAAAAATGGAGGGGCCGGACGGAGTGTGTTCCGACAGCAAGAGGGACTTAGCATCTGGGAGGTCATAAGTTAACAGCTCTGCTCGGAAAGCAGGAAGGCTGGAGGACAACGGGAGGGAGAGTTGTTGAGCCCCAGACGACAGAGCGCGGCTTGGCGGGGAACAAAGGCACTCACCAGCGCCATCTCCCTCGTCCACCCCCAGCCAAAATCCCAAAAGGAACCCGTTCCGGCCAGGGAACTTGATTGCACCGCACAAAACGCTGTGCTTCTGCGGATCCATCCCTCCTGTGGCGGCTCTGACTCCCTCCCGGTGCCGCAGGGCCCCTCCTGAAGCGGATCTCCGAAGGAAAAGCAAGCGGAGACTACCCCTCCTGCCGCCCTGTGCACCTTGCCAATCCACCCCAGCTAATACGCCAGATCCCCAGCACCACAAGCCTGGCAGTGTGCAAGTAGCCCAGACAGGCCACGCCACCCACAGTGAATCCCTCCCCTAGGAGAGGGGAAGAGAAGGCACACACCAGTCTGACTGTGGCCCAAGCGGTGGGCTGGGGGCAGACATCAGGTCTGACTGCGCCCCGCGCACCAACGCAAGTTATTCAAGACAGCACAGGGGAAGTGCCCTGCAGTCCTGCACCACTCCAGGGACTATCCAAAATGAAGAAACGGAAGAATTCCCCTCAGAAAAACATCCAGGAAATAACAACAGCTAACAAACTGACCAAAAATGATTTAAACAATATAACAGAAAGTGAATTTAGAATAATAGTCATAAAATTAATCGCTGGGCTTGAAAACAGTATAAAGGACAGCAGAGAATCTATTGCTACAGAGATCAAGGGACTAAGGAACAGCCAGGAGGAGCTAAAAAATGCTATCAATGAGCTGCAAAATAAAATGGAGACAACCACAGCTCAGATTGAAGAGGCAGAGGAGAGAATAGATGAACCAGAAGATAAAATTATGAAAAAAGAAGAAGCTGAGAAAAAAAGAGATAAAAAAATCCAGAAGTATGAGGGGAAAATTAGAGACCTAAGTGATACACTAAAGAGAAATAATATACTCATAATTGGTATTCCAGAGGAGGAAGAGCGAGGGAAAGGTGCTGAAGGTGTACTTGAAGAAATAATAGCTGAGAACTTCCCTGATCTGGGGAAGGAAAAAGGCATTGAAATCCAAGAGGCACAGAGAACTCCCTTCAGACGTAACTTGAATCGATCTTCTGCACGACATATCATAGTGAAACTGGCAAAATACAAGAATAAAGAGAGAATTCTGAAAGCAGCTAGGGATAAACGTGCTCTAACATATAAAGGGAGACTGATAAGACTTGTGATGGATCTCTCTACTGAAACTTGGCAGGCCAGAAAGGAATGGCAGGAAATCTTCAATGTGATGAACAGAAAAAATATGCAGCCGAGAATCCTCTATCCAGCAAATCTGTCATTTAGAATAGAAGGAGAGATAAAAGTCTTCCCAAAAAAACAAAAACTGAAGGAATTCATCAACATAAGCAACCTTATTGACAAGAATGTGGTAATTGCAGGGGACTTTAATACCCCACTCACAACAATGGATAGATCATCTAGACACACGGTCAATAAAGAAACAAGGGCCGTGAATGATACATGGGATCAGATGGACTTGACAGACATATTTAGAACTCTGCATCCCAAAGCAACAGAATATACTTTCTTCTCGAGTGCAAGTGGAACATTCTCCAAGATAGATCTCATACTGGGTCACAAAACAGCCCTTCATAAGTATACAACAATTGAGATCATACCATGCATATTTTCGGACGACAATGCTATGAAGCTTGAAATCAACCACAGGAAAAAGTCTGGAAAAACTCCAAAAGCATGGAGGTTAAAGAACACCCTACTAAAGAATGAATAGGTCAACCAGGCAATTAGAGAAGAAATTAAAAAATATATGGAAACAAATTAAAATGAAAATACAACAATCCAAATGCCTTGGGACACAGCGAAGTCAGTCCTGAGAGGAAAATACATTGCAATCCAGGCCTATCTCAAGAAACAAGAAAAATCCCAAATACAAAATCTAACAGCACACCTAAAGGAAATAGATGCAGAACAGCAAAGACACCCCAAACCCAGCAGAAGAAGAGAAATAATAAAGATCAGAGCAGAAATATACAATATAGAATCTAAAAAAACTGTAGAGCAGATCAACAAAACCAAGAGTTGGTTTTTTGAAAAAATAAACAAAATCGATAAACCTCTAGCCAGGCTCTGAAAAAGAAAAGGGAGTTTACCCAAATAGATAAAATCATGAATGAAAATGGAATTATTACAACCAATCCCTCAGAAATACAAGTAATTATCAGGGAATACTATGAAAAATTATATGCCAACAAACTGGACAAACTGGAAGAAATGGACAAATTCCTAAACACCCACACACTTCCAAAACTCAAACAGGAGGACATAGAAAGCTTGAACAGACCCATAACCAGCAAAGAAATTGAATCACTTATCAAAAATCTCCCAACAAATAAGAGTCCAGGACCAGATGGCTTCCCTGGGGAATTCTACCAGATATTTAAAGCAGAGATAATACCTATCCTTCTCAAGCTATTCCAAAAAATAGAAAGGGAAGGAAAACTTCCAGACTCATTCTATGAAGCCAGTATTTTGATTCCTAAACCAGACAGACACCCAGTAAAAAAAGAGAACTACAGGCCAATACACCTGATGAATATGGATGCAAAAATTCTCAATAAGATACTAGCAAATCGAATTCAACAGCTTATAAAAGACTTATTCACCATGATCAAGTGGGATTCATTCCTGGGATGCAGGGCTGTTTCAACATTTGCAAATCAATCAACATGATACATCACATTAATAAAAGAAAAGATAAACATATGATCCTGTCAATCGATGCAGAAAAAGTATTTGACAAAATTCAGCATCCTTTCTTAATAAAAACCCTCGAGAAAGTCGGGATAGAAGGAACATACTTAAACATCATAAAAACCATTTATGAAAAGCGCACATATCATCCTCAATGGGGAAAAACTGAGAGCTTTCCCCCTGAGATCAGGAACACAACAGGGATGTCCACTCTCACTGCTGTTGTTTAACATAGTGTTGGAAGTGCTATCATCAGCAATCAGACAACAAAAGGAAATCAAAGGCATCAAAATTGGCAAAGATGAAGTCAAGCTTTCACTTTTTGCAGATGACATGATATTATATATGGAAAATCCGATAGACTCCACCAAAAGTCTGCTAGAACTGATACATGAATTCAGCAAAGTTGCAGGATACAAAATCAATGTACAGAGATCAGTTGCATTCTTATATACTAATAATGAAGCAACAGAAAGACAAATAAAGAAAGTGATCCCATTCACAATTGCACCAAGAAGCATAAAATACATAGGAATAAGTCTAACCAAAGATGTACAAGATCTGTATGCTGAAAACTATAGAAATCTTATGGAGGAAATTGAAGAAGATATAAAGAAATGGAAAAACATTCCGTGCTCATGGATTGGAAGAATAAATATTGTTAAAATGTCAATAGTACCCAAAGCTATCTGCACATCCAATGCAAGCCCAACCAAAATTGCACCAGCATTCTTCTCAAAACTAGAACAAGCAATCCTAAAATTCATATGGAACCACAAAAGGCCCTGAATAGCCAAAGTAATTTTGAAGAAGACCAAAGCAGGAGGCATCGCAATCCCAGACTTTAGCCTCTACTACAAAGCTGTAATCAAGACAGTATGGTACTGGCACAAAAACAGACACATAGACCAACGAAATAGAATAGAAACCCCAGATCTAGAACCACAAAAGTATGGCCAACTAATCTTTGACAAAGCAGGAAAGAATATCCAATGGAAAAAAGACAGTCTCTTTAACAAATGGTGCTGGGAGAACTGGACAGCAACATGCAGAAGAATGAAACTAGCTCACTTTCTTACACCATTCACAAAAATAAACTCAAAATGGATAAAGGACCTGAATGTGAGACAGGAAACCATCAAAACACTAGAGGCGAAAGTAGGAAAAGACCCTCTCTCACCTCAGCCGCAGGAATTTCTTACATGACACATCCCCAAAGACAAGGGAATTAAAATAAAAAATGAACTATTGGGACCTCAGGAAGATAAAAAGCTTCTGCACAGCAAAGGGAACAATCAAAAAAACTAAAAGGCAACCAACAGAATGGGAAAAGATATTTGCAGATGACATATCGGACAAAGGGCTAGTATCCAAAATCTATAAAGAGCTCACCAAACTCCACACCCAAAAAACAAATAATCCAGTGAAGAGATAGGCAGAAAACATGAATAGACACTTCTCTAAAGAAGACATCTGGATGGCCAATAGGCACATGAAAAGATGCTCAACATTGCTCCTCATCAGGGAAATACAAGTCAACACCACACTCAGATATCACCTCACGCCAGTCAGAGTGGCCAAAATGAACAAATCAGGAGACTATAGATGCTGGAGAGGATGTGGAGAAACGGGAACCCTCTTGCACTGTTGGTGGGAATGCAAACTGGTGCAGCCACTCTGGAAAACAGTGTGGAGATTCCTCAGAAAATTAAAAATAGACCTACCCTATGACCCAGCAGTAGCACTTCTAGGAATTTACCAAGGGATACAGGAGTACCGATGCATAGGGACACTTGTACCCCAATGTTTATAGCAGCACTCTCAACAATAGCCAAATTGTGGAAAAAACCTAAATGTCCATCAACTGATGAATGGATAGAGAAATTGTGGTTTATATACACAATGGAGTACTACGTGGCAATGAGAAAGAATGAAATATGGCCCTTTGTAGCAACGTGGATGGAACTGGAGAGTGTGATGCTAAGTGAAATAAGCCATACAGAGAAAGACAGATACCATATGTTTTCACTCTTATGTGGATCCTGAGAAACTTAACAGAAACCCATGGGGGAGGGGAAGGAGAAAAAAAAAAGAGGTTAGAGTGGGAGAGAGCCAAAGCATAAGAGACTCTTAAAAACTGAGAACAAACTGAGGGTTGATGGGGGGTGGGAGGGAGGGGAGGGTGGATGATGGGTACTGAGGAGGGTACCTTTTGGGATGAGCACTGGGTGTTGTATGGAAACCAATTTGACAATAAATTTCATATATCAAAGAAAAAAACAAAGAGGAAAACTTTCAGGACAATTTTGTTTCAAATTTTGTCTCCATATATTTTTTGAAATGTGACTCTACTACTGGCAAAAACTGCATGACCCCATATTTCTTACCTATGGCATTGAGGTAATAACCCTAACCCACAAGGGTTTTATAAAGAACTTGACATGTACTTGCCATTCAATCAAATTTAGTAACATTCCTTTTTACAGAAGTGCATACAGAGCTTGGATTAACACTAAATTATTATTCAAATATTGACTTCGTAGGTAATTAGTGTCCTTGTTCAAAATATTTGTCCTTCAGTTTCTGTAAGTCCGTAGTCTGATTTTAGGGTGATGGATGATATTTGAGAGGCCCTAGTAACCATCTTAAAATCACAAAGATAGGAAATACAAAAGTTGGAAAGACAATTTAAATGAGACATTTTTAATATTTTATATATATTATATAACAGGTATTAAATAGAGAACTATGTTCCCTGGTTCTTTCCCATCTCAACGTACTATCTAATGATCTGCCTTTATAATTCAATTAGTAGTATTTTTTCCTGGAAAATAAATATATACATACTAACATTGATTCTTCTCAAATAGAAAGTAACTTTTTAAAGGAGCTTTTGGGGTGAAATACCTGGGAACATTTGGGACATAATCTAAATAAAGAAGAATCCTCAGAGGCAATACTGAAATATACAAACATTAGAAATAAAGAAAAGAAACTTACTATATTGGTACCTGATATTATAACTTTAGTTCATAAAATTCCTCCTTTCTTTGCTTAAGGGCAAAATAAAATAAGAGAGATAAAAAATGGCAATACAGTAGACCCCAAAGTGACCCTTATCTGGCATTCCAGGAGACGGAACAGGTAAAATCATTAACTTTACTAAGTTACCCACCCAATTATACAATAAGTGTATATGAAAATTTTAGGATATAATAATTTCAATAAAATATACCCACATTGAAAATATCAATAAATGTTTATTTTTTATGTTTTGAATTTAATGATTTGCATTTTAACTTTTGTTAAATAACTTTTAATGAGATAACAGAAGGTCTAACTTTTCCAGAAAATTCTGTTACAAAAATAAATTGTTTTTGGCATTCCAAGTGTTTGACTTACTTTACTCCAGTAATTACCTATACATTTTTCTTCATTTTAGCTCATTTGCTTTTCAGAGGTCAATGTAGAACATCCCTCTACTCTTTTAATATGACCACGTGATGTGTTTATATTAATCTAGCAGAAACTTATGAGTGTATGTTTATGAAACAATGTTAACAGCTCTGAACCCGATGTTCTTATTATATCTGGCTTAATTACAAACAAAATGGATACAATGTAAGCAGATGCAAAAATGGTTAATCCTTCATCAACTACTACATATTTCATTATAAAACAGTGTTTTAGACCATTTTGTGTATGAACTTGTAACATCCTATAGAATTTGCAAAATACAATGTAATTAAGTCATGTACTTAGGAAAAAACCCCTCTGATTCAGCCTTTATTCTAAAAGTATTAAGGAAGGATTTCAGGCCTTATATTTTGGGGTAATTAAGACTTTCAATGTTTAAAAATATATTTTATAAGCAAATCTTGTCATCACTGTTTCAATAATTATGAAATATAAATGTGATCTTGACTTTTGAAATTCAATCACAATTTAAAGTACATATTTTAAAATTCACTACTGAGTTGCTTTTGATCCACAATTAGAGAATTTTAATTATCATAACAAAGAAATAGGATTTGTAAACACTTTAAAACTTTGACCCTAATATATAAGTAAATAATTGAAAGCTTTAGAGTTGAAGTTTATTACACTTCCAGTCAGTACTTTGGTGAGTGGTTCAATTCAACCAGTATTCACTGAGAATTTAATAATGCTTTGTTCTGTGTTTTTCTCATATGAAAGAAACATAAGCCGAGGTCCCTAACCTCAAGGAGCTTATAAACCCATTGGAAAGATATGATATATACACGTGAGTGAATTACATGAAAATAGGATGCAGGCTGTCAATAGATAGATAAACATAAGTACTACTGGAGACAGGATGGCTGTTCTGGTTTATGACCTTGCCTTCCACTGGGATACCTGCAATCATCTCTTCACATGTTCAGCCTCAGCTCCCACAGATCCACACAGAGAGAAGTTCCAAAGCAAATTCTCTTTCATTTTTTTCTTCTTCACAGATACTACATAGAGTATCTCAAGAATAATCAAGTCTTTCAATTCCACCTCTAGAATGCTTCAGTCCAACAAATTCTACCAATCTCAATAACATAACCCTAGTCCAAGTTACCATCTTGTCTTCACTCTTTGCTAGACTTGTCCCACACCCAACAAATGTTTTTACCTACAAAAAGAGAAAGGACACTTTTGTTTGTTTATTTGTTTTTATTTTGTTTTGTTTATGAAGACTATTTTAGGACATTTTTTAGGTTCATGGCGAAATTGAGAGGAAGTTATGGAGATTTCCCATATACTCCCTGGTCCCACACGTACATAGGCACCTTCATTATCAGTATCCCCCACCAGGGTGGTACACTTATTACAACTGTTGAATCTACACTGACATCATAATTACCCAAATTTCATAGTTAACATTATGCTTCACTCTTGGTGTATATTCTACGGTTCAAATAAATATATAAGGACATGTATTCACTGTTATGATATCGTATAGAGTGTTTTCACTGCTCTAAAAATCCTCTGTGCTCCTTCTATCCATCCTCTTACCCTAACACCTGGCCACCACTGATCTTTTTATTGTCTCCATAGTTTGCCTTTTCCAGAATGTCATATATTTGGAATTGTACAGAATTTAGCTTTTTCAAATTGGCGTCTTTCACTTAGTAATACACATTTAAGGTTTCTCCATGTCTTTTCATGGCTTGATAGCTCCTAGCTTTTAGCACTGAAAAATACTTCATTGTCTGCATGTACCACAGTTTATTTACCCATTCAACTGCTGAAGTACATCTTGCTTGCTTCCAAGTTTTGGCTATTATGAACAAAGCTGCTATAAACATCCATGTGCAGGTTTCTGTGTGGGCATAAGTTTTCAAATGTGTCCTCTTTGTAATGGCTGTTTTTAAGATTTTTTTCTACATTGTTTTTCTTTGGTTATTTTTTATTTTATTTTTTTAATTTCAACAATTCAACTAAGGTATCCATACCTATGATGTGTGTGTGTGTGTGTGTGTGTGTGTGACTTGCTTGAAGTTTTATGAGTGTTTGAGATTATTTAAAATTTTTCATTTTTAAAAAAAATTTCAGAGATACCTCAGTGGCTCAGTTAGTTAAGCATCCAACTCTTGATTTCGGCTCAAGTCATGATCTCGTGGTTGGTGATTTAGAGCTCTGCATTGGGCTCTGCACTGACAGTGTGGAGCCTACTTGGGATTTTCTTTCTCCCTCTCTCTCTGCCCATCTCCCCCTCTCCCTATCTTAGAATAAATAAATGAACTGAAATTTATTAAAAGTGTTTAATTAAAAATTTTATAGTGAATTTTGGGCAAAACTTTTCTCTTTCTTTCTTTCTTTCTTTCTTTCTTTCTTTCTTTCTTCTTTCTTTTTCTACTCGAATGGTTCTCTTCATTTGTTCTGGTTCTAATTACATTTACATTAGATTGGTTGATATTCCACCAGGACAGTGATTCTTTTTTAATCATTTTTGTCTCTTGTTTTTCTCCTTTCTTCATCTTAAAGGGTATACTTCCCTTTTTTCGAATATAGTACTCTGATATTTTGTTGATATAGCATCCAGTAAAATTTTAATTTTTCAAATATCATGTCTTTAGTTCTAGAATACATTTTTGTTCTTCTTTATAATTGCAATTTTTTCTGATATTTTCCAAGTATTCTCTCATTATATCCACCTTTTCATCTAAATCTGTATTAATTTTTTATTACAATGTGACAAATTACCACAAATTTAATAGCTTAAAACAACACAGAAAAAGAAAACTGGAGATAGTAAAAATATCAGTGGTTGCCAGGGGATTAAGGGAGAGAGAGGGATAAATAAGCAAAACACAGAGGATTTTCAGGCTAGTGAAAATGCCCTGTATGATACTATAATGGTAGGCACATATCATTATACATTTGTCCAAACTTATGGAATATACAACACCAAGAATGAACTGGAATGCAAACTATGGAATTTGGGTGATAATGATGTGTCAACGTATGTGAACAATGTTTATCAATTTTAACAAATGTTCCACTCAGGAAGGGGTTAATGGTAATGGGAAAGGTTATTCATACACAGAGGTAGAGACTATGTGGGAAATTTCTCAACTTTGCATGAACATAAAACTTCTCTAAAAATAAAAGCTGTTAAAAATAACAATGCCAAAGTCACACATACCCAAAACACACAGTTTCCACGTGTCAGGAATTTGGGCATTGCTTGCCAGATCCTCTGTTCAGGGTTTCACAAGGCTATACAAGGAGTTTCACAAATGTACACAGGGAGTTATCTTTTTATATAAGTTTTAAAAGTATTATATTTTATTGAAAATTATTATATTTAAAAGTATTATATATTATATCTAAAAGAATTATATTTTATTGCTTTTAAGCACATTCAGCTTGGCAAAACTCATGCCCTTGAGATTGATGATAAAGTACCCTGAATTCTTACTGAATCTCAGCTGGAGGTCCCAATCAATGCTGGAGATTGCCCATAGTTCCATAACCCTTGTTTCCATAGGCAGTTTATGACATGGATGTTTTCTTCTTCATGAAATACTTTAGCCATCTTTTAAAGGGCCTATTTTATTAGATTATGCCACACAGAATAATCTCCTTTTTGAGTAATTCAAACTGTGTAAGGATCTTAACTTCACATGAAAAATTCCTTCTACTTTACCATAAAATAACCTAGCCATGAAATTAATGTTCCTTATATTCACAGATCTCACCCACGCTCAGTGAGATGGGATTATACAGGATTATACACCAGTATCTAGGAATCTTGGTAGTCATCTGTAAATTCTACCTATCACAACATTTTTGACAACCTTTAAAATAGCTCTGTGAAGGGATACCTGGGTGGCTCAGTTGGTTAAGTGTCTGACTTCGGTTCAGGTCATGATGTCATAATCAGTGAGTTCAAGCCTTGTGTTGGGCTCTGTGCTAATAGCTCAGAGCCTGGAGCCTGCTTCAGATTCTGTCAATCTCTCTCTCTCTCTCTCTCTCTCTCTCTCTCTGCCCTTCCCATCTCTCACTTTGTATCTCTCTCTCAAAAATAAATAAACATTAAAAAAAATAGCTCTGTGAAACTTCTGGTCTGAGATTTCCATCTTTTATGTCAGTACTGGGTCTGTTTCTATTAATGTTTTTGGTTTTAAATTATTAAATATCACCTTTTCTTCCTTCATATATTTATTAATTCATATTGTGTACTGGAAAAGCTCATGGATACAGTCAGTGCCTTCTTGTAATTATAATTATAATCCCGAGTTTTAAACATTTTTGTCAAATGTATTAGTTGAATAACAACTAGTCTTTTATAGGTAAAAGTGGAAATCTCTGCAATACTAAGTTTTAACACTTATTCTTCTATAAATTTTCCAGGATGAATTAAAAAAACTCTTCATACCTGAGAACAATAAGAGCCTAAAATACAAGGACTCCGCAAGATTGAAATAAAGAAAAAAAAAAAAAAGAAGCATGTGAACAGCAACAGAAAATAGTTGGTGCAGCTCTACTAAACAGAAATCTTTAAGTCAATATGTACTACTAAAAATGTAAAACATTTCATCATGTACTATATAGCATGATGAAATGGTTAAACTCTACCAATATTGTAAAGATAGCATTTTTTCTGTATATTGATTTGTAGAGCCAATGTAAATTTAGTCGAAACCAATAAAGTGTGTGTGTGTGTGTATGTGTGCATGCACACACATGTGTACAATTGAGAAGCTGATTTTAAAATATGTTTGAAAATCCAAAATTGCAAAGATAGTTTTAAATAAGAACAAAGTTGGAGAGCTTACACAAACACATTTCAAGAATTATTATAAAACCAAAATAATTAAATTAGAATGGAACAAGGTAGACACATACATGAAAGAAAGAGATTAGATAATTAAGAAAACCCATACACATAAGGTCACCTGATGTATAGAAACAGATCACTAAAATATTGATATAGATTGTATTTTTATGTTTGGTTTTATATTTGTATATTATGATAAAAAATAATCTACCTCACTCTATATAATCCCAAAATTATATTCCCCATGTCAGACTCTGTGCTGCCAGTACAGAGCCTGCTTGGGATTCTCTCTCTCTCTCTCTCTCTCTCTCTCTCTCTCTCAAAATAAGTAAATAAACTTTAAAAAAACAAAAGGAATTAATCATAAAGCAAGACCTGGTTACTTGTGCTTCATTAAAGATACCATTAAAAGAATAAACAGTAGGCTACCATGTAGGATGATAGTTTCAAACATATATCCAACAAATTATTCATATATAAACAATTTTCAAAAGGCAGTTAAGTGAAATTTGACCCATAAATTGAATAGGCAATTAACAAAAGAGGATTTACCTCTTTTGTCATCATAGAAAAGTAAGCTAAAACCTCAATGAGCACAAAATTCCTCAGTGTGCCCACCCAATGACTAAAATGAAAAACAAACAAACAAAACAACCTAATAACAGGCACTAACAAGAGGGTAGAGTGACTAGAACTCTCATACACTGCATGTGGCAAGACTACTTTGGCTTCCTCTTTGACATGATTTATTAGCATGGAACCTAAGATCCCTAGGACTTAACGATATAACTCCTAAGGAAAAGTGAACACATATGTATATGTGCAATGAAAATTAGTACATATATTTACCACATGGGCAAGAAGCTGATTGAAAGAACATCATCATCATCATCATCATAATAACAATAATAATAATAATAATAATAATAATAATAATAAACTGGAAATAACTCAAGTATAGTATGTCCATCAACAGTAGAAGAAATAAAAGTATTGTGTAATATTGACACAATGGAATAATATATAGAAAATAATTAATTGTTAGACACAACAAAGTGGATAAATTTTACAGATAAATTATTCAGAAAAAGAAACAAAATATTATATACTTCTGATTCCATTTACATAACATTCAAAGATAGATAAGATAATCTATGGAAATGGAATTCAAAATAATATTTATTTTGGATAATAATTGGGATGGAGCTTAAGAGATTTCTGGATGTTGGTAATGTAGTATATCTTGATATGGGTGGTGATTAAATTAATATGCTGACTTTTAAAATATTCTACCTTAAAGTAGGTATATATTTATAAAATAATTTTATATAACTTGAATATATAGTTATATCTATCCTACTATATTTATATTTTTAGTGATATATAGTATGTGGGACAATATAATTTTTGTAAATATTGTATAGTATATAAGATCACAAAGAACTTGTGTTAATAAGAATAGTGCATAACATTATATGGCTCCCATCCAAAAATAATAATGAAACATGTCACACACGCACACACACACACACACACACACACACACATACCCCACTAATATGTGCCTATATTTGAATATTAGTCTTCCAAATCTTGAAGATAGTATTAATCAAGGTGATGGGGAACTCCAGAATTTATGATCAGATATGAAGAGCTCTTTTTCTCTAGATCACTGGTTTAAATGTTCCTGATACGCTAATAAAGAAAGTTCATTAACTTCCAATAGCTGTTTGGTGTTTTATGTAAAATGAGATGATGGCCTCAGCTGACACCATAAAAAGTCATGTCTATAATTTACATTATAAGAATCACTTTCCAGCCTATCTTCTCAGAAGCTGAAGATGAAAAGGGCACTGAGGTAGCAAGAACTCTCTTGCCCTTAAATTTGGCCTTCTGTATCTGTTGTGTAATATAATTTAGCACAGTGGTGCTAGAAACCTGATGATTATTTAAATAATTCTTTACGTTATATCTAGCTACCATTTTTGTTTCAAGCAATTCTTTTCCTTCTTTCAGGCTTGTTTTATTAATATAAAACTATTAAAACTAAAAAAAATATTAATACAAAATTATTAATACAGAAAGGCAAAAAAAAAAAAAAAAAAAAGATTCCATATGCCACTGCATACCAAATCCTTAGCAGTTGTCAGGGGTGTTAGCTATACCTTTGTCTTCATGTCTCCACGTGAAGAAACTTCCATTAGAGTAACAATCCAGGCTCTTACTAGCTGTGAATCTTTCCCCAGGGAGAGGAAACTGATTTACTGTTTGTGCATAGCGGTCAGCAACTTCTGTGCCCACACTTTATGACCTGGCAACCAGCAGGGAAGATACAGTTTGGGTCTATCTCTCCAAAGTGTGCAAAGTTTGGCATGACAGGCTCTGTCTTTGTGAAGTTTGGAAGGAGAAGTTAAATGAGAGGAAAATAAATAAACCCATTTGGCTGCCCCAAGCTACAATCTCTTCATACCTTCATCAATAGTAGAGATAATATTTTGATATCTATGTGCCTGACTCCTGTATATATTTTTGTTGTTGTTTCTAATTGTTTCATTAGATAAAGAATGTTTTTTTTTGGAGCCCATAAATCATAAATGCAAAATATCATGAAGTATTATAATTTTAGAACCTACTTATTCTTATCTTTACATGAGAAGTCCTCGTTCCCGATGTATTTGAAGATTTAGCTTCAACCTGACTATGCCTATTGAATGAATGCGTTAAGACCCTAAAACGTGAGCATGAATTAGGTGTTTGGAATTTCTCACTGAAATAGGAAAGACCACCTGAAAATTGTCCAAGTCAGATTAATTACTATACTTTCAGGATGTGAACAACCATAGTATCAACCACTGTTTCCCTGTTGATGTTAAGGGCATTGAGTAGAGGATGCCTGGGGCCCGATGCTGTGTCTTTATGACCCTGAAAGCTTACCTCCTTTATTCTCCTTCACCCTCAAGGAGAAATTAGCTTGAATAAGTTCAGGCCTGTTATGCATAAGATGAATAGAGTTAAAGAAATCCTTTAGTAAGTGCCAAGTGAAATGATTCAAACTATTGAATTACAGAATAAATAATGTCCTAAAGGTCATCGGCTGTTACTTTTCACCCCACATCAAAGTTAGTTTTGCCTAATCCTACAGAAAATGTATCAAAATTCCTTTTTTTAAATTCTACATCTCCTGAAATGGTTTATTCATAAAAGCAGCACCATTTCAAGGGTGTTTTTGTTGTGGAAACGTTTATAAGGTAGCCATTCCTCTTGTATTTTATAAAACTCTCAACTTCTGCTATTTAAATTACCTAGCTAATTAGGTCTCCAATGAAAAGGTATGTAAACACACTCATTTTTAACCTTAAAAATAATTTCGAACACTCCTGGGTGCTGTTACAAAAAACAGCTAATAAAAAAAAATCGCTTAAGCTTTGTGAGGATAATGCAGTTAATCAGATATCTCTAAAGAAAATCCTCGGGATAGAAACAATGTGCTGTGCAAGCTAATGTGAAAATGTTGTAATCCCAATGCATTAGAATAGAGAATTCAGTCCTTTAACTTAAAAGTAGATAAGTGGTGCTTGTGTCATTGCACCAGTCACATTAATCATTAAGTTTTCATACAGAGAAATATAGTTGAACACAGCAGCTGGTTAAGTCGTTAGGGATAATGACTTGCATAACATTCTAAGAATGTGAAAATAGTTTTCCTATTAAAAAATTAAGGTGAATTTTGTGTATCAGCTATACTCCTCAGATAAATTCTGGGAAATGACAAGTCACAGCGACTCATCCTGCTCCCATTTT
Organism: Panthera onca; assembly: GCF_046562875.1. Lineage (NCBI taxonomy): Eukaryota > Metazoa > Chordata > Mammalia > Carnivora > Felidae > Panthera > Panthera onca. Next base: position 27,694,502 of record NC_138342.1, on the reverse strand, counting down.
CCTTCCCCAATGACATCAACATGTCTTTGTAGAGAGATGTTAGATCATCTTTCTTAGAAACAAATCATTTATAATAGCTCATCATATGGGTCTCTTAACTTTTAGTATGCAAGGTATTACCTTAAGAAAATGTACATGGCTCTCACTTTTTACCCAGGGCATTCCGATTGCAGTAAAAATAATTATCTTGAGGCTCTAGAATCTCTATTTACGGAATTATGGAAGATGTGATGAACTCAATGGGGGGAAAAAAACTTGTAAGGCAAGGGTTTTGAAACTTTGAAGGTGTTCTAAGCTCTCAGATGAGATAAACAGTATTTTAATCCATGTTCTTAGCTTCAACCTGATCACAGAATTGACCACAAAACATCAGAACTGAGCTCAGAAAGAGGCCAAAACCCAAAGTGGCTTGGCATGGAAATCAGGAAAGGCAGCTATACATCATATACTTTTACTACTACACTGGACCCTAATATCCCTACCAATAGCAGGAAAGCCAATAGCCCTGGTAAAAACAAAACTCCTGCAGTCCATGGAGCCACCTAAACTCTTCCTGTGTATTAGCAATCTCTCAATGATGAAAGCCTGCCTAAGAGTAATATATTTGCTCAGCCTTTTTCAGTATCACTCCAGTTCTCATCCAGTGTGAGGATCCCTCCAAATAAAAAGGAGATTTATGTGCTCAGCATTCACACGGTTTCTAAATCAATGAACGCTTGTGTACTTTAAATATTAAGATGTTGCACCAACTCTTTATGATAGAGCCTGAATTTTGAATTAAATCAATAGGGCTAGAATAACAGGTTATTTCTGTATACGCAGAGGAGTAGAGTGTCAATTCAGATTTCAGATGAATTGGGAGGTAGAAGGAAAGGGCGATGAGCCTGGACTGAGAATCCAGAAACATGAGAAGTGAGAAAAGGTTATTGAAGAATAGTTTCTGTCATTCACTTTAAACCACTCTTTAAACAACAACAATAAACTTTCTAGGCTACATCTGCTTTGCTCAGAAATAAGATGACGTTTAGTTAATTGCCTAGCTAACAGAACTCATTATATCTGTCTAGCTATAGGGTTAAAATTCAGGATAGGAGCTGGAGTAGCAGAGAAAGCCTAAAAATAAATATGCTCTGGGTCTGGTGGAGTTGTGGATGTGGAGGATTGGATAGATTAATCGTATTAATGTCCCAATTCTTTTCTCATCCCTCCAATGTTTCGTAGTCTCACAGTGACCTCACATTCTGGCTTGGCCAGAATGACTTGATTTGGCCAATGAGATGTCAGCAAATGCAATGCAGAGGTTTGAAAAAGTACTTTCATGTTTCTGTTTGTCTTCCTTCTTTTCTGCCTTCACTCCTTGCCCAGACTAGCCTACTGGAGAATGAGGGAAATAGGGCACAGTCACTCCCATTGCCTTAGAAGACTATCAGCTGACTGCCAGACATGTGAGTGAGCCCAGCTAGGATCAGAAGAACTACCCAGATAAGCCCAAACTAAATAACCCACACTCAGACTCCTGAGCTAAATAAGGGCTTATCGCTTTCAGCCAGTCAGATTTGGAGCATTTGTTACACAACACTGTTGTACAAGAGATAAGCGATACAGTGAACTTAATTAAGGGAGGGTACCACGGATACATTTTGTATCTATCATAAACTAGGAAACACCAACCACTGAGATGTACCAGAGTCATCTAGAAAGCTTTTAAAAATATACTCGGATCCCTCTCTGACTTATTGAATTGCTTGTTTTGGATACATGGTAATTGTTTTGTATAATGGGCATAGCTTACATTAAACTTGAGACCCACCGATTTAAGCATATTGTCTTAACAATTGGAAGGGAATATTTCTAGAATTTCTCACTGTCTAATCTGCCAATAAAGGGAACCAATTAAATTTTATGTTATGACTTAATTATCCTTACAGCGGTAATTTATTTTCTTACTATGTGGATAGTGGTCATGTGAGCATGGGCTGAAAAGTCAGAGGACCATAGGCAATGATGGACTTACAATCCTATTCTTGGAAAAATGCCACCTGGAAAAAGCTGAACAGTCATTTCCATCTTCTTTATAAAGGTGGAAAAAGGATACGAATGCATTTAATCTGGTCTCTAAGAATAACACAAGCTCCCTTTCTGAAAAAAAAGGAAGAAAGAAAGAAAGAAAGAAAGAAAGAAAGAAAGAAAGAAAGAAACAAGCTAGCAAACCAAAGCTCAAGCAATTTCTCCCCAAAATTTTCTTCCAGAAAAGTATCATATTTCCTGCCAATTATCCTATTCCTCAAATATGAAATAGCATTCCACCTTGGAGTTTTTCTCTCTGCTATCCCATCTGCCTGGGAATATTCTCATGCCTGTCTCCTTCTAATCACACAGACCTTAGACTGGCCTCTATGACCTCTCACTCTGTAAAGAAGTATCTGCCCATCTCTCTGTACCACCATTATACATCTTCATTTATACAATTACTTCTTTTTATTGCCTTCAGAGTTATCAGTATTGAAAGGGTGATTATATTTGTGGCATATCTATGGTCAAATTGAACACTAATAGCATATAATCCTGGGGAAAAGCTTATTTCACTTATTATCAGTTTACAAGTCTTACTATTGGTCAGGTGAGCAGAATTTGGAATATCAAAGCCAAGATTCTGCTTAAACTTGCCAGTGAAATTCATGTTTTGCTTGTACTGTCTATTCTTAGTTCCTCACTGTATGTAATATTCTTCATTGAATGAAAGAAAATTGCAATAAAAATCAAGATCAACTAAGAGTGGACATGATGCAGATATGCCCAGTAGTCTAAGACCTTTAAGGCTATCATCATTATCAAATATATTGTGATTCACAGTACATCCCGGAGGCAGAATGTGCTGCTGGACAGAAGCACTGCAGTAGCCATCAGGAAACCTGAGTTCTCTTTCTGGCTCCGATGCTAGCCAACTGCACGATTATGGGAACATAATTTAACTTCCCTTTCCCCATCTGCAAAATAATAGGACCACGAATTGATCTCAAATTAGTCTGTATCCTATTAATGCTTTCCCCAGCATTTGGCCTTGCACCCATATTGGCAGTTAATTTTTTGTTGGCTCTGATTACAGTGAGCTGCTTTGGTGAAGGAAGCAGCAGGAGGTAGCAGAAAGAGCACGGGGTTTGGAGTCAGATAGACTTGTGTTTGAATCCCAGCTTTGCCCTTCCTGGCTTCAAGATCTTGGCCAATTTTCTTAACCTTGCCAAGTTTTAGTTCACTCAACGGTAAAATGATGATAGTAATGTCTTTCTCACAGGGTTTTGAGGATGAAATGAGATAATGTGGAAAATGCTTGAAAATGTTATTTTCAGTCCTCAATAAATGCTAAGTCCCTTCCCAATGTTTCTTTTTTTGTATCTCTCCAAAATCCCTACTCTGTCTCCATCAAATCCTTTTCTTTCTCTACCCATCCCTAAATACAAACGCTTCCCCAGTTCAGTTATGGACTCTTCCTGGGATAAGCTTTTCCTAAGTAATCATCTTTCATGACTTCCGCTATAACTGTGCTGATTACGTGCAAATAAATATTGCCATAGTAAACCTCTCATTTGAAACTATAGTCACAAATTTCAATCTCTTCTGACCATCATGCCATAACTGTCCAAATAATTCCTCAAACCCATCACAGACTACATAAAACAACATAAAGCCACTCCCATTCTTTTGTTTCTTATTGCAATTTGATCATGTCATTGTCCTCCCCATAACTGAAGCTCCAGTCATGAATGAGAAACTTGCATGTTTCTCTTCCCTTGTATCTAATAAATTACCACTGACTCTTCTACCTCGACCCTACTAATTCTTTCATCCTCCTACCTCCCATTTGCACTACATTTCTCATGCTGTATATTAATCACAACTATTCCAACTATAAGTTATAAAAAATCAAATGCAAACCAGTTGAAATCCAACTCCAGGCATGAAAAACCATAATTTTATAAAGTGCATAAATTAATATAACAGAAAACACTAGGTGGCCTGAATCCAGATGCCTAAAGCAATCACCAAGATTCTTCCTTTACATTTCCCATTTAGGCTTTTCTCTTCATTGACATAATTCATAGGCAAACTTTCCTCAGGTGCCCGTAAAGATGTTACTAGCAGCACTAGGAACATATCAAATGACCAACAAGGATCTCAAGGAGTAAGAGTCTCATTCAAAATGGGTTTAATAAGCTTTGCAAAAAATTCCGATTGGTCCTGCTTGTTTCTCATGCTTACTTCCATTTTAGACAATGAAATAAACACACTATGGCAAGGACAGCTGCTCTCTCAAAATCACACGGGTGCCAAAGGAGAGTGCCAATCAGTTCATTTACCTTCAAATTCTTGCCACTCTAATCCATCGTTCCTGGTTAGAAATGAATTAGTCCAGGAAATGTCATTCTATTGGAGGTCTTTCCACATGAAAATAAAAGTATTTTAGGGCACTGAACTCCCCTTTATGTCCGTCCCCTTGTTTTAAAAACAAAATACTACCCTAACATGATTTATGAGAAACATTGATAACCTCCAAATTTCAGTTAGAAAAAAAAATTCTTAATTGCATCCAGGTCATCCAATATATCGACAAATATTTTTTTCAAATGTTTATTTTGTTACAGATACTGCTGTACATACTAGAGATAAAGACTAGCAAAGTCAACAATACTGTACCTTGATGGAGCTCTCACTTGATAGACTAATGCAACTTCACCAAACCTTATATTTTCCGTGAAAATTTTGTCTCAGTCCTTTGGTATTGCGCTCAACGTTTATTCTGTGAATCTTTGGGGGATTCTCTATACTCTCTAGCCTAAGATCCCTTTCTCTCTCTTACCACTTTATCTGTTAAAATATGTGTTACTTACCTTTTGCTGCAAAACATCAACTTCAAAGTCTCAGTAGCTTACCACAAGAAACATATTTGTATTTCAGCTGGATTTGGTACCAGACTCCAGGTTGGGTTCAGGACAGGCCCACTTTTCTTATTTTGGGATGAGTAACCAATTGAGTAGGCTTTTCTCATGGTGACAGCAGAAGCCTAAGAGGCTGAAATAATCACACTGATTTATACAGTATTAACTAGCATTCCACTGGCCAAAGTAAAACATGTAGCCAAGCCCAACGTCACTGGGTAGGCTGATATATTGCATTTACTCTCGACTATAGAGGGAGATATTGCCAAGACACATATTAAAGGATGTGGATATACACTTCTATTAGAGAGAATAGAGTGATAAATTGGAAGGCATGATCAAGTCAACCATTAAATCCAATACATTTTCAAGAACTAGTTAATACATAAACTTCCTCATGAAAACATTTCCTATCATCCAGTCAGCAATTTGCTTCTATGTCACCAAAGAACTTTGAGCCTTGATCAGTGCTCAGTCATTTTACCTGATACTATACTTAAGTGCTTCCAAGCTGTATCTTGTGAAGAGAAACTATAGCTTGTTCCTTTTGCATCTATTGTACTGTCTAGAAGAGCTTTTTGCCTATAATATGTACATAACTATAACATAGCAGCCAGTAAAACACCATGATCAAGACTTTCCATTGTGGAGACCCACTCATTCACTGCAGATCCAAGCTCCATACTTAATGTGGAGATTAAGTTCCACACTTAATATGCCTATTAATATGCTCCTAGCATGTTAAGAAAACATGTAAAGCACTTAAAGCACTAACACATAAGAAGAACACAATTACATATATTTATTATTATTATTATTTGCTGGCTAAAAGATGTCTAAGTTCTACTCAGCACTAAAATTTTGAAATAGCTGGGTGTGAAAATTAATTGAGGTGCCAGCTTGATTGGCCTAAGGGATGCCCAGATGGCCGGTAAAACAGTATTTCTATGGTATGTTTGTGAAGGTGTTTCTGGAAGAGGTTAGCATTTGACTAAATTGACTGAGGAAGAGGATTTACCTGCGCTAATGTAGGTGGGCATCAACCAATCCACTGGGGGCTTGAATGGAACAAAAAGGCAAGGGAATAGTGAATTTTCTCTCTTCTTGAGCTGGGAATCCATTTTCCTCTGCTCTCAGACAGCAGAGCAACTGATTCTCAGGCCTTCCTATACCGAGGCTTACATGATCGGCCCACTGGTCCTCAGGTCTTTGAACTCACAGTGAATTATACCACCAGCTTTCCCGATTTTCCAGCTTACAAGTGGCAGACTGTGCGACTTCTTGGCTGCCATAACTGCGTGAACCAATTCCTAAAATAAAGCATAAAGCATTCTCTCTCTCTCTCTCTCTTTCTCCTTCTCCATTTATATTCTGCATGTGGCCATATTAAATAAAAGCTAATAAGATATTTCTGAAGATATAAAAAGATGAGTCTATGAGAGAAAAATATACATATCTCCTATAGGTTCTGTTTCTCTGAAGAACACTGACTAATATACTGATGCCAATTTATGTTTTTCATGGAAGCTGAATATCAAATATGTGCCAATTAAGAAATATTATTGGGGCGCCTGGGTGGCTCAGTCGGTTGAGCGTCCGACTTCAGCTCAAGATCTCACGGCTTGTGAGTTCGAGCCTCACGTCGGGCTCTGTGCTGACAGCTCAGAGCCTGGAGCCTGCTTTGGATTCTGTGTCTCTCTCTCTTTCTGCCCCTAACCCACTAGCATTCTGTCTCTGTCTCTCTCAAAAATAAATAAACATTTAAAAAATTAAAAAAAAAAGAAATGTTATTATAAAAGGACTTGGAAGTATAAGAGCTTACCAAATTGCTTTTATAATTATTTGTTTCTACCTTTCACCACATTTTGTACTAAGATACATACAGACACAGGGAAGAACAGTGTTAAAGGGATCTAAGAAACTCGGGATTCGAGGGTTGGTCTGAATTAGGTCAACAAATAATACCTTTGAGCTGAAATGTACAACCGTAAACTCCTCGAAGGCCAGTGACTTTTTTTTTTTAATAGTTTTATCTTTATGTAGATGTTCAATCATTCTCTACTACAATAATGAGTGATCAGGCAAAAATACTTCAAAACTTTGAAGAACTATAAAAGTGCAGGGTGAAATTATCAATATGTTGCATTTCTAAATTGATAATAATTCACCAGAATTAAATAGTTATTTGGAGGACTTACACCAGATCAAATTTTTAAGACTTAAATGCATAAATGCAACATTTGCATAAAGTGATTTTTAGAATTGATGAAAATATTATTGTCCTTATCCAAAGTGTTATTTCAGAATTCTCTTAAGTGTATCATGTTAATTTTTATGTAAGTATTATTATTTTATTCACATGGGCATGGTATAAAATTTGCTTTCTTCTTATGAGTAAACAGAAACCATTTATTGGCAGTTTTGAAGGAAAATATACCAGTGATTATTAGATGTTGTTCTAGACATAGAACTTGGTTTCCACATTTTCCATATCTAATCTAAAAATATAATCTTTTCTGAAGCCTTCTAAAGACAACATGCTAAATGGCATTCTTTGTTCTTTCATTTAAATTCTAACCAGAGAGTCTTTTTAGTCAACCTGCTACAACTGCAATTTTAGGTGTAAAATATTAATGTAACTGAAAATGAAACACATATTGTTTATTAATAAACTTACATGTGTAGGCAACATTTGCATAAAGTGATTTAAAATCATGAATGTCATCTAATTGGTATGGTTAATGGACAATAAAAATAGTCCAGGAGTAAAAAAACCAAAAAACAAAAAACAAAAAACGGGGGTGGGATGTAGGGCCAAGTAGCTTTAAAAACTGTAAAACAATAGATATAATCCTTAAAATTTCACAATAATGCAAATTTGGCTTTTCAAAGGTTTGCATATGTCATCTGTAGACTGTCAGCAGTAACCAGTGAGTTTGTGTTTGTATGTTGTGTGTGTGTGTGTGTGTGTGTGTGTGTGTGTGCCATAGCCAGTGTAACCCAAACCTTTGCTTCTTTTCCTTTTTTGTTTTGTTTTTGTAATGTTATTCTTCATGTCTGCAAAAGCTTGAGATTTGGGAAATGGTGGTGAATTGATTTGAATATTCTGAGCATGGGAACCAGAGAGAAGAGACCATCACATCATCTCTGAGAACAGACTGAAATGTTGCTCACGCTCTTGGAAATAAACCTTAATAACTGAAGAGAACCACAAGAGGTGAGAAGGTGAGAGGTACAATGGCTACTTCAGCTGCCTGGATAATCTACCTGCTAATGCATCCAGATTTGATAGATCAAGATTTCGTCCTAGGTGATGACAATAAAATATGACAGTTAGAAACGTTTGAGTTTTGGGGCATCTGGGTGGCTCAGTCGGTTCAGCGTCCGACTTCAGCTCAGGTCATGATCTCACGCTCCATGAGTTTGAGCCCCACGTCAGGCCCTGTGCTGTCAGCTCAGAGCCTGGAGCCTGCTTCAGATTCTGTGTCTCCCTCTCTCTCTGTCCCTCCCCTTCTCATGCTCTGTCTCTCTCTGTCTCAAAAATAAATTAATAAAAACATTAAAAAAATTTAAAAAAAGAAACGTTTGAGTTTTTACTGTGCAATAAACACTGTCCATGCGTATCATTTCATCATGACAACAACACTGTTTTGATATGAACATGTCTCCTTAAAATGCACTAATTGAAGTTCCAACTCTTATTTGACTATATTTGGAGGGACTTTAAGGAGGTAATTAAGACTTAATGAGGTCATAAGGATGGGGCCTTAATCCAATAGGCTAGTGTCCATACAAGAAGCGAAAGAGACAACAGAAGTCCATGCACCCAGAGGAAAGGTAGTGTGATAGCACAGTAAGAAGGTGGCCAACTGCAATCCAGGAGAAAGTTTTTACCAGAAACCAGACCAGCTGGCACCTTGATCTTGGACTTCCAGCCTCCAGAATTGAGAAAAAATAAACTCCCATAGTTAAGTCACCCAGTCTGCCGTATTCTGCTATGACAGGCTTGGTAGCTTAATACAAATGCCATCGAGAGAATGCTATTATTATCTACATTTTACCATCAGGATTGAACATCTGACAAATGAAGTAATTTATTCAGCAGATGGCAAGGCACATTTTGAACCCAAGTTGTTTTATTCTTGAGATCATGATTTTATTTGCTTTACAAGTCTACCTCTCTGATATAGGTAGATATGTACGATGGTATATTTTCACTTTGTTTATCCATTATAATATATAACAGATTGTTTTCTTGCACCCACATCAAATTTTCTGTCATTACATAAAAATCAGGCAATTCAGCAAGTAAATTCTACCTTCTTTGGTAATCTAAGTACAGTAAGGTTTGTTTCGGCACCTACACAACACTGTAACTTGTCACATAAAGGAGGCTTGCAGTGAATCAGCTGCTGAATGTTGGTAATCTGATTTACAGATTGTGGGTCCTAGATTCATACTTTCTAGTGCTTATATAAAACAACTTTTAAAACCTCTTCATATTTTGTCAAATGAATAATTTGAAATATTTGAGTTTCAATGAGGAGTAATTTATTCCATTTATATTCTGCATGTGCTCAAATTAAATAAGAGCTAATTAGGTATTTCTGAGGATATAGGAAGATGAGCCTTTGAGAAAACTATGGCAAATGAAAGTGCTTGCAGCAATTACATCTTCTTATTTGCCCAATTCAAGATTAATAAAAATGGAGCAGTTTATCAATGAGGCAATTTATCAATAATGTGAAATCATTAAGTGAGAGGCATGGGCATACATATTAAGACAGGCTTTTTAGATCACTGCTTTCTATTCTGCAGTGTTTTATAAAATAGAAAACTAGAAAAGAGCTTATATTCAGAAATGCCTAGGAATATATAAGAAACATTTCATTGTTTTACTACTAAAAGCTTGCAGACAATAATTTTGAAACTCTTCCAACTGATAAATAATTATTGATGGCATACAGTGCTTCCCGAAGAGGTACTTTCACAAAGAAAAACGTCAGGCAACCTCACATAGGTCTCGCGGTGTTAAAGTCACCATTTCTTCATCCAAAACATTTGCCTACTCTGTTTTCTTAAGACCATGGAAACCAAAGTGTTTTTTTTTTTCTTTTTCAGTTTTCTAAACTCACTTTACTTCTTTGAGTTTTTTTCTTTCCTCAAAATAACAACTGTCTCCATCCCCTCATCCTCCTTTTTATTTCCTTCTTAGAAAGTAGATATTGGGTATAATGGAGACACAGAAATGACAGCCATATAATAAACACTGTGAAATTAAAAGAGAATTCTACATCATCATAAAATTGTTAAATTAACAGATCCTTGTTTTTGTTCCTGACCTACTTTAGATGACAAGAAAGCCCAATGCCTACTTACTTTTGTTTTTCAATTATAAGAATGTATGTACATCACATCTCTGCCTCTATATTTACTCTACTGTATTATCAAGCAGTTAACGCCAGAATCACTATTCTTATTTTTCGTAAAAAAGCTAAGATTTAAAAAACCGTTTATGGCACATTTTAAAAAGGTCTTTTAGAGGACAAAATCAAGTTTTGGAAGCCTGGGAGGAGCTGAGAGGAGGGAGATGTCATAGCTTTAGTCAACACTGTGTCCATATGTGAGATTCAGACATGTCTCTATATGTCTAGCAGCCTGTTCCAGAACTCTATTGTAAAAATCCCCTGAGAAGCATCCTGGGAGAGAGCTCATCATAAAGGAAAAGTCAGGCAGTCAAGCTTGGCTTAGTAAAAAAGCTTTCATTATCAGCCAAAAGAAGCAATTCTGAGTACAGCATGATGTTCATCACTCATAGTTGTCTTTGAGCCTAACCACCCATGGACTTCTATCTGAGTCCTATTAGGGAAAGAGAGGCAGAGTAAAAAAATGAAATGGCTGTTTTTCAATTAACACTCTGTAAGATATTGTGACATCAACTACTTTGATACATGTCTGTAAATGGCAGAATAAAGGTTCATCCCTTCTTGTGTAAATAACACAATGTGGATTCCGTGCCGGAAGTACTCAGGAAAATACCACAACTTGGGACTGTCTCACAAACTTTGTTCCATCAATAATAGTGAGACCCAATGAGAGATCATGCCATTCCAAAGCAATGGTTTATCTATGAGAATGGCAGGCTGCCAGCCTACTTCTCCCATAGACTGGCATAGAAGGAGATGATAATGGTGGTAAGCCTGCATGTAATAACCTAAGAGACTTGCTTTGAGTATACACATGGGATATCTTGGGGATATGCAGAACTAATCACTGGGGAAAGGTACTAGAGCAGTACATTTTATGTGTCACTTTGGCTGAACCATATTTCCAGAGAGTTGGTCAAACATTATTCTAGATGTTTCTGTGAAGGTGTTTTTGGATGAAATTTACATTATAACTGGTGGACATTGAGTAAGCAAATTATCCTCCATAATGTGGGTAGGTCTCTTCCAATCAGTTGAAGGCCTTAGTAGGAGGAAGACTGACCTCTCCTTGAGCAAGAAGGCATTCTGTCAGCAGACTGACCTTAGGCTTGAACTGTAACTCTTGCCTGGGTCTGCAGCCTGAAAGCCTATCCTGCAGAATTGGGGCTCACCAAGCCTCAATGATTGCATGAGCCAATTTTGTAAAATCAATACACACACACACACACATACACATGCACACACACACACGCACATCCCGTTGATTCCATTTTTCTGGAGAACCCAGATAAACACAGGCACTTTGTCAGATATGACAGGCAGAATAATGGCCCACCAAACATATCTATGCCTTAATTCTCAAAATCTATGAATATGGAAAAAGGAACTATGCAGATGTGATTAGTTAAGGATACTGAAACACAAAGATTATTCTGTATTATCCAGGTAAGCACAATGGAATCACAGGGGTTCTTACAAGTGAACAAACAGGAGAATTAGAATCAAAGAAGGAGATGTGATGACTAGAAACGGTTGGAATGAAGTAATTACTGGCAGGCAGCCAGAAGCCAAGGATGTAGGTAATCTCTAGAAGCCAGAAAAGGTAAGGAAACACATTTTCATGTAGAGCCCTAGAAGGGATGCAGTCCTACTAACACCTTGATTTTAGGTCCATGAAATTTGTTTCACTTCTGACCTCTAGAATTAAGCTACTAAATCTGTGGTGGTTTCTTAGAGCAGTAATAAAAAACTAATATGGCAGAAGTGCTGTGATAGTAGATGGAGAAAAGATCATGAAAAAGAAATGGAAGGAAAAAAAGGAAGGAAAGTAGGAAGGGAAGGGAAGGGAAGAGAAGGGAAGGGAAGGGAAGGGAAGGGAAGGGAAGGGAAGGGAAGGGAAGGGAAGAAAGGAGGCAAGAAGGCAGGAAGGCAGGAAGGAAGGAAGGAAGGAAGGAAGGAAGGAAAGGAGAGAGAAATATGGAACTGAAAATTGTATGAGACAAGGAAGATCGGCAAGAAGAGATGATAAGTAAGAAGAGGCCCAGGACAGACAATATGAGTACCAGTGCTTGATTTGGTTATTCTTTGATGATTTTATTATGCTTATAGATATCCCTAATTTCTCTGGAGATTATGATTCCTTGGTACATTCAATGAGAATGTAATGTGTTTTCATTTTCCACTATTGTTTCCTTGTTTAAAATATATTCATATTGTAATTGTATTATTATTATTCCAACAGTCAAGAATTAAAAGAGAACTATTTCTTACTGCAAAATATACTGCATAATTTGTGTAATGATTTTATGTTGTATGTAAGCCAGAACATTCCTAAAATTCAAATAAAGTAATAATGACACAGTTTTAATATGTAAAATCCTACATTTTGATCAAACAAAAATCCATTTTCTTCATTTGTGTACTTAATACCTCAAGGTTATTTTATTCTGTCACGTGTAGTTCTAACTTCTGCTTTCTTTACAGTAGGTATATAGCAATTTTGAAATGTTTTCAACTTTATAAAATGTGGTACCTGAGCAATTTCATGAGATTGGTAATGATCCCTGTGTTTTCCAAGTCTTCATTTTTATGCTATTTGTCTGTCTACATTTTTAAGAAACAGTAGTTCAAATATTTCGTTATATTGTAATAGCAAAACAAAGGCAAGACCTCTGCTTATCTAATGTCCTTGGAAATTGATTTAAGTCAATGCCTGGAACTCAGGATGGTGCTATAATTTCAAATGCTATTTTCCAAAGACTTCTCCAAAGTGGATGGAAAGAAGGTAGGCTGCAAAGTGAGCAGAGCAGCAGAGTAAAAGCAAATTGGAATATGCACTCATGGCTGAATGATAATAGAAGGACATTTACTGTGATATATTTATTCTGGAGAGCTGGCTCTTTTGCAGTATTTTTACATTACTGTATGGCAGGCAGTTTTGGTCCCGTGGCACTAAGGGAAGAGAAAGTAATTGGCAACGAAGTCAGGATTTTCTCATTCTCAAAGAAGAGATTCTCTGTTCCCAAACAGGAATTGCCTTTATATTCCTCCTCTTCTATTGACAATGTATGAAAGCAGCAATGCCATCTACGGCATAGAATTGGAAGTAACTGGTGATCATGATGGGCTCTAATTACAAATATAAGAATTTTCTCTTCCTTGCGTGGGCCTGTAGATTTGGCATTAGCGCTGGCCACCTTCCTACCTCTTGGGAAGTGAAAGGCAACTGCATAACTTGTGGCAAATGAGATATGTGTGAAAGTAATATATGTTATTTCCAACCAGAAGTGCTAAGATCCAGATAGTGACTTGCTATGTCCACTCTTCCCTGTGTAGGTGACATTAAAACATGTGTTAAGTTAGGGCGCCTGGGTGGCCCAGTCGGTTGAGTGTCCGACTTCAGCCCAGGTCATGAGCTCACAGTTTGTGAGTTCGAGCCCCGCGTGGGGCTCCGTGCTGACGGCTCAGAGCCTGGAGCCTGCTTGGGATCTGTGTCTCCCTCTCTCTCTCTGCCCCTTCCCCCACTCACGTTCTGTCTCTTTCTCTCGAAAATGAATAAACATTAAAAAATAAAATAAAATAAAATAAAACGTGTTAAGGTGGAAGCCCAGCTCAAATGAATTTTGGACAGAGTAATTTAAGAGAATTCTAGGGTTGCCTTTTATAGCAGCAAATAGTACATAGCTCAGATTCAGGTAATATCCTGCTTGTTATTTTGTAATTCAGGTTATGATGTCTTGGGAGATCATTCTCTGTGGTCTCTGCTGTGCTTTCATGTTTTGTGAACAGAGACTCTGATTGCCCTTTGTTCTGGGCTTCCCGCCTCCTTCCTCCCCCCCCCCCCCCAAGGATATTAGCATGGGAAAGAACCTTGGAATGTAGAAATAGTGTCTCCCTTCGGACTAAAGATCGGTTTGCTAAGCAGCGCAATATGAAAGATTCAGAGTCTGTCCACTTAGAGTTTATTAGTTGTGAGGCAAAACCACTACGTGCGCAGTGTCACGTGGGCACTTCCGTTTTACAGTCACAGACTCGTGGAGTAAAGGGAACCAGTGCAACCATGGTATTCACGCAGCTGTGGCGCGGTGTGTAATAACATTATGGTCTCTGTACCCAGAAGTTCTGCATCTTCTGCCAGCATCTGTCGCTAACTTGCTGGTTAGAAGTAGTCAAAGTCTCAAATCTGTTCACTGGTATCAGCATTTTATAAATAAGAATGCCAAAATAAAACATTATGACATTCATAGAAAAGATAACAAGAGCAAATGAGATGAGAGAGGACTTACTTTTCATACATACAAGTTAGCATAGTAGTCCTCATAGGGCTTACAATTTTCCAAGTATACAGCAGAACGCATTACATAGTATATGATCAATAAATGCATGGCATGAATTAAGTCAATTTTTTTATCCCTTCAAGAAAGGAAAAACTCAATAGTATCTTCTTAACAGAATTTTAGCCTCACTGCACGATGTATGCATATGATTGCATATAATTCTTATCCTACATTCATAAAAATGACAGCAGATCATATTTTAGTTCATGGACCACCCTGAAGATACCGTTTGGCTTTCAGTAACAATGGTAACAACAGCAACAAAAATCTACAGCCAAAAAAGGTTTCCATCAACTTTACTATGCTGATTTAGACATTGCTAAATCATGATCCTTAGCATAAAGCACATTGATTAATCGACAATTAATGATTAAGATTACAGATGTTATTAAAACATATTGAGGGTTATATGAGAGAAACAATGACCAATGTCAAACTAATGTCCAAATATTTAATGAGTATGAATATAAATGAAAACATTAATAATGATTGTTGTTGGAAATTTTAAAGTCCTTTTAAATATCAGAAATCTTTGCATATATTATCCAAAATATTATTTATAGTAAACCTGTAAATTCTACCCAGTGTTACAGTACCTATCTACAGATATGGAAAGAAAGGCTCTGTTGGTTTGAAAACCTTTTATAATTAGCAATAGGACCTCATGAGTCACAGCTCACTGTTCTTTCCACACTACAGCATTAACTGCCTGCGTATCTAAGAGGTATATCACATAGGTACCTTGTATAGTTGCATTGTTACCATCTATAAGCTCACTAAATATCATCTTAGATCAAGACGAACAATTAAGTTCTGAAGAATTGAATCATTCCTTCCTTACCATTAACATTAAATGTTTCTCCAAATAAAGTAAAGTAAAATGCCGTCTAAGATGCCCGGGAAGAATGTGCACCATGCAGAGACTCAACTACTAATATCTAAAAAAATGAACTCTTCAGTCCTGGGGGTGATGGAAGGAACACAAGGAGATGCATAGCATTTCATGATGTGCCAAAGGTATTAGTTATTAAAAATAGTCCAAAGTGCTTACTTTGTTCAGCAGTCATGATACATAGAGAAGCTTACTGGTTATAGAAATATTTTCCAAGTTTAACATGACTTCAATTATAGAATTCTGCCATACTCACCAAAAGAGCAGCCACCTACCTAGGACCAAATATGAAGCATACAGAAGTAGAGCAAACTGTGGGAAGTGCCCTGAATGATCTTATTTCCAAACACAACTTAGGTATCATTTTCGTCTTCAAAAATGACGAGCAGAAAATGTCCGCACAATATAATGTGTAAACTTTGCATTATTTCTCACCTCAATGTACCCAAGCTTCTATACAGCTATTGGTATCCAACTTAGTGACATTAAAAATTCATAGACTTTGCATCTCACTTACTCAAAACTTTGTGCATAAATGACTTTTGTATACAAAGATGCAAACCCACTCAGAATTGAGTGCAGAGATGGGGATTCTAGTAAGAGATTTTGCTATCAGATATATCATGCTATCAACATTTTTTTCTGTTGTTATTTTGCATGCTCAAAGAAACCCAAGTCATGCCATGTAAATAAAGCTAGTAGCTATTTTCCTTTTATTTCAATGGTTGGGATATTTCAAAGATAATTTATGTGAATTAGCAAATGTTCTGAGGCTAAGTAGCCCTGCAGAGTGACTGAGATGTTATAAAAGACGTTTTCGGTTTTCTATTGGCTTTTCCATTTTCTCTGTGCATTTTCTTGTAGGAGGCAACTTTATCCCTATTTACTTGTCAATTTTGCAGGCTATTCATAGAATTGTAAATAAAGGTGAAAGTCAATGCATTTCATAGTATCCCTGGCTTTTATGATTTTAAACTCGTAGAACTGCACTGGGGTGGGGGTTGTGGAGTACCTGAATTTATTAAGGCTAAATTGAACATTCAAGCTGAAAGTATCATTATTCCAAATCATAATAACTAAATTATCTTTAAATGTTTTCAGCCAAATTACAACCTTATAGCTTTCCTTCCTTTATTCCTCTCTTTTTTGTTTCCTTCTTTCCTTTCTTCTTTCCTTTTTTTCTTTATCTTTTTTTTCAAGTCAGAATAATATTTAATTAAACAAAGAAATGCCCCACTTAGATTCAGTATAAGTTCTGACGAGCCTTATTACTTACACGAATATTGGCAATTTTCAGGAATTTATCCTGAGGGTAGATGGTAGGTAAGTAGATGGGCTTGTAAAACCACAGGAAGATAGCATCCTCCTTTGGGTCTTAGAAATGTCGAACACCAAGTTAACTTTTAAACTGTTTCTCTTTTGTTTCCAGTATACATGGTGGCACCCCAATGGCCCATTCCATTGGTTATTCATTTTTTTCAGCCATTGGAAAATCTATCTTAAATCCTTGTCATGTTCTCCACTGCTCAATGTACTTGCTAAGGTTTCCTTATCCTCCCCTCCCACTAGTACTCAGTTATAATCTTCTTAAATATCTGCATCATATATCACATCCACTGTGAAGTTCTTTCCATTTGATATTATCCTTTTATCATCCCAAACCAATCTATACCACCAACAGGAAATACATATTTTGGTATTTTTCATGCTCTAATAGTCCTATATAGACATGTCTACATACATACATGTAACATATTACATATAAGTCACCCACACACTCATACACATATAATACCTCAGGAATTTCATTGTTACAGGTAATAATAAACCAATGTAATAATGGCTAATCACAGAGGATATTTTATTTTTCTATCATGTAACTAGAAATTTGGATTTGAAAATTCTGAGCAGATGCACCAGCTCAAGATGTCAGTGCCAGGGTTCTTGAGTTTCTCTTGTCTTTCTTTTTTTCTTTTTTCTTTCTTTTTTCTTTTCTTTTTGACTGTCAGTACAGAAATGACTACTGGAGCAAGGTCAGCAATGGGAAAGTGAAAAATTTAAAATTATAAGATTTCCCCTTACATCTCTTTCAACTTAATATTTACTTAAATGAGTCTAGTCCAATCCAACACTGTTTCCTAGCAAATGAGATGTTTATACTATCCTTCACGTTCTACACGAATGCAATTGTTAGTCAATTCTCAGCTTTTAAGCTTGATGTCTACTTGACCAGCCAAATGCTGGCCTATCTTCTGATATCTAGGTGTCCTTCAGTACTTTTGTATTATGTATTATGATGTTACTTGTTCATACACAATCCAAAATGGATTTTAAACCTACCATGTGGCATCTGGGACAATGCACTAGGGAAAGGAAGATAAGGCTAAGCTGGTACATCGTAGGTACAACATCTCCTTTTACACACTATAGGGGTTTTTCAAGTCTCATATATTTTAGTGTAGGAGAAACAGTGAAAACACCAATTAACTTGGATTATATATAATCTGTTATTTTTGACATAAATGAACTTCTGGCACAATCTTGAGTTTTATATTTTAAAAATTAGAAATACCATTGGAAACAATTCACCGTTTTCTGGATCTTTTCAATTATGTGTGAAATATCGCGTCTGGTTTTCTTTTCAGCCAGATTTAGCTTCCGCACTATAGTTAAACTAAAACCAGATTTTAAAAGATCATAATGAAAGAGATTTATATTAGAAATGATATCGGCTTACATGAATGCGACGTGTCAGTACTTCAATGACAAGCCCACACATGTTAGGACTGATACTATTTAAAGGACGTTATAACCCCTGAGCTCTTATTCTGAGTATACACACACACTTATACATACATATATAAACTATATATTAAATATTAAGATATGTACACATACATTTTATATATAATATATAGAATATATATTTATATGTACATATATATCAGTAAAAATAATATTTTATGTTCACATATACATGCAACAATTATTTAGAGCTTACTGTAATATGAATTGTACAAAGTATTAGAAAAACAAATCAAATGGGTAAGACATGGCTCCTTCATGGTTTAGACATGGTCTAACAGAGAAAATACATTTGAAGAAACAAATTACAATATACTATACAATAAAATGTAAAAAAATGTGCATATAATGCAATAGTATAATGAAGAAAAAAATTGACAATGTTTTGAGAAAGAAGGTATTTCACAGACTAAAGGAGTAACATTAAATTCTGAGAATAATTTTGAAATTTGAATTGGTGTTTGCTGGGAAGAAAGCAAATCCGTGTTGCTGGGAACAAGCTGATGATTTAATTATTCTGTAGGCAAGTAATCATTAACTCTTATAATTTCCCCTCTTTTTTTTAAATTTCTGTTTTAACTGCTCACACTTATTGTCTAGAAAATTTTGATTGTTTCCATTTACATTCATACAAAAACATGGCGATAATTTAAAAAAATAAACACATGTATAAGTGAAACCGATTTTGTGTTCACATTAGTGGCAGAATAATTTCAGCTTTCACTGAATTAATAGGTTATTTTTAAATTGGTATATATTGGTATAAATAGGTCAAAAGCCATATCTGAAATATCATTTAGTTTAATCACAGTATATTTCCTTTCCTTTTAACCTAAGTGTATATATATATATATATATATATATATATATATATATATATATATGGAGTTTGAGGGATGTGGGGGCCTCTCAAGAAAAAACATGAGCTGAGCATGAGATGATGATATTTATTGGGCCCTGCTTTTGTCTGCAGGGGACAGTCCCTCACAGCGGGAGTCTGTGCAGAGACTATGGCATCTGGAGTTGTTGAGCCCGGGAACTCCCAGGGGGAAAGGGAGACCAAAGAGGGGCCTTACAACTCTAGGTGATGTCATTTAGCAGCACGGTGGGGAGTCTCTGGTCAGAGATCTCTGAGTGGCAGCAGGAGGTTGGGATCTTTAATATTTATGGCCTGAGGTTTAGCTAATTTATTTCTGTCAGATCTTCAGTAAGGTTTCATTGGATAGGCAAAGCAGTCAAGGTCTAAGTGACTATAAATCTTCTTGTTTGGGGTGTATTTTAAATCATTTCATTTGTAAAAAAAAAAAAATGAGTCTGGTACCAGTAGTTCTTTATACAAATAGATCTCAGCCCTCAGTGAAGAAATAAATGCCTAGGGGTTAAAAATATAGAGACCATCTTTGGTTCGTTTGTATAACAGTATGCAAAAATATATATTGACATGGCTGGAAAGGTCAACTAACATTGGTGACATAGCAGGGGCAAGTCAGCATGGTTCTACCTTTAGGGTGAATCTCATGGATTAGCCCATTTTGACAATGTATCTGACTAACCACAGCTTTGAAAGACCAATTAAGGTTATAAATTCTTAACGAAGATTATGATCTTAATTTGTTGATTTAGTGCTTCCTTATAAACATGCCAGAATATGTTTGTCATACCTTCATATTCAAGGAAAATACCTGAAATTAATAGCATAACCAAGAATTTATATTTTATATCTATTATCGTAACCTATAAATAGATACATATCATACAGGTTTTGTCCAAGTAGAGTTATGATTGTGAAGCTCATCTGCCAGATATGAAAAATTATGTGTTGTGATGACTAAAATTAAAGAGTGTAATCACACCTTTAAATTATCAGGGCCAAGTGAAAATGCTTTAATTCATGTATTGCATTTTTAAAAACATAAATGGAAATCTCTCCATCCCAATTCTTTAGCCATCTGAATATATCTAATCTGAGCATTTGCTTTTTGGCATTACTGTCAATGAAGGGTGTGTGTGCGTGCGTGCGTGTGTGTGTGTGTGTGTGTGTGTGTGTACCGGGTGTGGGGTGATTGACATCATCCAGAACAACAGTTCTTTAAGTGGGACAAGAAGAATGGAAAATGTGAAGAACTTCAGATTTTATATTACCCTGCGATTCTTTCTCTCCTTTTTAGTGAGTGAGGTTGTCCTTACAACCACTGAGCTACTATATTTCACTTCCTGTAATGACAAATAATTATATTTTTTTTTTTTTTTTTTTTTTTTATTTATTTTTATTTTTGGGACAGAGAGAGACAGAGCATGAACAGGGGAGGGGCAGAGAGAGAGGGAGACACAGAATCGGAAACAGGCTCCAGGCTCCGAGCCATCAGCCCAGAGCCCGACGCGGGGCTCGAACTCACGGACCGCGAGATCGTGACCTGGCTGAAGTCGGATGCTTAACCGACTGCGCCATCCAGGCGCCCCAATAATTATATTTTTATCACATCATTCCATTTTCCCCAAACAAACTGAATCTAAGTCTGTGCTCCCATTGCCTTGAGAAAAATGCTTACAAAAAAAAACAAAAGGTTCGTTGTTGTGGCTTCTTCCCCAGTCACTCCTCAGGCTATCTGAATGTCCAGGGATTTTAGATTTCTATACTGTTGAGTCTTACTATCTTTGACCTATACTGATTGCCAAGTCTTGTCCAAGACTGCTGCATCCCCTGAAAATAGGCTTGTAGAGCTGCTTTCTAGCCATAGTTGTGCATCCGGCCCTTTGCTGAGAATATGAATCAGCGGGTCCACATCCTGATACAGAATTGCAAGCATCTGTCTTCTCACCATCCTTAGTTCCAGACACTCCTGCCTCCTCATATCCCACATCAAAAGCCAACCATTGTCCATGATCATGTACACCATACATTCAGCTCTTTAAAAAATCAAATCTTGTGTATGATTTGGAGATAAGGGAAGTCTCAGATCTGCTTGAACCGCTAAAAGCCCTAACTAGATGGAAGTCAGAGAAAAAAAATATATATATATATATCTTTCTGATATTTCCAAAGTTAAAATAGAGATTAATATTCTAATAACATTTCCGGCTACATTCACATTGCTTGATTTACATCTACAAATCTGTCTTCTTGTCCTTGGAAAAGTAAAATAGTTTTCTTTCTCACAACCAGGAAGTGAGCATGTTTCTTTTTCTGTAAAATACATAAAGAATTTGGTTTCCGTATTTTGCAAACAAATAGTGAACGATAATGTTAGGTACTTATGTTTATATTACATATGGTTTTTGGAATTTCATTGTGGAAAATGATGTAAATATAGGTCAGTCATTGTCTTATTCAGTTGGCCTCATCTTTGTCCTAATTCTTTTCTTTTCTAATAAGCCAGAGTTTTGCAAAACTGACTGTAAGAATGGTTAAAGTAGATACTTTGTTCATGCAGTGGACTAGAGAGTGACCATATCAACTTTTATCAGGTAATTTGGAAAAGCTGTCAAGATGAAAAGATGAGAAGATTGCATGAAAACTTGAGTGGAATAAAGAAAAAAACAAACACATTAACTGTATCTACCTGTTTTGACTTGAAATTGTGGCTTTGTCCAGAGGCATGAGTTCCCATATTTACCTGACCTCAGAAAATGCTGCCACCGAAGTGTTTTGTCTCCTCTACATCTAGAAGATGCCATCCTACCAGGGTACATTTTTATCCTTAATTTTTAATGAAATTTTGCCAATCTTCTCTACTTTCATTTTTGATCTACTAAACAAATAAAATCTATGAAAGAGTCGTACAAAATTTATGCCAGGGCATGACTACAGATGAAAGACCCACTCTTTTTATTTTTTTTAATTATGAGCTGCTTAACATCTTACCTAGATACCTAGATTATCTATTTGATATTATTTGCTTTTACTGTTATTTCAAAATGTTTATTTATTTTTGAGAGAGAGAGAGACAGAGACAGAGACAGAGAGACAGACTGCAAGCAGGGGGGAGACAGACAGAGAGGGAGACACAGAATCCGAAGCAGGCTCCAGGCTCTGAGCTGTCAGCACAGAGCCCCATGTGGAGCTGGAACTCATGAACCACGAGATCATGACCTGAGCCAAAGTCAGATGCTTACCCTACTGAGCCACCCAGGTGCCTCCGCTTTTACTGTTAAAGTTTATACGAGGTGCTATCTATACTTTAATTTTATTGCTTTGGAAAATAGAACATTATGCTTACATTGATTTTAAATATTTTTAAAACATAAGCAGTTATAAAGATGATATTGTGTAAATGAAGAACATATGGTCCCTGGAGTCAAACAGCATGAGTTTGAATTTTAAATTTGTCACTTGCTAAGCTGTTTAACTTGGGCAAATTGTTTTATTTCTTTGGACTTCTCGATCCTAAGTGAGCATAGTTTCTCTTCTGCTTTTTGAGAATATATGGTGAAATAGTACTTTCAGTAATACATTTTATATTGTTACTCTTGCTTAATGTTTAATGAGAGCATGAAAAGATATTTAAAGTTGTTAATATTTGCATCAGCTTGAGTTTTATGTCCCTTTGTGTTCCGATCAAAAACAAGTGTATTTATATATCAGAAATATTAAGTAAAATTATTCTGAGCTAATGCACATGTATAAAAGGTGGCAAGCTGAGTACAAAAGGTAAGTAGTGTAGACGGATCAGGCCAGGGGTGAGCTGCTGTTTATTTCAAAAATATTGCTAATTGCACTGACTACCGACAAAGACAGATCTGTCACAGACTTACAGAAAGATTACTAAAGGCAAAAATTAGTTGACTGACCTGCTTCTTGCATAACCTGCAAAACCAATTCCAGATTCAGTTCTATTTTTTTTTAAATACAAAAGTAATTATAAGACACCTGTGTATATTATCTAAATTTAATATGGAACTACAGAGTTAAGGAAAATGTTATTGCAACAGAAAATTCTACCAGTAGATTTGTCATTTGTATTCAGCATACCACCATAAAAAGTAACAATAATATCCTGAAAGCAGAAAACAACCACTAATATCAAAACATGAATGGGGCGCCTGGGTGGCTCAGTCGGTTGAGCGTCCAACTTCAGCTCAGGTCATGATCTCGTGGTTTGTGAGTTCGAACCCTGCGTCGGGCTCTGTGCTGACAGCTCGGAGCCTGGAGCCTGCTTCAGATTCTGTGTCTTTCTCTCTCTCTCCCTCCCCCTCCCCCACTCACACTCTGTCTCTCTCTCCTTCAAAAAAACATTAAAAAAATAAAAAATGAAAATAATATGATAGAATTCATTGAAGTTCATTGTGTTTTATAGCTTCCTCTTAATTAATGCTCATATATATATGATTATGTGTGCATACATAAACATATTTTCATGTTATTTAAGAAATTCATTCAAAATTATATTGCATGTGACTGTTTACTATAGTCTCATTATATGCCATTTTTCCTCATAGTGAACCCTATTTTTTGATGTATAATTTAATTATATTGAAATCTAGGACTGAATTATATAGTTTGAAGAGTCTTAGTAAAT
This sequence comes from Panthera onca, assembly GCF_046562875.1. NCBI lineage: Eukaryota > Metazoa > Chordata > Mammalia > Carnivora > Felidae > Panthera > Panthera onca. Next base: position 27,670,592 of record NC_138342.1, on the reverse strand, counting down.
ACATACACTTGTTCAACTCATATACTTATCAAGTCACAGAATATTTTTGAATATTCTAGGACTTCATGGAAACCATGTAGTATGCCTTCTCCCGACAGCCTTCTTTTACTCAGTGTAATTTTTTTTGAAACTCGTCCATGTTATTTTGTGTATAAGTACTATGTTCCATTTTGTACCACATTTTGTTTGCCTATTTTCCAGCTAGCTATTTGACCTATTTCCATTTCCAGCTATTATTCATAGCATTGTTATGAATAATCTTTATATTTCATAGTGGTCTCAATTTCCATGTACCCATAATAAATTTAGCTAACATCCATCACCTCTCATAATTACATATTTTCCTTGTGAAGAGAACTTTTAAGATCAGATCTTTTAGCAACTTGCCAATACGTAATACAGTATTGCTAACCATAGTCATCATGTTGCCATTATATGCTTACTATTTATTTTATAACTGGAAATTTGTACCTTTTCGCCACCTTTGCCCAATTCCCCCCCCCCCCCCAACCTATTGCAACCAAAAATCTAATCTCTGTTTCTAGGATCCGTTTCTTTTAAATTCCACATGTCTAAAACACACGTTTCTTTTAAACTCCACATGTCTATAGTTTGTCTTTCTCTGTCTGACATATTTCACTTATCAGCTTAATGCCCTTAAAGTACAACCATGTTATCACAAATAACAGTGTTTCCTTCTTTTTTATGGCTGAATAATATTTCCCTGTGTTTGTGTAATACATTTTTTTTAAATCTATTCATCCATGAATGGTCATTTAGGTTGTCACTGTATCTTGGCGATTGTAAATAATGTTGCAGTGAACAAAGGAGTGCAGATATCTCTTTGAGAGAGTGATTTCATTTCCTTTAGATATATACTCAGAAGAGGAATTATTTCATTATATAGTACTGCCATCTTTAATTTTTCAGGGAATTTCCATACTGTTTTCCAAGGTGGTTATATCAATTTACATTCTCACCAATATTCCCTTTTCTCCATATTTTATCCAGTATTTATCTCTCACCTTTGATGACAATCATTATAATAGGTGTGAGATGATATCTCATAGTGATTCTGATTTGCATTTCCCTAATGATTGAGGACATTTTCATCTACCTGTTGGCCCTTTGAACATCTTTGGGAAAACATCTATTCAGGTTCTTTGCCCATTTTTTTTTAATTTGGTTGTTTGTTTGATTTTGTGTTATATGAGTAAGGTATGCTTTGTTTCCATTTAAGTTTGTCTCAAGATATATATATATTTTTTATTTCCCTTTAAGTTTTTCATTGATCCATTGGTTGGTTAGGATTATGTTTCTTAATTTCCAAATATGCATCAATTTTCAGTTTTCCTTCTGAATTCATTGTCAGTTCACAGATGTCCATTTCTTTAGAGTCAGTTATTGGAATCTCATGAGTTGCCTTTTGTGGTGTCATGTTTATCTGATTTTTTGTGATCCTTCATTCCTTACGTTGGGGTCTGTGGATTAAATGATCTCCTCTTCCAGACTTCACAGGTTTGTTTTGGCAGAGATAGCCCTTCACAATTCAGCTCAGCTTGGGGTTGTGAACAGGTCAGATGGCAACATCTTTGTGTTGGTGAGGCTTGCTATCAGAGTCTATTTTTGGGCAAGAGCACTGTCTGAGCTCTGAGGTTTGTTGTGTGTATGTGGGGGGTGCCACTGGCTGAGACCAGTTGGATAGAACTTCTGGCTAGCTTCCCTGCAGACGTGTAGACACAGAATGGGCTCCATAGGTGCCTGGAATTTCTGGTCAGGCTTCCCGGTCAGGCAAGACTGCTGTTATACTCAGCAGTAGGCAGAGCTATGAGTTAATTTCACTTTCCGGACAGGGCAATAGAACAGGCCATTAAGCCAGCATGGTTAGTTGTTTGAGGATCCAAATCAGTTAGAACTGGGCACCAAACTCCCTATTCAGCTTGGCTCTGTACCTGGGCAGAGCCGTTAGCTGGGCTCTCACTCAAGTGCTGCCGGTTTATGCAGCTTCCAAGGTGGTCCAGCCAGGTTGCTAGGTTGTGCACTCCAGGGACTACAATCAGCAGTATGTGGGTCTATGAATTAGCTTCCTTGTCCAAGTAAGGTGGCAGAACAGATTTCTAGGCTGGCAAGGCTCATTGTTTGAGGTCCTGGATCAGGTAGTTCAGGCATCTAGTGTCCTGGACAACCGGGGCCACCATCCTGGTTCTGCAGCCACTGGCTGGAATTTCTATTTAGGCACCGTTGTGAGAAGGAATTCAGTCTGCCAATATCCTACTACTGGTTGATATAAGCTCCACCCCCTTTCTTCTTCAAAATCTGATCTCTAGTGGTCAAGCCTCGCAGATTCTCTGCTCTGTCCTCAGGAAGTGAGATCTGAATAAGCTTCCTGGAAAGTGACCCTCAATACTGGGAGGCCTAGATGTCAACCATAGACTCTCTTGATCCCACTGGAGCAACTGTAGGTCCAAGTGAGATCTCTTGGTGTGGTTTTCTGTCAAGCTGGTGAGGTTTTCTGTCAACCGGGTCAAAGGTTAGGCACTCCACTTACCCTTGTAATGGTGTACTTCTCAGTATCTGTGATTGAGGGGGCTGATTCAGCCTCACTGTCATGTACCAGAATTTCTACAATGATACCTCATGTATGGAGAGTTGCTAGCTGGTCTTCTCATGAGGAGGACTAAAGTCAGGGACAACCTTTGTCACCTCTTAATGATGTCATTTTCCTTGAAGTTTTCATTTTAATGAAGTTCCACTGTTGGATTATTCCTTGGATCATGCCTTGGTGTTGTATCAAAAAATTCATTGCCATAAACTTGCTTATCTAAGCTTTCTTCTATGTTATCTTCTAGAAGTTTTAGAGTTTGGTATTTACATTTAGGTCTTCGATCGATTTTTAGTTAATTTTTCTGAAGGGTCTGTGTCTACATTCTTTCTTTCTTTCTTTCTTTCTTTCTTTCTTTCTTTTTTTTTTTTTTTTATGGGTGTGCCATTGTTTCAGCATCATTTATTGTAAAGATTATCTTTGCTCCATTGTATTGCCTTTGCTTCTTTACCAAAGATCAGGTGACTGTGTTTGTATGGCTCTATTTCTGAGCTCCCTACTCTAGTCCACCTTTATATTTGTCTATTATTGTACAAACCACACCATCTTGATTACAGTAGCTTTAGAGTAAGTAATGAAGTTAGGTAGAATCAGCCCTCCCAATCTATTTTTCTCCTTCAACGTTGTGTTTACTCTTCTAGGCCTTTTGTCTCTCCATATAAACTAAAAGCAGTTTTTGGATATCCAGCAATAACTTGCAGGGATTTTGATTGGGGTTGCATTCAATTTATAGATTGATTTGGGAAGAAATGACATCTTGATCACATTAAGTCTTCTTATCAATGAATATGGAATACCTCCCCATTTATTTACTTCTTTGATTTCTCTCATCAGAGAATTTTAGTTTTTCATATAGATCTTGTGCACATTTGTTTGATTTAAGTAATTCTTTGAGTCCTAATGTAAATGTTTTGTGTTTTTAATTTTTAAAATTTTGCTTGTTAATTGCTCACATATTAATTGCTTTACTTTGGTTCCATTTGTTCTTTACCATTTATACTTATCATAGTCTACCTTCATATATTATATGCCATTTAATCTATAGTGGAAGGCTTTTTATTCTCACCCATTGTTTATGTTATTGATGTCACTTGCTTTTATTTTTGTATGCCAAACAAACCTAACACATTGTTAGAATTTTGCTTTAGATAACAGAAACAATGAGATTTATATTTAGTCTTTTCTCACAGTTTCTTAAATTGTTTATTTATACAGATACAAATTTTCATCTGGTGTCGTATTGTTCTTCCTGAAGAACTTTCTTTACCATTTCTTGTAGTGCATATCTGGTGGCAGTAGATCCTATCAGCTTTAATTACTTATGTAATGTTTTTACTCTTTTTTTAACTAGATTTTTGTAATGTGTATTTATTTTTGAGACAGAGAGAGACAGAGCATGAGCATGAGAGAGGCAGAGCAGAGCATGAGAGAGGGAGACACAGAATCTGAAGCAGGCTCCAGGCTAGGGCTCGAACTCGTTAACTGCGAGATCATGACCTGAGCCGAAGTCAGACTCTCAACCGACTGAGCTATCCAGGTGCTCTTATTTTACTCTTATTTTTGAAAAAAAAAAATTCACCGGGCATAGAATGTTGGGGTTAAACTTCTTTTTCTTTTCCATAGAAAGAAATGGCTGCACTATCTTCTGTCTTGTACATGTTCTAAAAAGAAACATGCTGTCGTTCTGATTTTTGTTCTCCAGTATAAAATGTTCCCTTTTTCTCTCTTTGAATGTCTTCAAAACTGTCTCTTTTCATCCCTATGAATATGTCCCTAGATGTTCTTATATTTGATTGGTCTTTTATTTTTTTACCTAGTTTTTATCCTCCTTGGGTTTGCTGAGATTCTTGGTAATGTCTGTTGAATTTCATTAATTTTTGAAAATCTCTGATCATTATCTTTTTAAATATTTCTTTAATTTGTTTTTTCTCTTTCTCAATCAGAGACTTACAATTACATATATGTTATACCATTTGATATTTATTTATATCTTATATAAGTGTACATTTTTCAGTCTTTTTTCTCTTTATGTTTCTGTTTGAATAATTTTTATTTATCTAGCTTCAAATTCATTGATTATTTCCTCAGCTCTATCCAACCTGCTGATTCTTTCTTTAAGTTTATTTATTTATTTTGAGAGAGAAAGTGAGAGGCAGAGAGAGAGAGAGGGAGAGAGAGAATCCCAAGCAGGCTCCCCACTGTCAACTCAAATCTCATGAACCATGAAATCGTGACCTGAGTCGAAATCAAGAATTGGATGCATAACCAACTGAGCTGTCCAGTCACCTTGTGATTTTTTTTTTTTTTTTTTGGAAAGGATTCTTATTTCTGATATTAGTTTTCCTTTATTTTTTTTATTTCTATTTATTTCTTTTTTCATATCTGAGTGAGAGGGAAAGGTATTGAGTACCTCGCTGAATCATAACTAAATAGAGGCTGACGTTATAAACAACATAAACCAGAAGCTTTCTGAGAATTCAATTAGTACAAACTAATGGAAGATGTTATCAAAGAATTATTTTCAGAATGAAACAGTTTCTACCTTTTTGTCTTGAATTGTTCTGAATTGTATTCAAGTTCCAGGGAACTCGATTTGGGTTGGCCTGTTTTGGGCCATGTTCCCATCCTTGCTAGTCCCAGGACCTTACCACACATTTACAGAATGTCAGACCAAGTACAAAATGGAGAATGGTGATTTTCCAAAGGAAAATATAGGTACTTTTACTTACTGAAATAATTTTCCTGTTAACTTCTTTTCTCTTACTTCCTGCAGGTAAAATCTTATTTACTTTTTATCACCTATTTTGGCTGCTACCTTTTCTAGGATATCTTCCCAGACTCACACCATCAAAGTCACTAATTTCTTTCCACTTGTTCTCCAAAAAGGCCTTGGCACAACAGGATAGAAAGCATCACACTGTGTTATGATTACTTATTTTCCAAATGTCTTTCTTGCTAGATTTTGAGATGCTAGCATCATGCCCTCTCCCCCGTACATGGTTTGCTTTCAATAAGTATGTGTCATTTGAATAAATAAATGAATGAATCCATGAGAGGGAAGAAAAGAATTTCTATTGGACTGAGGTAAATACAGAGCAGTGCATCTCAGAAAATAAAGCCCCACCACATGGTGCGAGTGTGCACGAAAGCACACATGAATAAACACATATACCTCATCCAGATTCCTGTGGACATTTTATTTATTGTCCGGAAAATTTAAAAACATAAGCAACGTGCAATTTCTATTTGATAGTAAAACACAAGGCTTACTCTTGCAGGGTTTTAATTTACACAGTTATTCTTGGATCATAACTATCCATTATTCCTTCTAGATGAAAATAACTGGTCTTGATTTGGGAAAATAACTCATAATAAAGAAATTAATTTTAGTTTCAGTGTAGCTTTCAAGCATTATAGAATGAGACTGTCCTAACCTTTCAACAAAATAAGGCAATCAGACAGCTTTGCATTTCAAAGGGACTGGCACAGCTGGTGAATTGACCAACATATATGTGGGTTCAAAGTAGATTAAAAAAATCTGTCGTGTTGCTCACCTGTGTGAAAATTCCTTATTTCCATAGTAAATAAACTTTTATTATATATTTTTTTAAATTTTATTTTAGGGAGAGAGTGTGTGTGCAAGCAAGGGAGGGGGCAGAGAGGGAGAGAGAGAGAGAGAGAGAGATTGAGAATTTTAAGCAGGTTCCATGCTCAGAATGGAGCCCAGTGCAGGGGCTCATTCCTATCACCCTGGGATCATGACTTGAACTGAAATCAAGAGTCAGATGCTCAACTGACTGAGCCACCCAGTTGTTCTGGGGGGGACAACTTTTATTTGAAAATGAACTGTGAAATTTGAAAATGAATGTCTTAATGTCCTTCAGGTTCTAAATGGATGGAGCGCTCTAAAGATAAAATTAGCATTTCAAAAGCAGACAAAGCAAGGATGAGAGCCTCTGAGGACTACAACCCAAGCACGCAGTCCAGTGCAAGGAAAGCAACACCTATTTAATTTAGACTTTCTTTTCAGTGTCCCCTGACACTTTCTTCATCTCTGATGTATATCTTGTGCTATTTCTTCTGGGTCTCCCTCTGTGTCTTTCCTCCTGGCTTGTCTCAGGGTCACTCTGTGTCTTTCTGTTTGATGCGTCCCCACACACAGACGTATTTATGAGACAGAGGTTGAAGGAGAGAGGGAGAGCTCTTTTAGACCTAGGGCGTGTGTAGACAAAGCCACAGAATCAATTCATGATTTCTTTTTTTTTTCTTTCTAAAGAGCTCGAATTTCAGTGTATACATGTCCCACGTCTTTTCTTAGATTCTGTGACTTAAACGCTCTATTTTTCTTGATTTAGAAAAACATTAAAATGAATGAAAGAAGAGGGAGAAAGAAATCAGCGTGGTCTTTTGCATAAAACCAATAGCATTTTATCAACCCAAATATGATACACAAAAAAATAAATAAAACTAAATGTATTTTTTATTCTTTTTAATTGTCAAATTAATTGCCATCAGTAAGCAGTTACTGATAGCCCTGGATATACAGAGTGCTATGCTGGGTGCTTGGATCAGGTAATTGAAAAAAAAAAAAAAAAAAAAAAAAACACGTGTGACTTTCATCACAGAGATAGGCTTAAATTTTGATTGTATAAAATTAGGGGGAAAATGACAAGAAGGCTTAGTAGTACAAGGTATTATTCTACTGCCCCCTTTAATCTACTTCAAGTAATACTTAAATTACATTCGGTAATTCTTTTTACTTATGTGGCTCCAGTCTCCTCTTGGGAGACATGTTTAGTCCTTTTTCTAACAGAACTATCTGGATTCTCTCTTTAGGCAGGAATGGACCTAAAGTTCATGTACTAATTGGGCACTGAGTGCGAAAATTGCATCGTCCTCTTGTCATGGCAGGAATGACTGGCCATAGTGAGGCCCAAATGTAATCTTGTTGCCTCACTGGAGTAAAACAGGGACAATGAGCAGGTTTCTCTGTTTCCAACAAGTGAAAAAAAAAAAAAAAAAAAACAAACAAACAGCCAAGGGGTGAAATATTTGGAAAAAGATTTTTTTTTGTAAGCATTACTTGTTTCAGTTGTGGCAATAATGTGAAATATATCTTTTTTCCAGAAAGTTGCAGCCAACTTGTAGTTTCATTCAATTCAGAACAATAGTTTAAAAATCATAATTTGTTATTTACACTTTCTAAGAATAATATGAGGAGGAATAATGAAATTACAGTTAGCAGTAACTGCGATTTAGGCTTGTAAAGGGGATTTTGAGCAAGTGTCTCTAAACACAAAAATATATATTCCAGGAGAGGTGGAGAATAATACTTACTCTCAGCAAGCATACTATTTTGTAGGGAAAAAAAGTATGTAATCAAATATGCCAAAAACTAATGTGTGAGGCACATTGGGAATTATGCATATAAACCACCATGAAAGTTAAGAGAAACAACAGATGGTTACTTATTGTTATAAGCAGGAGGGACTTCAGAAGCTGGTTGATTTTAGTAACTTCTTGAAAGACAGATCTACTTACAGTTAATAAAATAGAGTGAGCAAAAGCATGCATAAAGGAAAGCACAAAGACTGGAAAAGGGCAACTATTTCAATAAATCTCATGTATAGTTTTTACTTGGGATATAATGGGACAGACTTAGCAAAAAAGAGCCAGAACATAGGTGTCTTAAATGTCTAATATATATTTTATTTGACGGTCTTCTCAAAGTGAAATCTCTAAAGTTTCAATGGCAAAAATTGTTGAGGTAAGAATACTGTAAAAAGTCTACTCTGATGTTACCTGGGAGATTAAATGAGATAATATTAAATGGGATAATGTAATATTCTCATAGGGATAGAAACAAGTCTTCTTTCTTTTATGTTCATACACTACTTCATTGTAAACTGATTTACTATTTATTCAAGACCCAGTTTATTGTATTGCAATTGTTTGCATATTCGTATCAGAATAAATTGGCAATTTCTAGTGTTCAGAAATTCTGTGTTTCACTTCTATATTTTTAGCCCATGGTAGATAGTAAATACACACCCAATAAAGAAAACAATCTGTTAGAAAGGACAGCAAAAAGTCAAAAAGTAAATGTAGAGGTTTTGAGTTTTTTCTATGGTTCATCACTCAGATGAGTGATGGACTAGGATAAGGAGGACCAAGCTTGGGTAGAAAAAGAATAAGACTAGTTTTAAACACAATAGACAGAAAATATTAATGGAATATGTACATCAGAAATGTCAAAAAGGTGGGGGGCCTGGGTGGCTCAGTAGGTAAAGCATACAACTCTTGATTTTGGCTCAGGTCATGATCTCACAGTTCCTGAGATCGAGCCTCGTGTTGGGCTCTGTGCTGACAGTGCAGAGCCTGCTTGGGATTCTTTCTCCTTCTCTGTCTGCCCCGCCCCTGCTTGTGCTTTCTCTCCCGCTTTCAAAATACATAAATAAAATTTAAAAAAAATAAAGAAAGAATGCCAAGACGGCAATGTGGAATGACTAACAGTTACACTACATTCTCTGTGAAAAGGAAATGAATTGATTCTTTAAGAATTAGCCCAAAACTACAAGAAAAATTTGGGGGTTGATAAGAAGATTAGCAAGTGGCAATGCTAACTACTCTAATGCTTTTCTGTAAAAAAATTGGAAAGTTGGGGTTTTTAATTCTGTAATAACATTTTAAATATATGGCTTATTTTCAAAGAATAATGTAAAAATTATCAAGCCAGAAATAATTTCCTACATAATGAATAAAGAAAGCAGTTGTGTAGAAAAAAAATCGAACCATAGAAAGGATAGAATCATTGAGACTCAGAAATAATGAAATTAAGATGTAGAGAACGTAAATATTCTGCCAAAAATTGCAATTACACAATCAGTAGCCAAAGTGGTACTTTTAAATGTAGATTCTCAATTTGTTTCCCATTTTCCCCCTCTTCAGCAAGGGCATTTTAATCATTTCCAATCCTTTAATCTTTTAGTGGTTATATCCATATGTTACAAGATCAGTTGTTAGTAGGAAATTGATGCAAAACTGAGTTATTATCCGTGCTTTGTTTGATAGTTGTTTTCTATTGCTGCAAATGGTTCAGATTTTTCTCTTTGACCTTGAAGTTTAAAAAATTCATACCTGTACTATGTCCTGGGATGGACCTTTTTTTTAATCTTTCAGATTTTGCCAGCCATCCACACATCTTCTCAACTGCTCCAACTACCGTGTTCACTACACACACACACACACACACACACACACACACACACACGATTGCATACTAGTCTGTTAAATCAGGAAATATTTACTGAAAAATTAACATAAGCTTAATATGATGGGCTAGGGCATTGGATATATCAGACAAAGTGATTGCTATTATAGAACTTGCATTCTCATGGAAATGGGAATGACAGGATAAAAAACCAAAAAAAGAAAAAAAGTGACACAGAACATATTAAAGTGTGTTGAGTTTTATGGAACGATGTAAACCAAGGAAAGGAAGCGTGAAATACAGAATCTGGGATAGCTTGTTCAGTGAAGAACTCACTAAGAAATTGATAATGGCAGTGAGGGAGACAGAACTGTTGGCTCGGGGAGAAGAGAAAGTGAGAGATTCTGTGTGGTAGGAGAATTTTACTGTATTTGCAAACCAGGACCTTGTGGTTGATACTGAAACAATTTTGGGGGGCTCCAAGGTAGAAGACTCTGTAGCAGAAGGAATCAGAGACTTTATTTTGAAGGGGGCTGGAGGCCAGAGGGAGGATATATTGCCTTTTACTTTAAGGGAAAGGAGGAAGCGGAGAAAGGTTCTGAGAAATGTTACGATGTCGTAAACGTTTGACAGGATTATTCAGATTGCTGTGTTGTCAATGGGCCGACTCCAGGGAGCAAGGGTGGTGGAAATCTTGAAGATCGGCTTGGAGAAGATTGCAATCCCTTAAGCAAGAGAAGATGGTAGCTTGGGTAGTGGTGGCGGTAAGAAAAATGAAAAGAAAAGGTGGAATTTGGGATATGATTAAAATTAGGCACAATAGGATTTGATGAGATACTGAATGTATGGTGTCAAATAAAGAAGAGAATCAAAGACACAGGTTTTTGGCCTCACAACTGGAAGGGCAAATAGAACTGCTTTGACTAGAGATGAAACTTCCCAAGTTCCATTAATAAAAACTTTCCATTCACTGTCGTACTAAGAGAAATTTGTTACTGTCTCCTGCTTTCTTCCTTCTAATGGTCTCTGTTCTCTTCTTGTTTGTTATTTTGACCCTATATATTTTCACACTCATCTTATCGGAGTCTCAGAAGGAGAGGAACGAGAGCGTGAACTCAGTTTACATTTTTACCAGAAGATCCAAAATTTGTTTTCCGGAATTGAGAAATTGATACAAAGATGTTAACCTGCCTTTTTTTATATATATAAAAATAAAAGATATCGTCAATTTATTTACTTTTTGTAAGTTTAATGTTAAAAGCAATACCATATGCATTATACTAGGAGATAGTAACACATAGCATAAAATAGTGCAGTTTTTCGTGTAGAGCATACCTAGATTGAAATTTCATTTCTTCTGGAATAATTGTCGACCCCTGGCCAAGCATGGCATATTTTGACAAGATAAGTTTGTTATATAAATGTGAAGTGGGAAAGTTAACTTCATCTATGTCCTAGATTTCTTGAAAATTGGATTAAAAATTACATGTCCAGGACGTAATACAGGATTTGACCCAGAAGGGGGACTGAACGAGTTTGAAATAATGGCATTATTTCACCATAATTCAGAACTCATGAATTTCAGGGTCAGCAGTTCTAAACTAAAATATTGCTCTTCTCAGTCATTTTTCCAGCCAATAGAAGACAAGGCAATTATACTATTCCTTCATTTTGTTTTAAGTTAATATATAATGGGATGGCGACAAATACGGGGATTCGTAGTTTGAAAGTATTCATCTCACAATGACCGTTTGCAACTTTCCGACTGAAAATTGGGTGAATGTTTCACCAGTCAGTCATCACAATCACTGCCTAAGCATTATCTAAATGATGTCAGAAATGGTGCCCAAAAAAGTAAAAATATTCAGTAAATACCACTCTGGGACAAGTCACTGGTAATATATAAATTAATATGAGAATTGCTCGTTAAAACCCTGCATCTTGATGCGTATAGCTCTCTCCTGATTAGGAATTTACCTCACAGATTCTTCAAAGATTCTCGCTACATATGTGGAATAAAATAACCCCTGCTATGTTTAATCACTGTATTTAGGCTGTGTTGAATATTTGGTGTGTTCCAGGTTATGGTTCTAGGCACGTATACATATTCAAAGTACGTCACGATTGGTTCAGCATTGACCTCAACAAATGAGAAAAGAAGTTGTCTGTATACAACCTGGGTGCATACAAGTGTAGACAGACTGAATAGCAACACTCATATGAGCTCTAATTTGATCATCACACATGGAAGATATAACCAGCTTTCCCCCATTTTACTAATGAAAAAAACAGAAAACAAGTGACTTATTCAGCAGCAGAGGATTAGGAAATACGAGAACGGAAATTTGAGCCTAAGTCTATCCAATAACAAATCAGACAGTGTTTTATTTTTGGTCATTTAATCACTGTATCTTTGTAAATGGCTTATCTTAAAAATATATTAAAATTTTTTTATCCAATGAAGACTGTAAAATGTTTACATTAAAAAAATGTTCCTGTTGTAAAATAGAAATAAAAGTGTAGTATCTATGGAAATTTTATCTATTGGATCTGAGATTCTGGGTGTTTCCTGAGCTAACAAGTTTTAGTAAGCCTCAGTGCATTCTATTTGCCTGACAGCCTTCATCTCATTTCCAAAGGTATGTAATAACTTAGTTAATAAAGAATTATGAATAAATCAATAAGGACTTGTGGTGCTTTAAATAATTCTATAGAGAAACAAAGTATTTTCCAAAATCAAGACTATGAATGCAAATATTACACAAAAGTAATGAAGGGTTTGACTTTCAGGGACAATTACAAGTAGAGAAGGTGAATTAAGTTTACTTACGGTTGAAAAATATAAATGCATGATACAAAACTTTGAAGACACATCATTTTTGGCAAAACATCACCACTATACTCCAAAATTCCATCACAAAGCACCTAGTTTTTATTGCAAAGTCTAAGAACATATACTAGAGAAGTGTATACAATCCAAAATTCTATATAAGCAGATGAAATTAAGGTTCACAGAAGCCATGTTTTTCATATACATAGACCCCAGGAGCACATTTTTGTAGGTAGCTCTTCTTGGACAGTATAACATTCTGGCTGTAGGTACTGTTTACTATGAAACATTTGACACTGTTCTTAGAGGTTTCTTGAGTACCCAATGGTCCCAGTTGGTGTGTAGGATATACACACTGTTTAAACAGTTCTCTTGATTTCTGTCAATTTCTTACAAACTGGAAAGCCCAGCAGGAACTAAAATGGCACTGTCAGCTATGGATTGGTCTGCATTACATTTTACATTTTAGCATTTTCACTCTTTCAATAAAGTATATCAATGAGAGGGAGGGGAGTCCTGTCAGGCCACAAATATAGAGCAAAAGAAAAATGACAAAAGTTTTTCTCTTTGTACAAATATGGTCTGATGTGAAGCTTAGTTAAAGTCATCCAGACTCTTGTATAAAGTTGAGAGAGAGCAAATTTATTGTGTTGTTTCAAAAATCTCTTTACCATCCAGTTGTATTTGAGGAATGAATGATGTAAACACAAAATTTCCTAATACATCTAATAAGATCTTATGACACAGAGACTTGCCATCCATAGAAGAACCTAAAAGTTTCCCGTCACTCTCTCATTTCTAGGAACTGTTCTCTTCACTCATATGTTTTGGGCAGGTCCATGGAATCATTTCCTTAAAGTATTAATATTCATGCACAGCTACTCTTGGGTGATGAGGTGGGGGTGATTATGACCTAAGAAATGCTAATCAGTTCCTATCTTGGGCATTTAAAATTGAGAATAAAAATAGTAGATCATTCTCTCTTGGGTAGTGGCCAGTCATATTAAAACTCAGGAAGTGTGTATTAAACAAATTCCATGTGTAGTTTGAGACAGGAAGTAACAGAAATTCTCATGTAGAAAGAGACAAAGATAAAGCAAGCTTGCAGAAAGGAGCAGAAGGGCAGAGAAAATTCATTGGCTCCTTATGTCCAGTGCAAATCCATTTTTCAGATCTATTTGTTTTCTGAAATATGCCTCCTTTGCTCCTGCAACAGTTTTTTTTCTGTTATTCCTAAGCTAATGCAAGGTGTTGATGGAATCAAAAGTATTCTCACCAATATTCTCTTCTAATGGGAATAAAGTGATTCTAGTCATGCTCCTTCTGACAGAAAGCATACATTAAACAAATACCTTATGATAATGGAAAATACTGATGGAATAGGCAGCATATTCAGTTTTATGTCAGATAACCAGGGTAGTAGAGTGGAAATATATGGGTTTTAGAGTCAAAAACAGACTCTGACTCTTACCAGCTATCTGGTCTTGAGTTCATTACTTGGATTTTCTTCATCTCAGTGTTCTCATGGGCCAGATTTATGGATGTATACTTATGCAGGTTCTCATGTGCAGAAGGGCCTTCATGTTTAATGTTCTGCTTTCATTGTGTTGGAAGTCTTAATAATTTTTTCTTCTGACTTGTATTTTGTAAGCGATGTTCAATAACACAATGGACCTTTCACTAAGAGCTTAGAGCCACGCGTGACCCTGCTTCCTACCATCTCCAAAATTCCTAGGGCAAGTTCTTGTCTATTCCCAAATTTACTGCACCCTGGCTCCCACTCAGAATCCTTCTCTCTACACCTGCTTTGCAACTGTAGCTGCTGTCTGCCCAGAGCTGCAACTGGGTTGCATCAATATAATGGGGGAGTCCTGTATTCCACCAATCTGCCCGTATTCCACCATCACTGTCTGCCCTTGTTGGAAGTCTAGGAATAGGGGATCATGTCAGATGCATGCTTCGTGGGCTCACAGGGCGGGGCAAGGCAGCCACCCCTACCTTGGGATGATAACATCACAGAACAGCATAGCTGACAAATTACTCTGTGGGAGCTTGTCTCCCATTCCTGACCCAGGTCCTACATGTGTGTCAGTATGGGGGCTGAGATCCTTGAGGATCATCCATCCACAGTGCATTGGGCCAATGGGCATCGGAAAAAATATTGACTTTCTTGGTATTTTCTTTTCACTCTGTGTCCAGCACATTATGTTGCTAGCCCTGGTCCTGGGTGAAATAAAGGCTCTCATCCTGATTCCAACCAAAAAGCTTTTTCTAGGCTTTTCTGATAAAGAAGTTGGTAAGGTTTCTGTGAATCAATTTGCAGGCGGGTATTTTGGGGGAAATAAAAGCATTAGGGTGAGTAGAATGAGCAGTATATTGAAGACAAAAAGACATGATGCTTCTCTCCTCTCAGGCACCCTCTATATTTTCCTCACTGGTGTTCCACTAGGACACCAGCACTGATGTGCTTACAGGACAGTAGACAGTCATCCTCCGCAAGCAGCAGCCTCCTTTAATTTAGCTCTTTACGCTGCACAAACATTTTTATTAAAGAAAAGATTATGAAACACCCTAAAGTTATAGGAAATAGATACTGAAGCATTATGGAAGAGTTAAGATGAATTAAAATTTCAATGTGAAGCACACCGGAAAGAAACTACGTTATCTAGGAAGTGTTTGATATATGGGAGTTGCTGTTATATGGAATTTTTGATGAAGTGGCAACTGAAAACCAACTGTATGTTATTATAGTTCTATCCAAGTAAACATATTGAAGTCCTATCATAAACTGGTTAGGTCGTGATTCTCTACAGTAAAGGGAGACATGGGTAATTGGATATAGTTGCAAATCATAGACGTTTAAAGACTTCATTTTGGAAAACAGTTTCAAGCCCTTTCTTACCAGTTCAGCTAACACAAGAAGCCACATTGATTGATTTAATTTTTACCTCTTCGACCTGTCCCCGCTCACTTGCTGGTAAAGGTGCTAACAAGCAATGAAAAGCCAAAGGCATCAGAAAGGAACTGAAAGAAGTAGAACAGAGGGGTTGACTTCTTACGGACTGGCAACCCACGAATTCTATAAACTCAAGCTGTAGCTATGCCCACTGACACACTCTTAGATGTTGAGTACACATAAAATTCTTGTCAATTTTTAAGTCAGAGCCTTTCGATTTGATATTGCTCGATTGCTTGAATAGAAACAGATGAACCAATGTTTGAATAATTTCCATTATTAATACGAAGGAAGATTTAGATATGACTTACAGAGTTTATGAGTCATTTCTTTAAAATATTTTCAGACTTGCCTAATAGTGCACCCACATCTCATAATTATACAGTCGTCTCTCATAACTCTACATGTAAGCCCTATTATTAATGGCACAACAAATGACGTGAATTCAATACGTTTGGAGTTGAGGAGTTGAAAAATGTAGAGATAGTCATGGCCTCACTTTGTGGGGTCACTTAGAGCCACATTACTATACAGATGATAGAACGGTGTAGCAGGAAGACATTGTTGAAAGTATTGAGTGCCTATCATTCCATAGATGAACAGCTTGGGGCACCTGTGTGGCTCAGTCGGTTAAGCATCTGACTTCAACTCAGTTCATGAGCCCACATCAGGCTCTGTGTTGACAGCTCAGAGCCGGGAGCCTACTTAAGATTTTGTGTCTCCTCTGCCTTTCCCCAGCTCACGCTCCGCCTCTGTCTCTGGCTAAATAAATATTTAAAAAATTGGAAGAAAACCGGAAGCAAAGCTAGCGAATTGCTAACTCATGATTATGCAATAAATAATAGAGCCAACTGGAGATAATACACTGTTATCTAAACCTAGCAGTTGCTTCTAAAGTCAAACTACTCTTTGTTCTTGTTTAGAATCTGGGAAGTGAAGCTACACTTACATGTCTGAAAGTTACTTCTTTCCTTAACAAATTCTATCATCACTTTCCATAATTCATAGTTTTATGTAAATTCAAAGGAAGGAGAAGGAAACTTAGAAAGTCAGGCAATGAGACCACAAATATTAAGTTGTTTCCTTGAGGGCAAGCCATATCTTAAAATCAAGCCACATCATTTCCAAGCTCATATTTTATTTCTCCTCGCATTGTACACACATGTTAATGCCATTATAAAAACTTCTGAGATCTGAATACAATAAATCATTTCAGTGGTCTTTTTAGAACTGAACTATGAAGGAAACCTAATAGGTTTTGGAAATCCCATTTGATGTCATCATTTTAGAGCCAAAGATCTGATTATTATTCATTGGCTTTGTCAGAAATGGAAAGAGTACGATGTTTATCAACATATAATGGTGTTTGTTCATTACATTGATTTTTATTATGAGTTTTCACAATTTGAAATAATAATCACCAAAACAACACAAATGGATTTCTGATTGTTCATTGTTTATAGCATCTGTAGAAAATATGTTGGCATGACATTCACAACTAACACGCTTTATTTAAAATTAAGGGGAAAATAGTACTAATTATAAACATTGTCTATAATGGAGCTTTGTAGTTTACATAATTACATTTTGCAAAAGAAGGGAGGCAAGCTTGGTCTGACTTCATTTTTCCATTAGAAAGGATCTGACTGTCTTCCTCCCATGGTACCAGCTGCATGGTTCTTTGCATGAGATCAGTGTGTTTCATTTCAATAGCCTACAGAGACAGTTTACTTTCTAAGAGCTGCCTCTTGCAAATGTTCCAGGGGAAGGGTAATTTTGCTCTCTATAATAATATGCAGAGGGCTAGTCTTGTCCAGAAATTTTGCTTCACAAACTATGTCTAGACCAACACTGCCCCCCAAAAATGTGTCTCAAATAAAAATGTTCTTGTTTTTCTTTTTTTGCGAGGTTGTTCTCAAGGCATGTTTTCCAAAGTAAATAAATGAATACATAACTTAAGAGATGGATAAAAAAAGTAAATAATTTCCTGTGTGGTTTTTAATCCTTGGCTTTCCTCTCATTTTGTTGCATGTAGGAAAAGTTACATTAAAACGGACAAATGGTCTCAAAGTGCTGTAAAAATTAAAATGACCTGGCTAGGCTAAATATATTCCATTTAAAATTTCAAAGTAGCCAGTGAAAAGACTTAAAATCAGTATTCCAAACAACAAAAGTCTATGTATTTTCCACAAAATCATATAAATCAGCCTATTGGAAAGAGAACAATGATTTTTAATGTTTAACAAAATTTTATGTAGTGAAAGGACATTCATGGAGTTTACACTGTAACACAAGATATGTAAAGGATCTTCTAGTAATGTTTTCATACCTTCTTCTACCTGTGTTTTTCAGGCAAATTCATACCTTGGATTCTACCTGTGGTTTTTAGGCAAACTGACTTATATGCCTTAGATAATGTTCATCTCTACATCTTTAATACTTGGAGCTATGTATTGTGTAAGATGAGTCATTATAGTTATGCTAGTTTTGTGTCATGTCATAGTTAGTGAAATAGACAAATTCTAGGTACTGCTTTGATGTTGTTCTCGTTGTGGCATCATTCATACCTCGGATCCTGCTATTTCCACATCTAAACAGTGAGAAAAGGGCTAATAAATGTCTACAGGCGAAGTAGCCATAATCTAACATAATAGCTAATGGAACTATCTGATGGCATTTCTCAATAAATATTTTTAGTAATGAATTATATATGAAAAGTCAATGATAGAAAATAAAGGCAAAGGCAAATAGCGAACATAAAAGCTCTTAAAAATACATGATATAACTCAGATTTGTTCTATGTATCACTCGATAAAGTACTAAAATGTCAAGAATGTGGAAGCAAAATAGCATCTGTAGCTTTTAAAGATATCCAGGCCTTGGAAAAGAAGAATGCTACAATTACAAAGCTATTTGGAGACATAATGCTAATCCTGTCTTCAGGGATTAGAAGAAGAAACTAACAAGGCAAAAATCTAACTACTCCTCCTTGCTGAAAGTTGTTAATCACTTCATGATATAACCTATACTAGTGAACATTTAATTATTATTAAATGTTAACAACACATGTGTGTTGGTGACATTTCCCCACTGCTAAAAATCATCGTCTTTTAATGTGCCTGAAAATATTTTTGGAGGCAAAATCCCTCTTGGAAGGAAGGTATCTGTTTACAAAGTCTGTTGAATGGCTACAGGCTGAGAAAAAAGCTTGTGTAAAAAATGACTGTTGTTATTTTAATATGATTAAAACAAAAAGACAAATCTTAGAGACACAGAAAACATTAGACTTTCACTGAATTAAACTGAAATATAAATTTATCACTGATTCATATCCTGAAAAATAAGAAAAGCTGAGTTTCATTGGGATGATTGATAACAAAGAAAATACTGAAATGTAACATAAATCAAATAATCTGCACTATCCAGAACCAATAAATAAATAGCATAGTATAACTAGTGTGCCCAATATCAAATAGAATTTAAACCATCACTACGAACAGTTTTATAAGCGTAATACTCTATTAAAGGCAGCTCTTTTACCAAGCATATATATGTGCCAGGTGCTCTAGTAGATGTTGATGTTTCAAAGGCATCATTATTAAGCCATGAACCAGGATTTACAGTCTAATGGAAAATAGATTTCTCATAAGTACCTACTTTCAGTGTTAGGTGGTTAAGAGAGTTTCTCCTTATTGGCATTGTTTCTTCTATAAAACGTGACCAGTTCTCATCTACTACTGTGATATAATTGGACTTTGTCCTCTTCTTCCATACTCTGGCTCTCTGGATTCAGAGGTTTGGCTAGGATCTAATGAAGATGAGTTAAATACATACCCCGGCCCACTGAATAGCTAGATCATTGATTAATTCCAGGATGGCCTTCTAATCCACACTAGGCCAACTGATACCCTTCACTAGGATTCTTAATATGCTACTCCATGATAGCAAATGTGTTCCTAGTAATGGTAAGTGGCCTTATTTCCAACTGTGCAGAAAAGGCTGGAAGGGAACATGTTATTAAGATATTTAAACACTGCTGCTATTTTTTTTTTCCTGAGACCTAGTTTGCCCCTGCCTTTCCCATAGTTTTCCCATAAAACTCTAGTTATTTTTTCTTAAATCAGGTTGAGTTGCATTTCTGATTTATTGCCAAGATAGTCATTCACCATTTACTACTTTCCACATATGATTTACATAAATAATTGAATCTGTGATATACAATAAAAAGAGATTTTCTGAAGATGTCACATCAAGTCAGCTTCTTTGTTTATCCTGAGGATTGAAAGGAAAACTTTCAGATAATAAAAACAGTGACAAAATATATTCACAAAAATATATAATAGCTTTGGGGATATTTTTCTTTTAAAAAAATTTTAATTAAGGGGCTTAATTCAGATAAGAGAAATTTTAGGTGTTTTAGATTGACCATTTATGCCCATTAGTATGGTCCTCTAATAGATTAAGACTGAATTCAAATATGTCTATGAAGAAGTTTCTTCTTTACAGAAAAGTGCTATCCCAACAAGCTTTCCATGGTCAGGAATTTTGACAACAGTCCCCACTTCTCTTTTAATAAATATTTGAAGTCTCTCTTAGATATAATATATTCACACAAGACAGCATGAGAGACTATAAGAAGAAAATGCTGGAGTAAGCCTATGCAAGTTTTAGAGCTAGGAGGAGATTGAGAGAAGGCCTGGGAGGTTTATGACCTCAAAAAAATATTCAGACTTGATTCAAGACTCTGTATGAGCAAAAAGATCACCTACCATGGATAACTGTAAGAAATGCCAGAATACCAGCATGAGTAACTAATTAAAAAATATGTCAGATAACTGGACAAATACATAAATGATTGATAAAGTTATGCTTTCCTCAAGTTTAAGTTTTTTCTCTTAATTGTAGCATTCCAATTTTAAAAAATCAATGTCTACCTTCTACATTTTTCCAGTAATAAAATGACATCTCATATTCTTAAATGAATTTCAATTATCTCCTGACCTAGCTATTCTCAGAATAGCATGCAACTTAATCAGCAAGATGATTTTAAAATATTTTGACTAATTTTTTTAATTAAAAATATATCAGTAGCAGTATGGATGAATCTATTGTTCCTTCAACGCCAAAAAAATGTGATATCAACAAACCATTGGTAATATAAAGCTAAGCTGATACAAAGTGACCCCACTTGTCTTTTTTGCATAAATATTTTATTTTGCATTACATCATGGAAAAGTTGATATCAAATCAAAAAGCAATATTTGTATCACAATGAAATACCTTCTCTAGTTTAAATAATGTAAGCAATGATTATCTCAAGGAGTTAAATGGAACTCTATTCTGTATAATTGTTTTATGACATCAAAATTTGGTGTCTCAAATCCATTTTGATAAGATCTGTAATATGGGGCTCCAGGGTGGCTTAGTCAGTTAAGTGTCTGACTCTTGATTTCGACTCAGGTCATGATCTCACAGTTGTGAGATCAAGCCCCTTGTTAGGATCCATGCTGGTTGTGAAGCCTGCTTAGGATTCTCTCTCTCTCTCTCTCTCTCTCTCTCTCTCTCTCTCCCCCTTTGCCTCTCCCCTGTGTGTGTGTCCACTCTCTCTTTGTCTCAAAAATTAATTAATTAATTAATTAATTAATTAACAATTTAAAAATTTTATAAAAAGAGGATCTGGAATAGAAGTTCATTTAGAAATTAAATTTAATGTGCTACTTCAAAGTTTTAGAAATGATTGTTTCCCCTTCTTCTTCTTGACAATTTCAACTTAATATATACTTCAGGTTAAGATTGATCTTACCAACTCTCTAAATATATTTGCACGTTTGATAGGTAAACTATAAATTAGGAATACCATACTTCTTCACTGGATTTAACAAAAAAATTCATATATTTATTTTGAATTAAATAAACAAGCTCACAACATCAAGATAAGAATGTCATACTCAATTAAATACCAAACGAGAGTCGACCAGGCAATGAGTCTACCTGAGAGTGATCTCAGACAGCGTATCTTTTCTGAACACTAGTGTCCTCCACTATAAATGGGAAGCAGATCGATTATCTGTATCATAAGGCTATTTGCGGATTAAATATGTTACATGCTTAGGATGAGGTTTGACACACATTAAGTATCTGAAACTATTATCAATTTCAATTTGATTATTATAAATTATAATTTTTATTCACATTAAGTGTCCAAGACTGTTATGAATTTCATTAATGTTATTAGAATTTTATTGGGATTTTTGCTGATGCATCATGATCGTATCTTATTATTTTATTTCTTATTGCATATTTCAGGACAACTAACTTTCACATCTTTAAGTATATTTTTCACAATAAAAGTAATGTGCAAAAAAAAGAAATTTGGAAATGAACTCTATTTAAAAATATGGGAGAAAAGTGTTTCACCTGAGGCAAGGAAAATAAACACAAAAATAAACTATTGGAACTACATCAAAATAAAAACTTCTGCACAGCAAATGAAACAACAAAACTAAAAGGCAATGTACAGAATGGGAAAAGATATTTGCAAATGACATATCCAATTGAGGGTTAGTGTCTAAAATATATAAAGAATTGATACAACTCAACATCCAAAAAGCAAATAATCCAACTAAAAAACAGGCTGAAGACCTGAAAGGACATTTTTCCAAAGAAGACACTCAGATGGCCAACAGAGACACGAAAAGATGCTCAGTACCATTCATCATCAAGAAAATGCAAATTGGGGCACCTAGGTGGCTAAGTTGATTGGGTGTCCAATTCTTGGTTTCGGCTCAGGTCTTGATCTCTCGGCTTCGTGGGTTTGAGCCCTGCATCGGGCTCAGTGTTGGCAGCAGAGCTGCTTGGGATTCTCTCTCTACCTCTCTCTCTGCCCCTTCTCCCGCATGCTGTCTCTGTCTCTCTCAAAATAAATAACATTTAAAAAAAAAAGGAAAAAAAAAAAAGAAAATGCAAATCAAAACTACAATGAGTTAGCATCTCGCACCTGTCAGAACGGCTAAAATCAAAAACACAAGAGGCGCAGGCGCCCCTGGGTGACTCAATCGGTTCAGACTCCAACTCTTGCTTTGGCCCAGGTCATGATCCTAGGGTTGTGGGTTCGAGCCCCATGCTGGGTCCCATGCTGAGTGTGGGTTTTTCCTGATATTCTCTGTCTTTCTGTCTCTGTCTCTCTTTCTCCCTTTGCCCCTCTGCCCTGTTTGTGCTCTATCTCTCTAAAATAATACAAACAAAAAAAATAATTTAAAAATACAGGAAACAACAAGTGTTGGTGAGGAGGTGCAGAAAAATAAACCCTCTTGCACTGTTGGTGGGAATGCAGACTAGGGCAGCCACTCTGGAAAACAGTATGGAGGTTCCTCAAAGAGGTAAACACTAGAACTACCCTCTGATCCAGAAATGACACTACCGGGTATTTACCCAAAAAATACAAAGACACTAATTCAAAGGGATACATATGTATCCTTTTGTGTATAGCAACATTATTTATAATAGCCAAATTATGGAAGTCGTCTACATGTCCATCAATAAATGAATGTATTAAGAAGATGTAGCGGGTGTGTGCACATGTGTATGTAGTGGAATACTATTCAGCCACAAGAGAGAATGAAGTCATGCTATTTGCAATGACATGGATGAAGCTAGAGTATGATGCTAAGGGAAACAGGCCAGTCAGAGAAAGACAAATGTGATACAATCTCATTCATATGTGGATTTTAAGAAACAAAATAAATGAGCAAAGGAATAAAAGAGAGAGAGAGAAACCAAGAAACGACTCTTAACTATAGAGAACAAGCTGATGGCTACCGTAGGGGAAGTCGATGGGGGGGCAGGGCAGAAATGGGTGAAATAGGTGACTGGTATTAAGGAGTGCAGTTGTGATGAGCACTGGGTGATATATGGAATTGTTGAATCACTGTATTGTACTCCTGAAACTAATATAACACTGTATGTTAACTATACTGGATTTAAAATTAAAATGAAACTATGTATATATATGATATATAAAGTATAAATAAGATACATATATGAAGTATATATAATATATATATGAAGTATATATGATATATATGTACATGAAGTATATATAAGACATATATATACATGAAGTATATATAATATATATATATATATACATGAAGTATATATAAGAGATATATATACATGAAGTATATATAAGATATATATATATGAAGTATATATAAGATACATATATATGAAGTATATATAAGATATATATATATACATGAAGTATACATCTTATATATGAAGTATATATAAGATATATATATATACATGAAGTATATATAAGATATATATACATATATGAAGTATATATAAGGTATATATATGAAGTATATATAAGATATATATATGAAGTATATATAAGACATATATATGAAGTATATATAAGATATATATGTGAAGTATATATAAGATAGATATATATGAAGAAGTATATATAAGGTACATATATGAAGTATATATAAGATATATATATGAAATATATATAAGATAGATATATATATGAAGTATATATAAGATACATATATATGAAGTATATATAAGATATATATATACATGAAGTATACATCTTATATATGAAGTATATATAAGATATATATATATATATATATACATGAAGTATATATAAGATATATATACATATGTGAAGTATATATAAGGTATATATATGAAGTATATATAAGATATATATATGAAGTCCTGTTATGCTAGCATGGAATGTTTGACAAGTGTAAATCTTATTATACTCAAACCTATGTATGAAACAAAAACTAAAGAATATAATTTTTTTGCACACTGACAACAAATAAGAAGGTGACTGAGATTTTGTTCTACTTATTAGGGGAATAAAATTTGTACAATACCTAGTATGGTTTTAAGCAGTGCTATTTTTCAAAATATTTTTGTAGCTGTTAACATGCTACATCATTTTAATCTAGTGAAATCTAATATAAAATAAGAATTTTCATCTTTTGATATAAATCAAAGTGTTTAACCTCAGTTTAACTTCCCAAACACTGAAAAAGAAAATTTAAATGTGAAAGCAAAATGACTTATGGTACCATTCAATATTACCATATGCTTTAGCAGAAAAGAAATCCCATGTTAATGTATAAATGTCCTCAATGAGTGCATTCTTTAGGGAAGTGTCTACTATTAGAAATTGGAATAAAAAAGGAAAATCGGTCACACTGTTAACACCTGCGTCAGATATATTTGTTATAAAAATGATCAGGAATTTTAGACATCCTGTTTGAATTCAAAACACATAGTCATAAACAGAGTGCATAAAGACACCAACCATTGAGAACAGAAGTCAACTCTAAACAATTGTTAAGCCCACACCAGGGCATTCTAGTTGAATCATTGGTCCTGCTCATAAGTTAAATATAAACATGTTTCCCATGAAAACCATCATGCAAATATTCCTCTTAAATTTTAATTAGCCATGTTCATAGCTTGCTGACACTTAAACTGTCTGGTGTTAACATTTTCAAGGCTTTAATTAACAAGTACAACAGGGTTTGTTTAATGTTGTAATGTGGTAGAACATGATTTTATGTATCTATTTTAATACCCAAATATTATCTGGAGCCATAGATTTATATCAAACTTAAATATCTGTTCCAGTCAAATAATGTCACATCGACTTCATTAGCATTCATGAAGTCTCACATCTGGAATATAAATGGCACTTTGTTCATTACAACATAAGTTCGTTAGTTGTTATAACTGAGTATATCATTTTATAGCTCTGATATTAAGGAGAAACAGGCATAAATAAACAATTTCCAAACAGAAGCATTTCCTAGGCCAGATCAAGGGGAAATTATTTTATATGATGTTACAAAAAATATTAAATTGGTCATTTATTTTGGACCAGACACTTCACCCGAATTATCCCAATTAATCCTCACAATCAGCACATGCAGTTCATAGTATCCTTGTTTTACAGAGTAAAAAAAAAAAAAAAAAAAAAAATGTAGGTACAGAGAAGTGATATAATTCATCAAAGGAAGACATAGTATCTGAATACCAGGCAGTCTGTTTCCTAAGCCTGTGCTTTCAACTGGTATATCTTGCTGCTTTGCAATTGTGTCCTCATTTTTTAGTTTTAATCCGAACTTGCGAATTAACTCGTTAACTTGCGTCTGATTTATCACATTTTGATATCTCGGCTCATTGCTTTGGTAAATGTTGTAATAACCGCAGTTTTAAATACTAGCTTTAATACCTGCTGGTCATTCCATGCAATATTGTTTTTTCTTTTTCCCAATATTCTACCACTCAGTCTATAAGCTTCTCCCACTTGTAATATTCTGCTTTATTTTGTGGTAAGCTGAGAGTGGAGAGGCAGAAGGTAGGGAATTTCCAGTGGATGAGTTAGTGATTAGTTTCTGTTATGATTAGTGTCCTGTCCCCGCTGAGAATCCAGACAGATGTATTATGCATTCTTGGGCCTACCCAAAATTTGTTTTTCCCTTAGTCTTTCTTAACATTTTGGGCAAGCATCCACCCTTCTTCCACTCATCTGTGTGTCTTTGGGGAATCTGATCCCACTTGCTTGGCCTAAGTCCAACGCCTACCGTTCTACTTCTGTTGCCTTAATCAGAAAGCCCTATACTGTGTGTTGTCTGGCCATTCAGCTAATCACAATGAAGCCAAGGCATTCTAAATCTAGAGCCCACATTTGTTCCACTGTACTATAGGGCTTCTCTATCGTGAGACCATACATACACCATATCCTAGAAGAAACTCATTAATAATGGAAAAATCATATATCCCTATTCATTCTAACACAAGCAAAAAAAAAAAAAACTGTTTTAAGTGTATGTTCTTAAGTATGTGTGCTCAGTGCTATTTAGTAGACAGACAGTAAATATCACTTACAATCTTATTATTATAATTATAAATAAAACTATCAGAGAATTTTACCATTTTTGAAATCCATTTTCAGAGTCGACTTCAAGAAAAGCTATAAAATAGGTGAAGCGATTTCATTGGTTTCTCTTTCCCCTATTCTTTCCAAGGATCACTTCCTCCATAGGCTCCCTAGGCCACAAGAGCTCTTATTCTGCCTTTCACCAGCTCAAAACCCTACAGCTGAAATGCCCCCACCAGCCACTTGCCAAATCTCTCCACTAAAACAAATCTATTTTATCTTGTCTATATCAGATCCCATTACCAGCTTAATGAAAGTTGGTTATGTAGCTCAGCTGCCCTTAATTTGTTAATCTGCTGTTTCATTCTTTAAAAAAAAATAATGTTTATTTATTTTTGAAGAGGAGAGAGACAGAGTGCAAGCGGGGAGAGGGGCAGAGAAAGAGGGAGACACAGAACCATAAGCAGGACTCCAGGCTCTGACATGGGGTTCGAACCCATGAGCTGTGGAATCATGATCTGAGCTGATGTCAGACGCTTAACTGACT
Source organism: Panthera onca (assembly GCF_046562875.1). Lineage (NCBI taxonomy): Eukaryota > Metazoa > Chordata > Mammalia > Carnivora > Felidae > Panthera > Panthera onca. The sequence goes on along the minus strand of NC_138342.1, from coordinate 27,643,529 downwards.
GAGCCACCCAGGCACCTTTGATCTGTTCCTTTCTTTATTCATTTGATCAGAAAAAAAAAAACAATCATTTAACAGTTATAACGTGCAGAGGACTGAGGGTGAGATACAGAACTAATGCCATCCCTCAAGGTACTTTCTGACTCATTAGGCATATGAAACATGTAATGCAAACAATTCACACTAACAAAACTGACAAAGGGGTCACTAAAAAGGTACAGCCAAAATTCTGTGGAAGTTACAAGAGCTCTCTCTTCATTAGAAAGAAGAGAATGTTGTCTGGATTAATCTACTCCCGTTTGTTCGTTCTTGGGTACTGTACTAGTGGGCTTTAGAAGATAAAAGCCTAGAACCTTATGGGGTGCCAGGCCAGCTCAGCTAGTAGAGCATGGGACTCTTGGTCTCAGAGTTGTGACTTAGAGCCCCCGAGTATGGCATGAAGTTTACTAAAAAAAAAAAAAAAAAAAAATATATATATATATATATATATATATATATATATATATATATATATATATTTAAAGACCAGAACTTTACATTTCAATACATATGATTGATTTCTTGGATTTATTTCTATTATTGCTTTGGGACTTTTTCATATTTAACAATGTCAGCTACATTGTCGCTTTGAAATGGCGAAAACTCATTTAACGCCCTTAAGGGCACAGGGATGTCATTTCTGTCTTCTAACCGCTTTCTCTGACTGTTGCCAACCAATGACGCACTTCCCCAGCAATGATTATGGATATAAGACTGGGAAAGAAGTAGAAACTCAAGCCATGTGCTAAATTAAACTATGTGTAAAAAAAAAAAAAAAAAAAATATATATATATATATATATATATATATATATATCCTCATAATATCTCAGCCTCCACTTGACTGCTTTACTCTTTCTCTTTTAAAAATATACAGGACTGTAAGAACAACTCTTCAAGGTGTAAGTATTTTTGAGATTTTAAATATTTCTGATCTTAATCAGTGTCTTTCGTAAAAGAAATAAAGTTTATTTTGTGAACATCTTCAAAAGAAGTACTTCAGCAGCAGCGGTCCCCAATGAATGACTATATTCTGGGGTAATCTCTATATGTAGTTCTTAGTTTCCGAAAAATTGAGGATTTACAGCATTTTTTGTAACGTATTTTTCAGGAGTTTACTCTGTTTTTATAGATTCATCTTCACATTACTGCTTACCTAACAAAGACAATGCTTGAGCTGAAAATACATAGGCAGGTTGTCTGGAATAAGCTTAAAATATTTTCTATGAAATATATTTGTCCTCAAAAGCATATCAGTTTTGACAGGTAGAATGTCGTCCTCACTTTCAGCTACGAGGTAACTGTGAGTTAAACAAGGAAACCAACCTGGCTTTCAACTAATGGCCTTCTGAATCACGAGCTGGCTAAAATGTCTAAACTATACATTTTCTAACCAAAGATTACAGAGCAAAGAAGCTTAATCCCCTAACCACATCCAGATTCTCATGAATTAATTCATTAGTTCATAAATAAATTACATCCTCAAACCACTGCCTAAACTAATGTGCAGCCATTCAGTTTCATCCCTTCGGGTTTCTGAGCATTAGTTCAGATTTCTTTAATTACTAATCAGCAACATCAACAAGAAACACACTATATTACATTCACAAGGAGGTAGTGATAGAGGGAACTTCTAAATGCTAGGTAGGTATTTTCGTTATAATACCTTGGCTTTTTTTATTTAAGCTTTGACAAAAATGAGACAACCTAGCACAAGAAATGAATACCAGGAAACCCTAAGATATTGAAGTGTGTTTCTACAGTGTTTTACTATTTTGCTTTTTTATGTACGTGTGCATGTTTGTATGCACGTGTTGGACAGGTGGTAGTCTTTTTTTAAATTATTATTTTTGAATGTTTATTTATTTTAGAGACAGAGAGAGGACAAACGGGGGAGGGACAGAGAGAGCAGGAGACAGAATCTGAAGCAGGCTGCGGGCTCTGAGCTTTCAGCACGGAGCCCGACTCGGGGCTTGAACCCACGAGCTGTGAGATCATGACCTGAGCCAAAGTCGGACACCCAATCGACTGAGCCACCCAGGGGCCCCAGGGGGTAGTCGTTTTTTAAATCAGTACTGGGAACATTTAAGACAGCACAATTATAGCTTCAAATATCCATACAATTGACTGCCAAGGATACTCCAGATTCCTGGCATAAAAACTATTAATTAGACTTAAAAAAGCAGTAAATTCCAGAAAAACTGGGCCATGGATTACTGTCTCAAGGAAACAAAAATCTGCAATGGATGCCTCAAAGCTGATTTTCTATTTGGTTTTTGCAAACCTGGATTTATTCCTTTTTAAAATCGATTGATTGAATTGAATTATTTACTTAGTTACTAACTTACCTTTTTATAGTAGTATTTATGTTGGCTACAATAGTAACTCCTCTAGATGGTACTGACATGTTTCAAGGACAATAATATACTGGTTTTGCCACTTATGAGGATTTTTATTTTAGTAAATTAAGTTGTTCCACTTTTTACAAAAAAATACTAAGATTATCAGTTCCATTGTTTTAGAGATTTTCAGTCAGACTTCTTGAGGACAAATATTATGTCCTTTTCACCATACCTTCAGTGGCTAGTATCATTCCTAGAATATTCAATAAAACCTTTCTTCAGTGAAAGGCTGGCTGAAAGAATGATTATCTATGTGTATATATACAAATTGAGTATATGTTATATATAGCATACATGTACTGGCACCTGATAAAGCACTTACTCTGTGCCAAAACCTGAGTTAGTAATTTTGTTATGTCTTGAGTAACCCAAGGACACTCTAAGTTAACGACTTTACTCCTTTTTAAAAGAATTGAGATAGCTCATCTCAGATACAACTTGTTTAAGACCAAATAGCAAATAGATGGCAGAATCAGGATTTTTAAACCTAAATTTTATATGTGTTAAAGATGTCAAGAAATCAATTAATAAAGGTCAACTTGTAAACTATTTTGAAGATGTCATTCAATTTTTTTTTCTAGCAGTGCTGATTAATGTCTTCTTGAATAAACCATGCATTTAATACTGTGAGTTTCTTGTTTTGTTTTACTACAGTAACCGGGTAAATAACGTTCTCCCTGTTCTATTATTAAAAAGAACACAAAACTGTTGTGAATGTATGAACAGGGAGTAATAAGCACCACTGGAAATAAAGCAAGCTAAGCCTCACGTGTTCTTAATTATGAGTCAACAATTAAATGACGTTATATTTCATATAAAGTCGTTATTTCCTTTTAAAATCCTTTTACGCATTTCTACAAGTTATTGAACCATGAAGGATTACGAACTCAAATTAGCTATCTGCCAAAAAAAAAAAATCTTTTTTTTTTTTTTTTTTTTTTTTTTTAATTTTGAGCTGAACCGTTTAATAGAAAACAAATATTTTCTGGACATTTCCAGAAATCTTCCACTGAAAGTGGAGTAAAACTTCTAACATGGGATGCTTCAATTCAGTGTTAATGAACGCGAATGTGTCCAAAGCCAAAGGAGTGTGATGGGTACTACCTACTGATTTGAGTAGTTCTACGTAGAGAGGCTGGTCTACAGCTACTGTTGGTCCCTGAGAGATAGGATGTTTGAGGTGGACCGAGTGTCAGGCCTGGCAGTAAACAACACCACACTGGGTAGCTTCATTGACTTTTTTTCAAATGTAGAAAAGTGGGGCCTGGAGCATGGAACAATGTCTGGAAGTTCTCTTTGGTATGAAAAAAAAGCAGAGTTTCACTAGAAGACTGACAATGTTTACATGTTGCATTTCCTTATACATGGTTCTATGCTTCTGTTCTAGTCCATTCAGGCTGTAACAAAATGCCACAGATCGGGTAGCTGACATACAAGAGAAATTTATTTCACCCAACTCTGTAGTCTGAGGCATTCATGATCAAGGTGCCAGCCTGATTGGGTTCTGGTGAGAGCCGTCTTTCTGTTTCATAGCCAGACCTAATTGCTGTGTTCTCGCATGATGGAATGAGCGAGGAGTCTCTGTGGAGTCTTTTTTATAAGATACTACTCTCATTTATGAATGCTCCACCTCCTGGTTTAATAAGAATCTATGAATATAATCCTTTTTTGGGACATAGGATTTCAACATATGAATTTTAGAGGGACAGAAACATTCAGACCATAGCGGTATCATTATTCAACTGGCATTATTATTTTAATAAAATTTATAAGTAAATACCGACTAGAAGTAAAATCATACTGAAATGAAGAGATAAGTACTTTACATTTTGCTTCCTGATAATCGTGTCTGGCAGAAAGTTAACCAAATGGTCTAAACATCTCTACCTAAAACCACGGTTCACTTGTGGCAGTAAATCGAGTGGCAGACACATGGAGTTTTAGAAAAAGGTTCTCAAATTGAGGGTACGTAAATACCCCTAGGGGAGCCTCTTCACATGCCAGTTCTTCATGCCCCACCCCCAGAAAATCTGAAAAATTAGCTCCAGAATAACCACATATGATCTGCGGTTTTCAAAAAGTCTCCAGCGTGTTTCCATGCAGTAGGCAGGAGTCCACATGTTGGGAAAAACCTGGTTCCCATGAATTAAATGAATGGGACAAATCAATTCTGCTGTGTGACTTTAAGGTCATGAGAACATAAGTGAAATTTCATCAGTGTTTTATTTATGGGTGAGTTTTAAATGAACGTGGAGTTAACTGATTGAAGAAAGAAAGAGTGCATTCTACAAGGAGGGAACTTGGACTTCAGCATTAGTATGATTGGATTCACAGAGCACAAACAACTAGCAGTTTATATTCCCCGGGCTGTGTTAAACACACACAGTTCTTCAGCTTGTCTCTGCTGGCAGCCAGATTCTGCCAAAAACTTGAATAATGAACTCGATGTTGGCATTGCAAAAGTGTGATACTTGCACATGTCAGTGGACGCAAATTTCCAATGTCCCTGGAATGGACCCTGAACCCTGAGACCAAAGTGTTTTTCATCCTTCACTCCTCGGGGAGGTCTCTCCCAAACAATGCATTTAGCAGAAACCTTCTCCCCCCGAAACTTCAATTTCCATTGAGCAATCATCTTTTTCATTTCTTTCACGATCTGAGATTATCTCGTTTATATATTGTTTTCTTGTTTAATGTCTGTTTCTCCTCACTAGAATGTTTGCTTCTTAAAAGCAGAGGATACATTTTCTGAGGCACTGGTATAATCCCGGTGAGCAAATCTACTTGGGGCGTCATATATTATACATGATCTATAGATATGTGTTAAATCAGGAAATATGTATTTTAATGAATATTCTAGGATGATGTGGCTAGACATTCCATTTAAATATCTTTTCAAGAGTTTTGGGGTGGGTGAAATAATGATAAATATAGAATATTCTTTGAGGTATTCTTTGGGGACATATAAGAGGCTTTTTGTTTGTTTTTACATTTTTATCATCTGCTTAAATTAGACTATCAAAAGATTAGAATATACTGTCCACTATTCTTTTGTAATTTTATAATAATATTGCAAATCAAAGAATCTGAGTAGTCCTAAAGAAATTTTTCTTAGCTTAATTAAACCAGCTTCCCTAAGTTATCTTTGACAATGTAACTTTTGTTTCCCTCTAATGTTTGTCATCAAGCATTTATTTGAGAAGTTGTTATCCCAAGCATTTTTTTTCCGTCTATTCTGTGATATCATCTTTGTTATTGTGAAGGTGAATAGTAAATAACAAAGATTTATTATTTCAAATTGTGTTTTATACTCAGCTTTTCCGAATCATCTTTGTGACAGGAAATTGGTATATGATTGGAGAGCAGAGATTAGTTTGGGGAGGAGGAAATTGGCATGCTTCTACAGGCGTAATCGGCTGATTACTGCAGAATGTGGGCGAAAGGGACTGCTTTTATGTCCTATAAGCAAAAAGAACACGTATCTTTCATTGAAAATTTACTTTCACAAAAATAGACTCCATTATTTTCCCTCACCTTTGATTATTCTAACAGCCGTCTCCTATAATTGGAAACTTCAAAACATGACCTCTTGGCATTGCTGTATTTGTGAAATTACTTCTCTGTCTTTAAGAATCACACTTGTAACAGTGAGTTAATAAGAGGTGGCCTGGTATTTCAGCAAGAATTTTTGTTGTCATTTTGTGGAAAGACCACGTTGCTTTGTGTTAAACAATTTCTCTTTCCACCAGGACATGACAGCAATCAACTAGCTAAAATCTTGGGTTTTATATTATTGTAATTGAAAGAGAATTTGTGACAATACCTTCTTTTTCCTTTCGGTACTGGTACATAATTGCGAAAAAAAAAACCACTATTCTTTTTTTGTGCTTCTCTGTGTAATATAAAACATTTGTCATTTCTTATTAGCTCTTCAGATTTCTATTATTTACAATCCCTTTGAGATGCAATAAAAGTTTCCACACAAAGCTCATTATTTCTAATTAATCCCGTAACAAGACTTCAGGATGGCTGTGCTATGAAGCTCTTTTCCAAAACAATAGTGTCTTATTATCCATTTCATTTTATAAATTTTACTTCTGAGGTATCAGGATAATTTGTCTAATATACATTTTCTGTTGTTTTAATATGCAGCGAGACTTCCAAACACAATATTTGATAAATTATTCACATCTGTGAGATTATAACTTTTTCCTTTGAATTATAAATAAGATATTTGAGTTAGCAGTTTGGAAATAGTGCCTCTCCTCTAAACAAACAAAATATGACAATACCCTTAATTTTTCTCTATCACAAATGGATGCCATCTGAAATTGATACCTTTTGAAATTAAATTTCTATTTTGTGCCTATCGATTATCTTGGAAGTATACTTTTTTATTAGAATAAAAAATATGATCTCCTTTTTCATAAATTGAATTTAGTTTTAAGCAAAGAACAGATCATTTGCAACTATAGTTCTTAATTGCTATAATGTCATTGATCATATTTTTACACCTGGCCCTGTGACTCTTTCTTTTGAGATCTACCAAAAAGTCAGAAATTTTATAAAGATTCATTTATTTTTGAGAGAGAAAGAGAGAGCAAGTGGGGAAGGAGACAGAAAGAAAGGAAGACAAAAGATCTGAAGCAGGCTCTGGAATGACAACAGTGAGCCCGACACGGGGCTCAAACTCCGGAACCACGAGATCATGGCCTGAGTCGAAGTGGGACGATCAACCGACTGAGACACCCAGAAATTTTAAATCAAGTAATCAGTGGAAGAGAATACTCAGGGAAAATCTGTTGCATGCACAATGAGATAAAACTATTATATGATATAAAGGACTTAATTGAAAACAGAACCTTCAGGGAGAAAAATCACTTTTAAATTTTTAAAATCTCAGTCAAGACAATGGTAACTATATAGAAAAAATAAATAAATCTGCAGGAGTTTGGCTGGATTCTTTTCTTTGAAAAAAAACAAAGTAGCTACTAGTTACATATGTGGGCCACAGTAATCAGATTAATAACAACAATTAAGATATAAGAAAAGGATGGGGTCAGAACACTCTTACTGCTCTGTGTGAAATCTACTTCCCTGTGTATAAATGGCAACACCAAATGTGGACCTTCACAGGATGTCTGTGGTGATTACATAAAGGCATTTTATATTCCTGACTCTGTTTCTTCATTCCCTATAAGTAAGGCCTTTTGGGTTCACACTGGGTACTAGTAATTCATTTTCCTTCTCATGCTAAATCAGGAAATAGTAAACAAGATTTTATTATGAACTGGTGAAAACTGTCTTCTATTTTGCAGTCAACATGTTAATTTTTTTGTGTTTGTTTGTTTCAGTTTATTTATTTATTTTCAGAGACAGAGAAAGAGAGAGAGAGAGAGACAGGCAGAGAGAGAGGGAGATAGAGAATCCCAAGTAGGCTCCACGCTGTCAGCACAGATCCAGACACGGGGCTCAACCTCACAAACCACAAGATCATGACCTGAGCCCAAATCGTGGGACACTTAACCTACTGAGCCACCCAGGTGCCCTAGCATGTTAATTCTCTCAAACATTCCTCTGTAGCTCTGATTTCTGAAAACTCTGCCAATCTGTGCTCTTTTTGTAAAACCTTTCCCATTAACAAGGTCTTTTGAAGAAATGGTTAGAAGATGTAGAGACAATAGTGTGCGTTTAACTCATCACAGAGCATTCCCTCCTTACCCTGAACAATTATTACCGAGTTGAAATAAAGGGATTATGTGATCATGTTTAACATTTTTATGTGTAAATGTGATGTTTCCCAACCCTATCCTAGGAAGCATTTGACTAGGAATGAAGTACAGTGACAAAGGTGCTCTCGCTGACTAAACTTAGTCAACCTTCTCTAAGCACTCTGCTCACCGAGGCCTCAACCTTGGACTTCAGTGGCCAGCTCTGGGGAGCCTGCACGAGATGAGAGAAAATACATATACTGGTCTCCACCCCTACTTCCCGACACAGGGCTCCTGAAACCTTTGTAGTTTCTGGGGTGACAGGAGTGTCTTTTGTTCTAACGAGGCAAATTTGGGTGGACTCCTCTATGAGCTCCTCCACGAGGTCCTGGATGAGGGCTGGTCACCGGAATAAAAAAACCATGATTAGAAGCTTGAAATTTTCATCCCACTCGCCCTCGCCATTCTCTTGAGAAGGGAGAGGACTGCAAATGGAATTAATGATCTATCATGTCTATGGGGCAAAGCCTCCAAAAATAATACTGTAGTATAGAGTTGGGAGAGCTTGCAGGTTGGCAAACACATTGACATCTGGAGGACATTCCAATCCCACAGGGGTGGAAACTCCCGTATCCTGACCCTTCAGCCCTTCCCCTAAGAGTGCCTTCATCTGGCTGTTCATCTGTATCCTTTATCATGCCGTTTGATAAGCTGGTAAACTTAAGGGTTTCCCTGAGGTCTGTGAGTTGTTCTAGCAAATTAATCAAACCTGAGGAGGGGAACCTCCAATTTGTAATCAAATCAGACAGAAGTTGTGGATAACTTGGGACCTACTATTTGCAACTGGCAATGGGATGGGAAGAGTCCTATAGGGCTGGCCCTTAACCTATGAGAATTAAGTTAAATCAGAGGGCACCCGGCTGATGTCACATAGAATTGCTTGTCGTGGGGGAAAAAATCATGAATTTGAAGTGTCCTGAATGAGTGTGACGTAAAGGAGACACAAAAGACAGAAAAGAGATAGGAAGGAAGGGTTTCCCCTACTCAGAAAAATGGGGCTTTCCTAATTCAGCCTACACCACTCAGTATCAGCAAGAATATTGTTAAGTCAGTTTAGAGAGAACCCCCACCCTTGATCTCTAATAACCCTCAATGTCTGCTGAAAAGTCTCATACTCCATGTGCTATCAGATGACCCTGGCCTGCCTTTATCTAGAAGCCTGCTAGGTCAGTTTAGCAACCATTTCCCCTACCCTTGATGTCTCCCTCTTTGTAACTTTCCATCCATTGATCCCTCTCCACAGACTTTCTCCTTAGCTATAAATCCCCATTGGTTGTTGTGTTTAGAATTCAGCCCAGTTCGATTCCAAGGTCTCTTTTTCCCTACTGCAATAGTTTCTGAATCAAATCTGTTTTTACTGATTCACTACTGTCCTGTACTGGTTTTCTTCAACAATGGTCAGATAAAAACAAGCCTTGATTAATTGAAATAGAAAAAAAAGTACTTAGTTTCAGTTATCCTTAGTAACCTAGGTAAGAAAGTATCGTGTAATGATCTAGAATATGGTATAATTATAACTCTCGAGGTAATTTCCGATTGAATTTTCTCATTTCAGTTTCTGAAAATGCACGTATGTATTTTCTTAACATCACATAACACCAGGGATGATAAAAATGGAATACAACATCTGTCTTATAATAACTCTGATGTGGTTGGGTAATTTAAATGATATTACAGTCAGAAAAATAAAAAGCATGATGGAACTTGTTGATATATAATATTCTTGTTATCTCTATGCCATTTGTTAACTGCCCTAGTGTTACCCTAGTTATGCTTTGCTAGACAGTTTTAGGATGAAAATTAAATGAATCCTTTCTTTTCACTGAAGGAGTATATATACTAAAAATACCACTATTACTTCATTAGTAAAAAAAGAAAGTTGTCATATGGGCTAATATGATCGAAAGTCCCTCAACATTAAATTATGACTTAGTATTTAATACCTCATAGTTCCCTGCATTTTGCCTCCTTAACCATTCATCACAGTTTGGAAATCTACATGGATGTGTTTTGTTGTTTGTTTACTCAAAGTGCTCTATTCCTGGCCACACGGACATGTAAACCTGGAAAGGGCAGAGGTGGTGTCACTCATTCTTGTTTGTTGCAGGCAAACTTCTAACAGCCAGTGTTATGAATAGCATACAGTAGGCATTAACTCAATATTTGTTGAATAGATAACTGAATAAATCTACTTGCTCTTAAACTCTGTAAGGGTGAAGACTTTGTTTAATTTGTTCAATAAAATATGCCCAGTAATGAACACTATACTTGGAACTCATCTGAATGAAAGAGAAAGGAAGGAAGGAAAGGAAGGGATAAAGGAAGAAAGGCAAGTAGAAAGAAAAAAAAAAATCATGGAATAAAGAAAATGGATAGAATCTTTAAATGTATATATTTTCCTCAGTTTTCCTGAGGAATTATATGTAAAGTATATACAAATCATCTCTAAAATATATACATTATCCACATTTTCCATATAAATAAAATGAGATATTAAATTTAGCTCTACTTTGACAAAATGAAAATGACATAAAATATAAAATTATCTTTGTAACAGTCAAGTGTTTACTTTTAACAGATAAACCTACGTGCAAAGAAAAAAGAAAAAAATGAGACATAAAGTACTTAGATGATATTTCTAGAGGCACTTATCTAGTAAGTGGTGAGCCAGTGTGAAAAGTAATGGCTGTGATACAGTACATTTTTCTTCCTAACCAACAATATTCAAAATCAGCCTATATTACACTTTTGATTCTATCTAGCTAGAAAGAACCAGACATAAAGTATTATTTGTTAGAGGTAAAATCTCTACAAATGGGCAGTATATCATATCTCACATGAACTAAAGGCTTAATATTTTATGTTAATTTGTCATTCCACTGAGAATATTCTATGTGCCAGGCACCATTCAATGAGCTAGAAATCACAGTGAAAGAGCGGAGAGAAATCTCAGTCATCACTGAGATGTGAATTCAACTGGAGAATTAAATGTATCATCAAATATTACAAATGTTTAACAAGCATTCAATAAAAAGAATAAATACACACACACACACACACACACACACACACACACACACACCTCTCTCTCTCTCTCCTTCCTCTCTCTCTCTCTCTCTCTCAAACACACATACACAATTTTACGAGTTTACTCTACAAATTCTTCATTCTCCACCTTCTGCTTCTAAAAAGTAATTGATAGTAAGAGCTGGATGTAGAATTTATATACATTTTTTTGTGCTTATAGAAACCTCAGATCATATGCAAGCATGTTCTAGGTTTCTTCGTAAGTAAATATATAATTATTATTGAGAAACCAGACAGGTCACTTGGCCTTCTGTTTATTACTGAAGGCCATTGATATTTTCAAATTAAGGTATTTACATGTAATAAGATTAACCCTTATTAGTGTAGTGTTTTATAAATCTTGAAAAATGTATATGGGTGGGAACCACCCCCACAGTCAAGATATAAAATAGTTTTGTTCGGGCGCCTGGGTGGCTCAGTTGGTTAAGCATCTGACTTCGCCTCAGGTCATGATCTCACAGTTGGTGGTTTTGAGCCCTGCGTCGGGCTCTGTGCTGACAGCTCAGAGCCTGGAGTCTGCTTCGGATTCTGTGTCTCCCTCTCTCTCTGCTCCTCCCCTGCTAATGCTCTGTCTCTCTCTGTCTCTCAATAATAAATAAAAATTAAAATTTTTTTAAAAAAATAAAATAGTTTTGTCACCCCCCAAAATACCCCTTATGTCCGTTAGTAGCTAACCTTCCTCCCTACCCAAAACCTTTGGCAACTACTGATCTGTTTTTATTTCTATATGTACCTTTGCATGAATGTCCTACAAATGGATTTTTGCATGTGACTATTCAATAAATGTTAGTTATTAATGACATATGCCATATGTCACAGGATTTAAGAAGATAATGATTATATAGAAGATTTCCTTTATAGTTTAATACCAGCAAAAATATCATTAAATTTTAATGTATGCTTTCTCATTAATCATACCTATGGAATCATGCCTATGGAACAAAATTGGGGGAAAAAGTGATTTTGAATCATTGAGACACTGTATTATTGTTTATTCCCAAAACATTTGGATCATTCCACATACATCCTCAATACTATCATTATATAATTTTTCATATCGTGATCTTCCCTTAAGATCAATGATGTGGATCTGACTCACTCTTTTTATTTAATGAACATATACTGGAGTATGAATAAACTTCTCTTCATTCAACAATTCCTATTGGTATTCAAGTTCTTTAAAATTTCATGGTATTACAATCTATGCTGTAATCAAAATAATTGTGCATGTATTCTTGTTTCTTAGTGAATTTATTTCTATATGAAAGAGATTGTAGTGCAAGGTTATGTGTATTTTAAATTTTCATAGAAATTTCTTGTTTATTTTCTAAAGCACTTTAGCAATCCACACATCCAGTTACAATGAAGAAAACATGTCTGTTTCCCTAAATTCTTATTACATGCAGTCTCTTTAATTTTTTTTTTTTTTTAACATTTATTCACTTTTGGGAGACAGAGACAGAGCACGAGCAGGGGAGGGGCAGAGACAGAGGGTGACACAGAATCCAAAGCAGGCTCCAGGCTCTGAGCTGTCAGCACAGAGCCCAATGCGGGACTTGAACTCATGAACAATGAAATCATGACCTGAGCCACAGTCGGAAGCCTAACTGACCCAGGTGCCCCTGGATGCAGTCTCTTTTTAAAATTGTTGTGAAAATAGCATTTCATGTCTTCTTTATTTTTCTTCTTTATTATTTTAAAAGTTTTTATTTAAATTCCAGTTAGTTAACATGCAGTGTAATACTAGTTTCAGGTGTAGAATTTAGTGATTCAAAATTTCCATACAACACCTTGTGCTCATCACAAGTGTACTCTTAATTCACACCCCCAAAATGAATAATACAATTTAAAAATGGGCAGAAGGCACAAATAGACATTTTTTCAAAGAAGACATATAGATGGCTAACAGATACACGGAAAGATACTCATTTCTTCTTTTTATTGTTTTTCTATATACTAGTAAATTGCAATGTGATATTGATTCTAAGCAAAGGACTTAAAAATAAGTAAACAGTTATTTATTGAAATTATTCATGGAAAATATGGGAGGAAAAAAATAAGAGCAGACATATCAAGACTTTAATATTAAAGAGGAGAAAATCCTGCACTTCACTGAAAATATTTGGTTGAAATGTAATAACTCAGATTTCTTTCTGAGTCAGGTGAGGGGGTAACGATATGTATGCAGGATCCCTTAGGTCCTGTGAAGTGAAAACTTTCAAGATTCTAAAATATTATAAATGATTATAAGCATAGGAATTATTTTATTTCAATAATGTTCTAGCTTTTAAATTAATTTCATCTAAATACTAAATAAACCAGATTTACAAAATATTGTTGAAATTCAGCTTGTGCAACTTTGTATTAAAAAACACACACACAAGAATTTCCTGAAAAATGTATCCTTTCCTGTCTGTCCTCATTTAAATGTACTTGTGTTTGGAGATTCGCTACTGTCTTTTTTTCCATGAAAGCAATACTCTAATCTACCTGTATGAAATAGGAGACAATTTATATTGAATAGCCAACATCTATTTTAGTGTAACTCACTAGAGATACAGTATCTGAATTCTCAGTGTTTGTGAGGTCACCTTCAGACTCAAGAATAAGAATACCTCCATATCTACTTCTCTCCTGTTCCTATCAATATTTAACATAATCATTGTGTGTTGTGAAATATATATATATATATATATTTTTTTTTTTTTAAACTTCCATTTTTCCATGACTTTATTTGGAGACTTTTTTTTAAATTTTTTTTTCTTAATGTTTTTATTTATTTTTGAGACAGAGAGAGACAGAGCATGAGCAGGGAAGGGGCAGAGAGAGAGGGAGACACAGAATCGGAAGCAGGCTCCAAGCTCTGAGCCATCAGCACAGAGTTCGATATGGGGCTCGAACTCACAGACTGTGAGATCATGACCTGAGCCAAAGTCGGACGCTCAACCGACTGAGCCACCCAGGCGCCCCTGGAGACTTTTTGACAACAGAATTAAAATGTGCCCAAATGTGTCATGTGAATATTGCCAAAGGGTATCATCAAGGGCCATCATGGCTGATACAAACTGCAAATTAAAGGGACCTAAAACAGTGAAGGCAGAAAAGTCAACAAAACCCCATAGGTTAAAAAACAAACAAACAAACAAACAAACATAAAGATGGGATATAGAGTCAAAATCTGTGGACCTGATCATCTTCTAAGTCACTTTAAAGTTAAAAGAGAAGGGGAATCAAGACTCAATCCTCTTGATACTGATAAAGTTAACATTAATTGTAAAATAGTAGACTCTCACTTGGTATATTTTTCACTGCTCTGTCTCTTAATTCTAGAATTCTTCTCATAAATAGAGACATTCAGTAAAGATTTGTGGAATCAATGAATAATACACCAAATTTAAATTTTATGTTTTAAGGATATATAAATGGCAGTAAGCCACATAAACCCTCTGCCCCTTGCTGCTTTCAGATAATATGTTTTGGAAGTCTTACAAATCGGTGTATATCAGTTTTCATTTTCTTTGTAATGACTGAATAATATCCCTTTTATAATTTTATTTTTAAGTTTATTTATTTTGAGAGGGAGAGAGAGAGAGATAGAGAAAGCGTGTGTGCGTGTGTGTGTGTGTGTGTGTGTGTGTGTGTGTGTGTGTGTTTGCATGAGTGGGGAAGGGGCAGAGAGAGAGAGGGAGAGAGAAAATCCCAAGCAAGTTCCTCACAGTCAGCACAGAGCCTGACGTGGGGCTCCATCTCTGGAGCTGAAATCAAGAGTCAGACGCTTCACCTACTGAGCCATTCAGGAGCCCCCAAAACATCCCAGTTTTTCAATGCACCGTAATCTATAAAAGTTTGAACATTTTGGTTGTTTTTATTCTTATGCTCTTTAAAACCTTTACATGCATCCTTTCATAAGTTAGCAAGCAATATATTTATATATGTGTATTTAAGTTGTACTTCTTATGTATAAATATAATATATATATAACATAAATGTATTTTTGTGAAATATATAAATATATAAATTTATAAGTTATATATAGGTAAATTATTCATTATTCATATTGGGTCAAAGGTTTGGTGTATTTTAATGTTAAATATATTGTTAAATATAATTTCCCAGAGACTGGCCAATATATACTCCCATTATTCTTGTACTGAGACGTATCTGATTTTCTTCTTATCTTCTAGAATACCATTTTCTTCTTCAACACCTACATTAACTCCAAAATGAAGTGTTACTAATTCTTTAAAATGGCTTTTTGTATCCTTTTAGGCTCTTTAAGACCCTGGTTGTTTCCCTTAGATAAACCACCGTTCTAACTACTCCTGGTCTATTGCAGCAAAACAGGTAGAGTGTACTTTCTTATCTACATCCTGTGCTTACAAGTCTGCAATGATTTTCTGTTTAACTTAATTCAAAACCCAAAACAGTTACTATGGTCTCTGCCTAATTCTCTAAAATCATCTGTCATTCACTCCTTCAATCACTACAATAACGTCACACTGATTTTCTGTCAGTCCTTGAGATATTCTGTTTTTAAACAACTCTATAATTTATTTTTTAATGGCTCAATAATTTACTCTATTTTTTATTTTATCTAGAATATATCACTCCTTGTTCTTCAACTTACAGATTCCTTGCTGTCCTTCACATAACTGTTAAGTATGTCTTTTTTTTTTCCAGACTTTAACTGAATCCCTATCCTAGTTTAGGTTTTTCTCCATAGCAGGATTTGAATCAAGAACTTGAATATATGTAGTTTATTTGGAAGATGACCACAGGAAACAAAAGAAGGAAAAACAAAAGGGTAAAGAAAGAGGAAAAAAAAAAAAAAAGAGAAGACAATAAAATGTACATTGACAATCAATTAACCAAGACTAAATCTATTAGCAGCTCTGAACAACTATGTGAGGTATCTCTCAGATTCATTTCATTAAATGGAGAAAAGGCTACAGCACGATCAAATGATTTCCACCCATGGTTGGTGAAGGGAAGCCCTCTGTATTTAAGGATTTCATGTGACTGCAGCTGTACAAGTTAACACTTTATTAGAAAATGCTATCTGGCAGAAAATAAGAGAGGTCCAGCTTCTTCAAAGAGACAAGTGACATATGCTGAAAACTTACTTCATTTATAACTACATGTGGACACAGATAAGCTTATGGGATATGGGGTGGAAAATGCATAGGGTCTGTTACAGTTCACCACTCAAGGCATACAGACCCATCCACTTGTGCTCCACATGGAGTCTAACTTGTTACTGATGAAGCAGGAAATCTGGTAGCCACAATGTCAAGAAAAAACAAAAGAGTGAAAATAGGCAGTTAGTAAAACCAGGTACATAGAATTTCTTCTGCTTCCACTTATATGAAGGTCATATTGATATTAACATTTTTGTCTCTATCAACCATTGCAGATTTTTTTTTTGCCCTTGGCTAGCATATTTGCTATGTACTTTTTTGAGGTAATTGTTTTTTATAATGTTACTAAGTTTATAAGTTTGAGATAACTATTATATAATCAAGGAAAGACATTGAATAAACAATGGAATGAGTTAATTTGTGATTCTGGAGAAAGGTCTGTCCTAGAGAAAAAAAAATGATCTGTAAATAAGGGTATGTAAAGAATTTAAAGCTGTAGGGATTGAACAGTATGGGAGTGATTGAAAATAGGAAAAAGTTCTCAGTAGTAAGACGTAGGGCACAACGGCACTTAGAGTTTGGTCCTGGGAGAACAGTCCTTGAGATTAGAAGAAAAGAGGTCAATTTGATGCCCTGAATGCCCAGTAGAGAAAGTTTATTAAAAAGCCATATCCATTCGACGTAGTAACATGAAAATAATGAAAAGAGAAGACATAATGAAGCCGTTAGAGAGAAAACTTGACTGGATTATGTTCAAACTAGAATGGAGGTGAGCAGAATTGGAGGCCTCTAGTGAAGAAGGATGTGTCAAGGAGTTTTACAGTAGAGAAATGAAGAGGCAGCTGGAGTAAGGAGTAGGATCTAGACATGTTTTGGTTTTTGTTTCTAAGGTTGGGTAAACAAAAGAGTGGTTGAATGTTGAAGGGATTGATCCAGTACAGAGCGAAAAGTTGATGAAGCAGGATATGAAAGGTGGATCTGCTAAAGTAATTGCTTTAGGAGAAAGTAGGATGATAGCTAATGAACCAGTGGAGTGTTTCACACTGCATGCATCCATAGTAATAGGCAACTCAGAGTATACGCACACAGATCCAGATACATGATCAGGTGTGCTGATGGCAGCTTTTGGAATTTGTCGTCTTACTTATTCTTTCAGTGAATGAGGAACAAAGACATCAACTCATAGTAAAAATGAAGGAAATTGTATTGAGGTTTGAGGGGAGATTCGAAGATGTGAATGAATATGTAGAAGAGAGGGAGAGTGACAGAACATGGAATGTTACAGGATGAAGAAAAACATTCAGGGTCTACTTACCGCTATTGATCATTGATTTAATTGGAAAATGGATCCATGTTTGTTTTCTTTTTTTTTCCCCAGATACCTTTAGCCACTAGCAAAGAGAGCAGAAGAACTGTTTCATCCAAGTCCCTGCCCCGCCAAATGAATACAATGAAATTAAAGAGAATAAAATGCAAAATGAAAATGATAGACATAGGAATTTAAGCTGTGTGAAGGCAGAAGTAACCAATGAAGCTAATGACAGACTAGAAAACGGTAAGCATAAATGGATTGTGAGTCCTGATGTCCTGATGGGGTGTGAAACTTGCACAGGTCAGGAGACTAGGTGGAATAATCCAGAATAAGAATTTCTAGGGGTTTGAAACTATTCTTGAAATTGAGACTTGGGGGATCTTGCAAGTACTGGTATCCAAACACCATCCATGGTATGAACAGAGAAGTAAGTAGTCAAGTTTTGTGGGTTTGTTTATCTTTACTATTAGAATATTAACCACAATAGAATGGGAATAAGTCTCATTTGTCCAGCGTTAGGAGAAAGTACACACACACACACACACACACACACACACACACACACTTGAGTTCCTTAAAATCCTGGTAGATGGTAAAGGCTGAACTTAAAAAAAAAAAGATGTTCACTGAATGAATACATAAAGGAATTCATATGCCATTATGAGCATTAATGCCGATTAATATTAACTTACATTTTACTCTGTTTCTCACCTAATAACAAACTTTTAACTACAGAATATGTAATTTCTATTAAAGTGTCCATGTTTTATAGCCAAAGACCATGAAGAATGCATAAATACACAGCACAGGGAACGATGGTATGTCTCCAAAAGAGGATGTTAGCAAAACACCTTGTACCGGATTTGAGTGTTCACGAGGTGATTTGGAGGGAGTGTAAAGAAGTAGAAGTTTGCTCCAGATTGTATGCTTTTTAAAAAAACAGGAACAACTCAATAATTGAGGATCTTAATGAATTTCATCTATAGTGTGACAGACCTGGAGTAGAATAAAACTGTAGCTGGTAAAGAAGTAGCAGTCGTTTATTTTGACCAAGGGTTGGTATTTGCTATTTTGCTGATGGCACAGTGATCTTGTTTTTGTGTGTACCTAGAAAAATTAAAGAAGTAGACTTGCTTTGTCTTATTTTTTCATAATCTCAGAGTAACATTGTCTGACGGTATTCTGCAAGATTGTTTATGCCTAATGAGACAATAACATGGCTTAGCTATAAGTGTAGGGCCAGTTTCTTGAGGTCAGGAGCTGTTCTTTTTTTCCCTCTTTCTCAGAAGTAACTACTAATATTCCATCAGTAAGACTTCTGTTAATATTTCACCCTTAACAAATAAGTTATGTAAGGCAGATAACTTCTACTGATTGAAGTCCACTAAAGACTATTTTGATTGATGTTAAAAGACCACTTTATAAAATCATTTATTTAAAAAAAACGATAAGATTTCAATGGATGTAAAACTATAGGCAGCACATTGGTAAATATATAAAGCTTGGATATGGTGAAGGATTTGTGCTTATCAGTCTTTACTACCCCTTAAGTCTCTTTTTCAGACATTTCTTAATGAAACTGTATTTACAGGTAAGATGGCTTTCAAAACCTGCCCATTGCCACAACTGTATCTGTTTTTTGTCTTAATCAGGGAAGATCTACCACATGTTTTTAATGGGAACAATGCATCTTTTATTACTGGTTTGCCCCTAGTTTTCCTTTCCTAGTTCGCTCTTTCCTAATTGCAACTTTTCATCTTAGGTCAGTCAATTTGCTATTCTGTTTTTATTATACTATTGCGGGGGTGGGGGGGGGGAGGAGAAGAGACATGCATTGTAAGAATGTTATTCATTTTACCTATTGAACATATAAAAATTAGGGTTCAAAGACAATTTTAAAAGTGTGTGATTCAAAATCATATGTCTCCTTGAAGTAAGTTTAACAGAATTTCCTCTTATCTGTACATATGGATATTTATATGTGTGTATATATGTAGGGTATATGTACAAGCACATTTTTATTTTCCATTGCAACATACTTCAGTAGTCCAATTAATATGTATGCTTGTTCCGTCAGATCAATTTTCTGCCCATCACTCAATCTTGACTTAAAGTAAAATTAACCCACCAGCCCACCAGCAACTCAGTCTAAACAATTTAAATAAAAAGACTTCTTCTGAATATTGATTTATTCTACCAGTTCACTTAATTCTACCAAATTGGTTCTGATCTTATTTAGAAGTCTAAAAATGTATGTTATCACACTAATAACCTTTTTTGAATATATCACAATTGATTAACCCTTAGCTGAGGAAATTTTGAAGAGTGATATACACTAATTTGCACTCTTAGAGACAGGAATTCATTTTATAGAATATTCATTTAAAATAGCTTTCAGATTATCATTATCTTCCTGTGTGAGGTGACTCACACTCTCTCTTGGGAGTAAAGGTGTTCTTTCACCTAATTATCGCCCCTTTCCTTTCATCATATTTTCTCATTCTGATTCTCAACTGTAACGTTACTTCAGTCCCTGTTAGTCAGTTTTAGTGGTTTCCATGATCTTATGTACATAAGATAATACATAAAATTAATCCATGGTCTTATAGAAATCAGTGCCTATCTAATTTAGTAATTTGCCATAATAGATTTTTTTTTAAATTTACCTAGGGATTGCAATCTACTCTATAATATTAAATAAGATGTTTCATGTTTCCCCCAGTTGGGGAAGAAAGCTTATGGTGAGAAGTGGAGATCACAAACCAGAAGTATAAATAAATAAGTAAACACATACTTGTTGTGGAATCCTTGTTTCAGAATTAGATTGCTTTCCTTACACCCTCTTTGGATTTCCTCCTCCTTCCCATCCGCCACTACCTCTAAATATGTAGCGGTTCAGTTTGCTAACACTACGTACTTAAAGCAATGCATGGAAAAAAATTATAACAAGGCCGTAACTAAAATTAATGTAAAACTGTGTTCTGCTAGCATGGAGTCTACTAATTCTAGCATAAAAACTTCTATAATGGGAGGATGCATAATCTATTGGCAGGATGAGAGAACAAAGAAATAGAGAAACAGAAAGGACCAGAGCAAAGGAGAGAAAGAAATTTAAAAAGGAAGGATGGAAGGAGTAAAAAGAAGAGAGGGAAGAAGGGAGATATTCTTGTGCATTAACATGAGAAAATTCACCTACTTACCAATTTTCCAAGTCAAAAATTATCTTTATTAATATTTTAATGACAGATGCTACAGAAGTAGCAGAGAAATCAGCATTTGACACATGTCTCATTAACAGAGTATCAGTGAATATAAAGTCAAAACATGCTATTATCCAAGGAAAATGATAGATTCTCATGTTTTGTAGCTTTTGGAGAACTGTTAGCACTACAAAGAGTGTGTTGACGTTTAATTTTTGTTTGGAACTGTATTGTGCTGATGATATTGCTAAATCATCCATGGGTAAGTAATACATTTATGAGGTACATATTTATGAAGAGTAAATTAAAAACTTACTTTAAGGAAGTGACTAAAAATAAAAATTACTTCCATATAATTTTATTTCTCATGCACACTTACTCTAGGATAAATATATGAAAAATTATGATAAAGAAAAAAATCACTAACATTTTGAATGTTTACTTTATTGTATAAAGTGGAGATCTAATTTAGATTTTAAATAATAACAATCCTCTAGTCATTATTTGATGTGTTTTTATGCACAGATTTATGTTTTGTAATATTAACTTTAATTGTTAGATCCCAGCCTGTTAATTTAATTTTTTTTTTACTTTTGTAACAGAATCTTACTATTCTAAGAAATGAGACTGCATAATATTCATTATTATCTGTATAGGAAATTCCTTTTGCAAGCTTATTTTTTCCCCAAATTTTCAGTTGTTTTCACATGTTCAACAATATTTGGGCCTGGCTTGCATAGTCAAAAAATTTAGTTTGAGAATATTTGTTTTGCATTAATATTCACAATCTCTCCATTATTTTTTCCAAAATAAAATTTTCGTTTTTTTTTTTTATATGGGTGTTATATTTCTTTTTTATAATTGTCTCTGCCTCTTATTCTTTTACTGTTTTAGGTTGTGACCTAAGTTGGATTCTTTACTGCTATTATATTTTCTAAATGGTAATTACATGAAAGACGATTACTAAATTTAATAGCCAACATATAACACTTCACGAAGTGCTATTATTGATATAAACAACTTTCATGGGTCATCTGCAAAATAGTTTTTCAATAACTGCCTTTTCAAAACATCTTTTTCAGCACAAGGAAAATGATGTGTTTTTTAAAAATTGTTATAAATTCAGATATTTTTCATGCTTATGATTCAATAATCATGAAAACATTTGATTTTTATCAGAGAATATTATCCCTTTTATCAGATTTTCAAATTAGCCTTTTTTAAAATTATATATGTTTCTTGTTTCAAAATGTTTTTCATGTCTGTTCTATCACTTGTTTCCATTCTCTTTTTATAATTTCTAGAATACATGACTTTCCCCCTTATCATTTTAAATGATTATACTACCATTTTTATAACTAAAATACTTGTTTTTATATTTATTTTGTATTATCTTCTCCCTGTTTTGTTAATTTAAACACAATATTTTTTTTGTATTCAGAGATAAATGCTAACTAATTAATCTTCTTGCTTTTTTGAATGAACATATTTTAGGTTGCAGATTTTTTTATTGAGGAACATCTACATATTCAGATTTTATATGTGTTTCGAATTCTGTTTTATTTAATTTCTTACTTGAACCAGTACATTTTAAGACCTAAAAATGTATTATATTTGAGGATTTTTAATTTTATTGTGCTATTAATTTCTAAATGTATTGAATTTAAAATATACTACAAGTACAATTTATGATTTTAGAGTCACTGAACATTTCTCTGTGTTCCATGATCACTATTTTTATTTATTGTTATTATCATTTGGCAAAGTTTCCTTGGAGATATGAAAGATTTGTTCTCCATTCGTAGAGCATAAAACTAGTTCTATCAGTATTTTAAATTTCTTGCTAGCAGTTTTTGAGTGTGTGTGTGTTTTTAAGTGTGCTTAATCTCTAGATTATAATTGCTTTACCCAATAGCACACAAAGAGCCAGCACTAATGTAATGGTTAAAATCTGAACCCTTATATCTGGCACAACGCAAAGTTGAGCTTTTATTATTGAGACATTTGTTGTAGTTGTGTCACTTATGTTTACTGATTATTATTTTGTGAAAATTCTACTTTATGGAAATGATGCTTTAAAGCCTTAGAAAGTTCTTATATTAGAGTTGGAGAACAAAACATAAGGTAAACAGAAGATACAGGTTCTATATACCTTACTTTTCAGCTTAAGGTTCTTCAACTACTAATCATATAAGATAGTGTACGTTTAAGTGTAACGACCTCTGAAGTTCAGTATATATTGTCTTATTGAAATATAAAATTAATGATACAGAGATGACTCTATCACTGCCGGAGTAGTGATATATTCAGATAGTCAAAAAAAGTCTTTGAATTTAAGATAAAATTTCTCTTCTCAAATTTTCCTGGTTTAATTTTAACACAAGTAACTAAAATTGACTTTCTCTCAGTGAAAAAAACAAACTATAATTAATTGAAACATTTAAAGAGTTCTTAATCCTCTAATTACTGAATATAAGCATCATGTCTTAAGAATTTAAATATAAGACGCAAGATAAAATCTCACATATGGCTGTTTTCTTTTCCCATATGGTACCATGAACTGTAGTCCAAAGTGAAATAAGTTGTGAGTAGGGAGATTGGCAAATGACATTTTCCTCCATTAGTTCTGCAGTCCTCGTTCCACTCTGGAGTCCCATTCCCACATGAGGCTTGTCACAATCTGTACCTGTCACCTCAAGTGAATGAACAACTTTCTAATGTTACTGACATCAGGATTTCAACATGTGGGAGGATTTGGCAACAACCCCTTGATTGGCATTTCAGACATCCCTCATCAGCTACATGGTGGTTTCCGACTTGCTAAAGAGCTGAGGCATTGTAAGATGGCGTACTTTATTTCTGGGCTGATTTTCTTTATCTTGAAAATAAATAGAGAAGTGTACTATATACTGTATTGATTTTATACTTTCTACAAATTCACCTCTCAAGCATTTGATGACTCTGATAGCGTCAATATAACTAAATAATCAATCCAATAAAGTAATCAATAACTATCAATCCAATAAACTAATCCAATCAATCAATAAATCAATCAATCCAATAAACAATCAATCCAATAAACTAATCAATCCAATAAAGTAAGTAAGGATATAATGTTATAAATAAACATCTAATTTGCATATATTACTATTCATTCACAGTAAAGAGACATTAAAAGCAGATACATGTCAAGCATTAAAGTATATAATACGTTTAAAATAAATTTGTTACCTAACAACTAATGATTTCAACAATGGTATGGGTGGAAGAGATAATGTGTTTTATGTATCAGTAACACATTAACATATTGGAGAACATCTAAACTTTATATATTTCTTAATATCAACCAAATAGAAAGAACAGAAAAAATTAATTTAAAAGTAAATTAGATAGACTGCAAATGGGACACTTTTAACATGTAGATAAATAACAATAAAATATTTTCCAAAGTGTCATTCAAGTGTTATGTATCATTAAAAAAAAAAAAAAAAACAGTGTTAAGATATAGCTAACATGGAAAGAGGTGAAAAAGATGGAGACAGAAAGAAATTTTAGCCTTTTTTTTGTAACACCAAAGATGATTTAGAAAAGATGGGAGAGTGTATATAGACTTTGCAATTTCATTTCGAATATGATTTGACATAAGCACCATTTTGTCCTTCCTTACTCTATAATACCTTTAAATCTGACCCTCAGGAAAATGTCAGCAGGGACCAACAGACCTCTGAAGCTGCCTTCTAGTCAATTGATTCTATTAAAGACCTATTAAAAATCAGACCTTAATTACTATAATAAAATTAATATTGAACCTTGATATAAGAAAAACTCTTCCCTCTCACACCCCCTACCCTTTTCTCTCCTTCTCCCCATGTAATGGCAAGAATTGGCCTTCACAAGCTATATCCTTCATATTATAGACCGAACTTGCTTTAAAGTGGATTTTTCAAGACATTATATGAAAGTTCTCTTGTCTTATGCTTTGAGATTTGTCCCTTAGATTTATATATAAAGAGCTATTTTCTTAAATACACTTAGGGAGCCACTGTTCCTGACAATAAATTTGTACTCATAATACTAACCCGTTATTGTTTTGATATTTATATCGGGTTATTTCACAGAATAACATTTGTAGGTAAAGAAATATTTTTCAATAGGCTAATTTGCATTAGCCCTAGAAATGGAGGGTAGCAACTCTTTTCATAATAAAACTGGGTTTCTTGGTGTTATTAGGTCAGGGTGGAGGCATTTCTAAATAATTTAAAAACAAAACACATGCTGACAGGCCTCTTGTATTTAATAACATAATTATTTAAAGGCTTATGGAAAAGGAGAAAAAAAGATTCAGCGAATGCTTACAACTTTTGTGCTATTTCAAACTTGCTAAAATGAAAAAAAAAATGAGAAAGTGTTCAGAAACGAGCCTGTAGCACAACTAACACAAACTATTTGTTTTCCTTTTTAATCCTCTAAGAGAATTTTTTCTGTCTCATTTTTTGACATTATTTCCTATGCCAACCTAACATTCTAGGTTCAAATGGTTAAATGTTGTGGTGGCACTTTTTGAATTAAAGAATTAAGGCTGGTGACTTAATTTTTTTAAATTTTAAAGGACTGTGTTAGCTTCATGAAAGTCCTCAAACAACTGAGGTTACCCGCGTCTATTGTGACGGACCACAATGGTTCCATCCTCACTCAACAAATGGGGACATTCGTGGAGTCCTGACAATAGCTTCTAGAAATCATGTTTGCAGAGATGGTTGTTGCCTACAAGAAGGAATAGGTAATTGGGCAAGTGGTGGAGTGTGGCAGCTGACGAGAAGGGAAAGTGCTGGCAGCTTCAAACACATGAGACGATTTTAGTGACAAACAACTACAGAAAAGGATTTCCTTTTGGGACTTGAAAGATGCCAAAATAGCCTACACACATCAACGGAAAGCAGAGCACAGTATTTTCTTCCTTTAAGATAGTGAAATAAAATAAAAATGAACTGGATATTTCAATCTTCTAGACTCTTAATGTATTTTCATTTGGAGAGACTTCTGTTATATCATAAAAGCAGCAATGAAGAGTAAAAATGGAAAGCACTAAAACACGGTCTTTACTGACCATATTCATTTCATTCTGATCTGGGGCTTAGGCTCTTTTCTTTGTATATACTTGGAATCAGAACTTATTTAAATAGCAAATAATGCTGATAGCTGACCTAGCTGGTAAATAGCTTTAAAAAATAATGAGAAAACTATTGGCCCACATTTTCAAAATAAAAGAAAAAGAGAGAGAGCAAGGGAAAGGCTGGGAAGGAGAGAACAAGGATAATAATTTAGCTTTTGGAGGCAAAAGAAGCAAATCTCACATATATTTTTGGTACATTATATTTGAGATGACAAGTGTGAATGTAAACAAGGAAGGAAAAGTATAGAACTGAAACATTAGATATACAATGACGACAATGAAAGAATTAGCCTTCTATTGGGTTTCTATTGGTTTTACAAAATGTTTGAATATATATTTTCCCAATTGCATATATACAGTTGCTAAATATATAATTATAAGGGAGAAAACATGGCATATATATGTATTATATAATTAAATATGAAGATTTTTTATACATCATATAAAGATATAAGATATAAAAGCAATATTTATATATATTCACATACTTACAATATTATATATATTTATTATAAAAAAATTAGGAAAAAATTCATCTGCTTTTGGGTTCAAACCTATTTCTTTACAGTGTCATGGCAAATAGCATAAAAAATGCGTCCCCTTTTATTTCTATCAATGTTATGATCAGGTAGACATTTGGGTCATTTCTTCTGTGATGAATAGAAAGAAATGAAGTCCAAACTATGCTTCCAGTGAAATATGATAGGTAAGATTTCCAGTCTCATTAAAATTTTTAAGACAATGAAATATAGTATACAAAAGATGGGATTTGAAATCAATCTTTCCGTTGCTATTACTATAACTTCAGAAACATAACTCGGCATTTCTATGACTGATTTTTTATCTGTAAAATTATAATTCTTACTCTATCAGGTCATAAGCAACACATGTAGCAAAATGTGTAATTATTTTCGAATTCGAAGATGTTCAATCAAACTTAATGAATAGAAGTTATCCAAAGGAAGAAAACTGTAAACTATTTGCTTCCAGGAAGATGGAACAGAAAGCTGATTAATATTTCTAGAGTGTCCTATGCAAGACAAAGAATTGGGGTTGCAACCGGCCGGGTAGGCATTATTAAGGGTAGGGAGAGTCTTTCATGCCATGCTAAAAGCTCAAAATTCTTCTGTGGATGGTGTGCAGACATCGGATATTTATATGGATTGGGCAACATGGGTAGATTTGTATCTTAAATCATTATTGAAGAAAGAGACAGAATTATTAGGAAACTATTATAGTCATCAAGCTGGGATCTGATAAGAATCTGGATCAAGAAAGTACTAGCAGGGATTAGAGTGGTAAACACATTGACAAAAATTCTCAAAATACGAATTTAGAAGGACTTTATGAAGCCTCAAATATAGGGACTAAAAATCAAGAAATAAAGACCAATGATTTCATACTTGTTTGGATTTGGCAAGGTGTGGGGCTCATCTTTCAAGACTTTCAGATAAATGACGTTTTTTTTAATTGCATAATGCTATTAATTATTTCTTCTAAGTAATGCTTTTGCCTGAACCTAACAGGATAATTCCAGGAATTTAAGACTCTTTTACCTATATGTAAGTCAAGTATTGAAAAATATCATTCAGCTTTAAAAGATTATAATTTTACGAAATTCATATCACTGAAAGTATTATGTATTTCGGTCTCTGTACTGTGTATATTTTTCTCAAAATTATTAAACATATGTTGGTTTTGAAGGAAAAGAGTATTGTTCTTTGAGTTTGCCATTTAGTATCAATCAGAACCTCCTTGTGATGAAACATAACATTGGAATTAAGAACAAAAACCAAACTAAACCAAAACAACAACAAAAACATGATTCTAACGAAGTTAGTATCCATCTTTTACAACTTCCAAGCTTTACTCCAAGCTTTACTTTTATTCCAAGAGGCAAGAACATGTATTAGTTTGGTGCCATGACCCTGATTGGGTTATATTTACTAACATAGCTGTTGCCAAGAATTCTTTCTACAGCAAGGCTGTCATTCAGAATAGAAGGAGAGAGAAAATGTTTCCCATACAAACAAAAATTAAAGGAGTTTGTGACCACTAAACCAGCCCTGTAAGAAATATTAAGGGGGACTCTTTGAGGGGAAAAGGATGGAAATATAAATAAATAAATAAATAAATAAATACCCAAAGCAACAAAGATTAGAAAGGACCAGAGAACACCACCAGAAACTCCAACTCTACAAGCAACATAATGGCAATAAATTCATATCTTTCAGTACTCACTCTAAACGTGAATGGACTCAATGCTCCAATCAAAAGACATAGGGTAACAGAATGGATAAGAAAACAAGACCCATTTACATGCTGTTTAGAAGAGATTCACTTTAGACCTAAAGACACCTTCAAATTGAAAATAAGGGGATGGAGAACCATCTATCAGGCTAATGGTCAACAAAAGAAAGCCGGAGTAGCCATACTTTTATCAGACAATCTAGACTTTAAAATAAAGACTGTGTCAAGAGATGCAGAAGGGCATTATATCATAATCAAGGGGTCTATCCACCAAGAAGACCTAACAACTGTACACATTTATACACCAAATGTAGGAACAATCAAATTTATAAATCAGCTAATCACAAACATAAAGAAACTCATTGATAGTAATACCATAATAGCAGGAGACTTCAACACCCCACTCAGAGCAATGGACAGATCATCTAATCAAAAAATCAACAAAGAAACAATGGCTTTGAATGAGACACTGGACCAGATGGACTTAACAGGTATATTTAGAACATTTCATCCTACAGCAGTGGAACATACATTCTTCTCCAGTGCACATGGAACAGAATAGACCACATACTGGGACACAAATCAGCCCTCAGCAAGGACAAAAAGATCGAGATCATACCGTGCATAGTTTAAGACCACAACACTATGAAACTCGAAATCAACCACAAGAAAAAAATTGGAAAGGTAACAAATACTTGGGGACTGAAGAACATCCTACTAAAGAATGAATGGGCTAAACAAGCAGTTAAAGAGGAAATTAAAAAGTATATGGAAGCCAATGAAAATGATAACACCACAACCCAAAACCTCTGGGACCCAGCAAAGTCATTCATAAGAGGAAAGTATATAGCAATCCAGTCCTTCCTAAAGAAGGAAGAAATATCTCAGATATACAACCTAACTTTATGCTTTAAAGAGCTGGAAAAAGAACAACAAATAAAACCCCAAACCAACAGAAGACAGGAAATAATAAAGCTGAGAGCAGAAATTAATGCTATCGAAACAAACAAACAAACAAACAAAACCAGTAGAACAGATCAATAAAACCAGAAGCTGGTTCTTTGAAAGAATTAACAAAATTGATAAATCACTAGCCAGTTTGAGGAAAAAGAAAAAGGAAAGGACCCAAATAAATAAAATCAAGAATGAAAGGGGAGAGATCACAACCAACACAGCAAAAATAAAAACAATACTAAGAGAATATTATGAGCAATTATATGTCAATAAAATGGGCAATCTGGAAGAAATGGACAAATTCCTAGAAACATATACACTATCAAAATTGAAACGGGAAGAAATAGAAAATTTGAACAGACCATACCAGTAAGGAAATCGAATTAGTAATCAAAAATCTGCCAAAAAGCGAGTCCAGGGCAGATGGCTTTCCAGGGGAATTCTACGAAACATTTAAGGAAGAGTTAACACTTATTCTCTTGAAGCTGTTCCAAAAAATATAAATGGAAGGAAAACTCCGAACATCATTCTATGAAGCTAGCATTACCTTGATTCCAAAACCAGAGAGATACCCCACTAAAATGGAGAACTATAGACCAATTTCCCTGATGAACATGGATGCACAAATCCTCAACAAGATATTAGCCAACCGGATCCAACGATACATTAAAAAAATTATTCACCATGACCAAGTGGGATTTATATCTGGGATGCAGGGCTGATTCAATATCCGCAAAACAATTAACGTGATTCATCACATCAATAAAAGAAAGGACAAGAACCGTATTATCCTCTCAATAGATGCAGAGAAAGCATTTGACAAAATACAGCATCTTTTCTTGATAAAAACCCTCAAGAAAGTAGGGATAGAAGGAGCATCCCTCGAGATCATAAAAGCCATATACGAACAACCCAACGGTAACATCATCCTCAATGGGGAAAAACTGAGAGCTGTCCCCCTAACGTCAGGAACAAGACAGGGATGTCCACTCACCACTGTTATTCAACATAGTATTGGAAGTCTTAGCCTCTGCAATCAGACAACACAAAGAAATAAAAAGTATCCAAATCGGCCAGGACGAGGTCAAACTTTCACTCTTCACAGACGACATGATACTGTATATGAAAACCCTAAAGATTCCACCAAAAAAATGCTAGAACTGATTCATGAATTCAGCAAAACTGCAGGATATAAACTCAACGCACAGAAACCGGTTGCATTCCTTACATCAACAATGAAGCAACAGAAAGAGAAATCAAGGAACTGATCCCATTTACAATTGCACCCAAAAACATAAAATACCTAGGAATAAATCTAACCAAAGAGGTTAAAAATTGAAAAATCTATACACTGAAAACTATAGAAATCTTATGAAAAAAATTGAAGAAGTCACAAAAAAATGGAAAAAGATGCCATGCTCCTGGACAGCACGAACACATATTGTTAAAATGTCGATATTGCCCAAAGCAATGTACATATTCAATGCAACCCCTATCAAAATAACACCAGCATTCTTCACAGAGCTAGAAAAAATAATCCTAGAATTTGTCTGGAACCAGAAAAGACCCTGAATAGCCAAAGTAATCTTGAAAAAGAAAACCAAAGCAGGAGGCATCACAATCCCAGACTTCAAGCTATACTATAAAGCTGTAATCATCAAGACCGTATGGTACTGGCATAAGAACAGACACTCAGATCAATGGAACAGAATAGAGAACTCAGAAATGAACCCACAAACGTATGGCCAAGTAATGTTTGACAAAGCAGGAAAGAATACCCAATGGAATAGACAGTTTATTCATCCAGTGGTGCTGGGAAAACTGAACAGCGACATGCAGAATGAACATGGGCCACTTTCTTACACCACATAAAAAAATAAACTCAAAATGGATGAAAGAACTAAATGTAAGACAGGAAGCCATCAAAATCCTCGAGGAGAAAGCAGGCAAAAGCCTCTTTGATTTTGCCCACAGCAACTTCTTACTCAACATGTCTCTGGAGGCAAGGGAAACAAAAGCAAAAATGAACTACTGGGACCTCATCAAAATAAAAAGCTTCTGCACAGCAAAGGAAATAATCAGCAACACTAAAAGGCAACTGACAGAATGGGAGAAGATATTTGCAAACGACATATCAGATAAAGGGTTAGTATCCAAAATCTATAAAGAACTTATCAAACTCAACACCCAAATAATGAATAATCCAGTGAAGAAATGGGCAAAAGACATGAATAGACACTTCTCCAAGGAAGACATCCAGATGGCCAACTGACACATGAAAAAATGCTCAACTTCATTCATCATCAGGGAAATACAAATCAATACCACCATGAGATACCACCTCACACCTCAGAATGGCTAACATTAACAATTCAGGCAACAAAAGATGTTGGCAAGGATGTGGAGAAAGAGGATCTCTTTTGCACTGCTGGTGGGAATGCAAGCTGGTGCAGCCACTCTGGAAAACAGTATGGAGGTTCCTCAAAAAACTAAAAATAGAACTACCCTACAGTGCACAATTGCACTACTAGGTATTTATCTAAGGGATACAGGTGTGTTGTTTCGAAGGGACACATGCACCCCAATGTTTATAGCAGCACTATCAACAATAGCCAAAGTATGGAAAGAGCCCAAATGTCCATCGATGGATGAATGGATAAAGAAGATATGGTATATATATATATATATATATATACATATATATATATATACACACACACACACACACACACACACACACACACAATGTGTATACACACCATATATATATATGTGTGTATTATATATATATAGATAGATAGATAGATAGATATGGTGTGTGTATGTGTATATATATGTACATATATATGTATGTGTATATACATACATGTATACATATATATGTATGTGTATATATATATATATACACATACACACACACACATACACACAATGGAGTGTGTGTACTCGACAATCAAAAAGAATGAAATCTTGCCATTTGCAACTACGTGGATGAAACTGGAGGGTATTATGCTAAATGAAATTAGTCAATCAGAGAAAGACAAGTATCATATGACTTCGCTCATATGAAGACTTTAAGAGACTAAACAGGTGAACATAAGGGAAGGGAAACAAAAATAATATAAAAACAGGGAGGGGGACAAACCAGAAGAGACTCTTTAATATGGAGAACAAACAGGGTTATTGGAGGGGTTGTGGGAGCGGGGATGGGCTAAATGGGTAAGGGGCATTAAGAAATCTACTCCTGAAATCATTGTTGCACTATATGCTAACTAATTTGGATGTAAATTTAAAAAAATAAAATAAAATAATAAAAAAAAAACAATTGTGCAACCTCTTTTAGCCTAATTGAAACTTATTTTACAAGTGAATTATTTCAGTTGTTAGTTACCGGCTCTATAGTCCAACCATCAGGGAAATTATACTTGCCTCTGCCATTTAAGGGTGTGTATTGTTTACTGTCACTAAGCACCACTTTTTACAATTTTGAAACGGGAATTAAAATAAATATCCAAGGAGAGCCTGGGTGGCTCAGTTGGTTAAGCCTCTGACTCTTGATTTGGGCTCAGGTCATTATCAAAAAAATAAATAAATAAACTTTAAAGAATAAAATAAAATAAAATAAAATAAAATAAAATAAAATTAAATTAAATTAAATTAAATTAAAATAATAAAATAAAATAGTAAAATAAGTAGCCAAAGTGTAATTATTAAATAAAAGAAGACATGTGAAGGTCTTAGTCCAGTGTCTTTAATATAGTCAGTACTCAACTAAAAGATGAGTATTACTACTATTTGTGCAATATCAGTATCCATGATTGTTCCATAAATAAATTATAATCACAGATGTGAAAAGAGTTTGAAAAACAACTATAATCCTATTGTTACCAGTATTAACATTTTTACAGACTGGTGTTTAAATTACAACTGCTAGTCAGTGCTTAGACCATATTAAACACATACAAAACGAGTGAACCCATGAATGGGAGAAATATCAGTGTTAGTAATTCCTTCAACAAGGCTCCATCTAGCATATCCCCTTTTTCTTTTGACCCCTCTAAACATTTACAACCTAGCTAGTATGAAAAGTGAACCATCCAGTATCAGGAAAATGAATTACAAGTTTACTGATTTGCTCAGTTACCAACATGGTGTAAGAACTGGGATTTAAGTCAGGCTGTCAGGCTCAGAAGACTAGGCTTTATTGCATCTTTAAGTATTATGATTAATTTGCATTTATTCAGCACAGAGAAATAAAGAAAATATCCTTAAATTACAAATAAATATAAACAGGATTAGTGATTAGGCTTAAAAACAAAACAGATCATAAGTATATAGATAGAGGAATTTAAAGCCTCTGTAAAGAATGAATTCCTGCATTCAAAGTGATATGGTCCTTATGCTTCTAACGTACTGACTGCATTAAGTGGGTACTCAACACATGACGTAAATACTAGGTACTTAAAATTCTTTAATAAATACATTAATTTGTCACCAAGCATTTTCCAGTTTTTGTTTTGTTTTGTTTTGTTTTGTTTTGTTTTGTTTTATCCACTCACTGGTTTGGAATGGCTAAGGACATTGAGTGATTTTGTATCAATCACACTGTCAGTACCTCTCACCACACCAGAACAAAGTCAGGATCTTAGACTGAAAGACATATGCCTAGAATTTAATCAGGTACTTAATTTGTTCAATAAACATTGATAAAGTGTCCCAGGCGCTGTGCTGTGTCCTTGCTCTTAAACAATCCACCTCCCGAGGCAGAGGGACACTTATAAAGCAGCAATGGTAATGCCAAGTAAAAAAATACTATCACGGTATTTTAAAATTTGCATTGTAAGGGGCAACCTTAGTGGCATGGGAAGGTAGTGAAGGTTTTACAGAGAGAAGTACCTTTGCGCTGTGTTTTAATGAATGTAAATCACTTTGTTATCCGAAAAGGAAAAAAAAAAATGTTTCAGGCAGGAGGAATAGCAAGTGTGCAGGCACAGAGCAACTTGAGGCACGAAGAACTATTCAGCGAATATTGCAATTGATGGAGAGAGAAAATGAGAGCAAAAAAAAAAAAAGCCCTCAGGGAAAGCATAATGCTAAATAATATGACTTTGCACATACAGTCCTGGCAAATATCATGCTTTTATAATATATCAAAGATGAAATTTTGATATAATGCAAAGGAAAATAAGACATGATACAAGATAGATGACTTTTTTCCTAGCCTTATAAGGGTCTGATTTTCATTACAAGAGATCTAATGAGCTAACAGTAAACCTTGACTATATTTTGAAATAACCATTCTTGAGTCTTTATTGTATATTCATCTGACAACTATTTGATTCTTCAAAGAAGACTTTCCTAATAAAGTGGGAATATATGTCAGGAAAAGATTAATTTTTATCTTTTCCTAGCTCATATTCAAAGATACTGCTCTCTTGCTAACATGATTGAGTAACTCGTGTTGAAATCAATTAGTAACTTGAGACTTTTAATTTGAGTTTGCATGGCAACCAAAAGGTCATGAAAACCCAAATACAGTTAAAATAATAATGTGTGTCATAGCAGCTAGTTTCAACAACAGTAATCAGAGCAAATGATTATTTCAACCTGAGCTCCTTCAGATATTTTTTATAGTCCTGGTTGGTTCCCTCAAAAATCAAAATATTATTGGGGCACCTGGGTGGCTCAGTTGGTTAAGTGTCTGACTTCAGCACAGGTCATGATCTCATAGTTCATGGTTTCGAGCCCTGTGTCAGACTCTGTGCTGACAGCTCAGAGCCCAGAGCTTCCTTCAGAGCCCGTCTCTTTCTCTCTGCTCCTCCCTGCTTGGGTTTGTCTGTCAGCCTCTCTCTCTCTTAAAGATAAATAAATGTTAAAAAAACTTTTTAAAATCTAAATATTATTTGACTTGACAATGTATGAGTTTCATAATAACCATACAGGATGCGTTGGGTTCCTACGGTATTTTAACAAAGTGCTGCAACAATTTGCAGTGACTTAAAATAACAACATTTATTATCTTACAACTGTGGAGGTCAGAAGTCCAAAACAGGTCTCATTGGCTAAAATCAGGGCACTGACAAGGCTGTATTCCTTTGGAGGCTCTAAAGGAGAATCTATGTCCTTGCCTTATCCACCATTTAGAGGCTGCCTGTATTCCTTGACTCCTGACCCTGTTCATCTCCAAAGTCAATCGTCTGTCAATTCTTGTTCATTTCTGTCCTTTTCTGCTGCACTCCTCCGCTATTAAGAATCTTTTGATTACACTGGACACACCTGGTTAATCTGCTTATTTTAAGGTGTGTTGATTAACAACCTAATTTCATCTGAAACTTTAATTCCACCTTGCCATGTAAGGTCACATTCGCTGTTACCAGGATGAGGGCTAGGAATTGGGGTAGGGGGGTGGGGGCGGGAATGGCAGGATATTATTCTGTGTGCTACACAGAATAAAAATATTAAAACATAATTTAGAATATAACTTTACAACTGTAAACTATGAGGAACAAGAAAAAAAAAGCATCTTTATAGTAAAGTGCTTATGTGTTGGGTACTCCAATATTTTGATGGCTACATTAGGCTGCTTCAACTTTCTTTACCCTTGGGATCAGTAGTTACATTTAATTCAATTTTCCAATTAAGAAAAATTAAATTAATTACTTGCAGTTTGCCCTTGAGAATACATTCTTCAGTTTTAATGGCACATAGTTATTATGCCTCAGGAAAGGAAGGTTTACAAAATGTTTATTAACAGTCACATTTGCCAATACTCTTCTATATTCATCTCCAAAGTATATAATTTAAAAATCTATGGACTATCTTTTAATAAGATACACAGGTGGGGGAAGTGGAGAGAGGAGGACGGAAAAGGGAAAAGAGGAAAGCTGTTTTTATCTAAAGTTAGGAATTGCATATTTCCCCCTTTGAGTCACTGGTTAGAAAAGAAGGAAAGGAAAAAAAAATTAAAGAAGACAGAAGCGTATTAATATGCTGTCTCAGCAATCCATTATTTTCAACCTAGTTTTCAGATACGGGGGATGTGATCCTTTAAGTCCTCAAAATTCTTGCATTCAACAGCTGCAAATGCCTAGTGGCTTTTTGTTCTTCAGCGGTATCCTCCGCGCCCCTCCCCCTCCTTTTTAATTCCCTTTTATTATCAGTTTGGTTTGCCATCTTTTTTTATGTGTTCTATAAGGGCCTTGAGGCCTTGGTTACTAGGATGTATTGAATGTTCTTCTTATATTAATTTTTCTTGAATCCGTGTATCACCCAAGGTGCTGCTCTTTCTTACCACCTTTTTTATAGACTATTGTTCTTCCTCTTGCCTGCTGCCTGCCACTTTCCCTGTCATGTTGCTTTCACTACAACTGTTACCAGTTCTGACCATTACTTCTGCCACTGCTGTCCTTCCTGCCCGATTGCTGTAATCATCTCTCTTCCTTCTTGGTCTGTATTGCTTCTTCTTTTTTTCTCCTATATTTATTCCATATCGGTCCACTTAATACCTGGTCAGGACTGACCATTGTGATCGTACTTGCATTCGTTGACTAAATATTCTACTTACAACATTTACATCTTCTGCTCATAAATGCTATTCATTTATTCATTCATCTAGTCACTAAATATTAATGGAATGCTTACACTTTAATAAAAACAGCAGTATTATTATTATTATTACTATTTTAGGGGCAATAAAAATAAATAATAGATGACTGCTATCCCCAAAGAGTTTATAATTTAGTTGTAGAGATGACAAACACACACACAAAAGCCTATAATTTTAAAATCACAGATAATGAAAACGAGAATAATAGAAAATGTTGTCAAACACCAAAACCAATGATCATTTTATGTTAAAGTATTAAGGGCTAGTTCACTGAGATAACTCTAATCTGCCCCTAAGCTGCAAATATTGTCATTGTTAAAAATGAAAAGTTCTAGGGGCGCCTGGGTGGCGCAGTCGGTTGAGCGTCCGACTTCAGCCAGGTCACGATCTCACGGTCCGTGAGTTCGAGCCCCGCGTCGGGCTCTGGGCTGATGGCTCAGAGCCTGGAGCCTGATTCCGATTCTGTGTCTCCCTCTCTCTCTGCCCCTCCCCTGTTCATGCTCTGTCTCTCTCTGTCCCAAAAATAAATAAAAAACCGTTGAAAAAAAAAATTAAAAAAAAAAAAAAAAGAAAAGTTCTAGCTCTTGGACAGATAATATAGGATAAGTAGTAGGGGTCCTTAATTCTTAAAAGACCATTTTGCATAAGACATGAAGTCTAGATGCAGAAGATTTCAGTTTGATTTTTTTGCTTCATGTCCCTTTTATTTACTGTCAGCATTATCTGTGCTCTAGTCCAAATATCCTGGAAATCGTCCCCGTCTACATAACCAGAACACCTCAATGTGTCAGAAAAGTTGGTGGACCAGTTTCCTATACAAGGTGTGGGAAGTCTCATTTGTAGAAAATCAATGGATTTCTTTCCAATTACCATTTTAGGGAAGCATCATGAGATGTCAGATAATTTGCTTAAATGTAGGAATCTTTATGCCTAAGTGTTGCTCTTTTAACTTCATAACATGCGCTTCTTTCATGTAAAATTTTAGATCCTTATCATAGAAACCCTCAATTAATAGACTGTCCACAAGTATGCAAAAATGTAGTAAGACATCTGCAGGCAAATCAGGTACCTATTCTTTTCCAAACGATAAACTAATAAAATGGGGTCTGACTCAATGAACTAAAAGACCGTTGAAATTTCCACCAATTAAAGTAATTGTATTTTATCTTTCTATGGCAAAGTACATTCTAAAGGAATATTGTTCGGGCATCTGGTTGCCTCAGCCAGTTGGGCATCCAACTTCAGCTCACGTCATGATTTCACAGTTTGTGAGTTAGAGCCCCACATCGAGCTCTGTGTTGACAGCTCGGAGCCTGGAGCTTGCTTTGGATTCTGTTTCCCTCTCTCTCTAACCTTCTCCTGCTCGTACTCTCCCTCCGCCCCCCCAACTTCTCCCTTTCAAAAATAAATAATAAACATGAAAAACATTTTTAAAGGAATATTGTTGAACTTCTGACCCCAAATACTTTTTTTTCATAACATATTTCTAAAGTACTGAAAGTTTATAACAAAAGCACACAGGAAAGAAGTACAGGTTCTTGTGGGTTTTTTTGTTTTTAATTTTTTTAATACGAAATTTATTGTCAAATTGTTTTCCATACAACACCCAGTGCTCATCCCAACAGGTGCCCTCCTCAATACCCATCACCCACCCTCCCCTCCCTCCCACCTGCCATCAACCCTCAGTTTAGTCTCGGTTTTTAAGAGTCTCTTATGGTTTGGCTCTCTCCCTCTCTAGATTCTTTTTCCTTCCCCTCCCCCATGGTCTTCTGTTAAGTTTCACAGGATCCACATAAAAGTGAAAACATATGGTATCTGTCTTTCTCAGTATGACTTATTTCACTTAGCATAACACTTTCCAGTTCCATAGATCTACCCTATGACCCAGCAATAGCACTGCTAGGAATTTACCCGAGGGATACAGGAGTGCTGATGCATAGGGGCACTTGTACCCCAATGTTTACAGAAAGAAGTACAGGTTTAAATGAATTTAAAATTTAAATGGCTAGGGAAACACAGCCCTATCAGATTTACTTTGTTAAATGAATTACTGCATTAAGGTCCATAACTATGACAACAAAAATCTAGACCTTTAAAGTATTATAAAGTGAATGAGAGCAAAATTAAGAAGACATTATTGTACTTCAATAAGCCAAATGTTAATAGTAGGGTAACTGCCATTTTAGCTATATCATAAAAATCCTGTTTCTTAAAAATCTCATGGAAAATCATCGTTATAAAAACTAACAAAATTGTTAACGGTTGGAAAAAACTAAACATATATTAATCTATGCCTTCCAAAATATCTTTTTAATGATACGTAATTCATGGTTTTCATTTTTACTTAGACAGTAAACATTCCAGTATTAGAAATATTCCAGTGTTAGAAAAACTATCTGTGTATTGGGAAGGAATTATAAAGTACAGGAAATAAAAATTTTGGACTTTTTATAAGATATAATTTCAACTGAAGAAGACAACATTCTCCAATAAAAAAAAAAATCACCATTTTGGAATAATACTGAAAGCAGTATCTATTTAAGTTGATTCTATTTTTATTTTTATTTATTTTTTTAAACGTGTATTTATTATTTTTATTTTTATTTTTTGAAAGACAGAGCACAAGCAGGGAAGGGGCAGAGAGAGAGAGGGAGACACAGAATCAGAAGAAGCAGGCTCCAGGCTCAGAGCTGTGAGCACAAAGCCTGACATGGGGCTCGAACTCACAAGCTATGCCATCATGGCCTGAACTGAAATTGAAAGCTTAACTGACTGAGCTACCCAGGTGCCCCTGAATCTGATTTTTAAGTTAAATTGAATAATATAAATGAAGATCAATTCATTTCATTTATCTCGTCTGAATATTAATATTATCCATTATTAGGTCAGAAAATGTGTTTCAATAGCTGCTCTGCTTCCATTCTAAAAATGAACCTATGTTGAGTCACTTTTTGAAGGAATGATAAGCAGCTAGTTGATTCATTGGTGTACTTGGCCATTTGGGTACCTATGTGCTGCTATAGACTAGATTTTGAAGCTTGTGGCAAAAGTCCTTGATGTGTGACCTACTGTATAGAATTACTGGTTCAAACTGAAATACCTAATTTCCAGGGACTTTCTAGGGATAGTTGAACTGAGTCCTAAAAGAAGAATCTGGATAGAATCAGCTCTTTTCTCTGGTGACATGAATTTTGCCATTTAAGGGCAACAGTTATGTTGCAAAGGCAAATTCATAGGAACAAAAAACAAACAAACAAACAAACAAAATACACTTGTTCACACAAAGTTCTCCAAGAAGAGTGATCTCTGAGGCATCCTAAACATCACTTTATGAATAAGAAAAATGTTTTCAGCACGCACATCTACGATTCGATCTGTTTGTGTTTGTTCAGATTCAGTGGAAGCCACTTTCAAGCAGAACTGATTCTGTTAGGGGTGCACTCTGCCTTTGCACTTTGATGGGATCGCGAGTGGGAGGCAGAAGGCAGCCTGGCTCTCTACCTATTGTGTAAAGTACCACGTTAAGAAATGATCCACTCCTACAAAGAGGAGTGAGGACAAAGAAGGACTGGTTCATTACCTTGCTTTAACCTGACCCTCATTATACTCAGATAAATATTCATGAATCCCCCTCAACTACTGGGTCATAGGTAGGATAAGAAAGGTATTGGGGATAATAAACGACAGTGCT
This sequence comes from Panthera onca, assembly GCF_046562875.1. NCBI lineage: Eukaryota > Metazoa > Chordata > Mammalia > Carnivora > Felidae > Panthera > Panthera onca. The sequence continues at coordinate 27,602,910 of NC_138342.1, read as the reverse complement.
TGAACTTAAGGGGAAGAAAACGTCTGGCTAATTTGTCATCTGTATTTATAGCTCAATATTAACACACATTTCTTACAAAAAAAAAAAAGAAAAAGAAAAGAAAGGAAAAGCACTTATTGAAAACTGAATTCACTATCTGTAATACAGTTTTCTAAAATAAGATACAAAGGTCAGTAATAGCCATTAGGTTCCATTTTAACATACTGAATATTTAGCTGATAAACAACATATTGGAACAGCATTTATTTGTTAACATAGAAAAATAACTGAAAATAGGTATCTTTGATCCCTTTAATAAATTCAGCCTCACAACCCCTAAGTACATAAAACCATCACATTACTTCTCTGTATTATCAACAGCTTCTTATCAGTTACCCACACAGCAGAATGGAAACAATGTGTTTTGTTTTGTTTTTTATTCCAGGTATATCTGATGTATTAGCAGTTTTTTTTTTTTTTTTTACAAAATGTAGGATAATAAACATTTTAATTATAAATATAATTATGATGTGACAAAATAAAACTTCCCATGCCAATGTGAGTGTGAATATTATTCATATTTATATAAAAGTATCCATGCACAGATACATTTTTTTAAATTTTAATTGTGGAAAAAATGTTGAAATTATTTCATCTATAATATTTGAGATCTAAAAACAGGAACATAATACAGATACATAATTCATATTTCTTTGTTTGGCTTATATTTAAGATGGAATAATAATATCCTATTATTTTAACAATGTATTTTAGTCATTCAATGAAATAAATAACATCTGTTTAGAAAATCGACACCAAGAGATGCAATCCAAGTTTTTCTAGAATTTTGTTCCCACAAATGGATGTTTATGGATTTAGTGGAGGAAAAGGTCAAGGGAGAAAAAGCTAAATGTTCACGGAAAGGGGCAAAAAATGGCTGTCATCCTTCTCTGTAGCACTATTTGTATACCTGCTATCTTCCTTTCCTTTTCGTTTCTCTTGAACATAATGTGGAACTTTTTGACTGGGAAGGCAAGGGAATCTAAAATAGAATTACACTATTTTTCTTCCCATAAGCCTCAATTCCACAATTATTTTCTTAATGAGAGACTGACAGAATAAACTAATGAATAAATCAATAAAACGCTGAAAGAACTCAGTAGTCCAGGTAATTCTCTCTTCAACTATGAATTATAAATATAACATTCCAATAAAAATGCTTAATTTGATACTTTCTATGATAATTTTACAGAGAGGACATTAAAATTTTATCATAAGATTTTTAAAAAGGGCAATTATATAAGTGAAAATAAATATCTTATCTGTCAGCTGCTACTTCTGAGAGACAAAATGTGAATTCTCATACTTTGAGGAGTAAGGCCAAACAAGGTCATCGGGATATGATTTTCCTATACTTATGAATAAAGCAAATGAATACAATTTAGTAATTTTGAATATAATTTGGTGAATTTGGCTAAATAGAAAACATTCAGTAACTTATTCAGTCATTCATTAATTACTGGTACAAAATATTTATTGAGAAAGTAACTACTTAGTAAAAGTGTGGGCTTCAGGGGAGCCTGGGTGGCTCAGTCGGTTAAAATACCCAACTTTGGCTCAGGTCACGATCTCACGGTTGGTGGGTTCAAGCCTCACACCAGACTCTGCCTTGACAGCCCAGAACCTGGAACCTGCTACAGATTCTGTGTCTCCTCTGTCTCTTGCCCTTCTCCTGCTAGCACTCTCTCTCTCTCTAAAATAAATAAACATAAGAAAAATTTTTTTAAATATGTGGGCTTCAAAATCTTGGAATCCAGAGTCCGTGTTTTGATAGGATATGTGCCTTGAGCAAGCATTGTAACCTTTTTATTGCTAGTTTCTTCCTGTGTATTTTTTTAAAAACCTTTACGATACGAGGAATATTCTCATGTGTTTTGTGTGGATTTAATGAAATATTTGTTGTAAAAAGCTTAGATACATGCTTTTATATAAATGTTTAATAAATAATATCAGCGATTTCAGTGAATACTGTCTATGCCTTGGGTATCCTTATAGTTTTCTTCCTATCAGTTCTTACTATCTAAACTTATAGATGTATTTATTTATGTGTTGACATGACTTTATTTCTTTGTTTCTGGTCCATCTCACCCAGGATAATATAAATTCCCAAAGGGAAAGAATTTGCAATTTAAATTATTTCATACACATTCTCAACATTTACTATTGCAAATACATGAATATCAATGTCTCTTGCACATTTTAAAAGTTGGGGCCTTGGTGTTTTTTCCATATGAATAAATTTCTAATTTTCACGTTTATAAATTATAACTCTGTAGCATAATGTTGAAAATCCTTTTCTCATTTTTTTTTTTGCTTTTTTTGTCATTTTAAATTTTAATTAATAAGCTTTGCTTATGAAATGTTTTAGGTCTATAGAAGAATTGACTGAAAAGTAGAATTCTAGTGGCATTTTTTTAACTTCTAGAAGTTTTGCGTCTTTAAGTAATGTGGCATTAATTATTATCCCAGTTAATTTAATATGTGTTAAGAAATTATACCATGCCACAAATTGATTAATTAACTCATTGTTGATAGATCAGTGCTCAGAAAAGGCAAGGAGACTGACCTCACAGAGGTTACATTCTAATGTGGGAACACATACAGTAAAGAAGTTAACAAATAAAAAAAGAAAATGTTAAGAAAAAGTAAATGTAAAAATGTAAAGAAAAGTTATGAAGGCTGTGAAGGACGCCCCTGGAATGTATGTGTGTTGAAGGTAGGGGTTACTTTATGGTAGGGGTTAATCAAGTTGGTGATTTATGTCTGAGGAGTTTTTGATTGACACTGAGAAGAACCAGGCAGAAGTCAGGCCAAAAGCAAAAGGTTTAGGTGAGAATCATCATGAGAAGTGTGAAGAATTCAGTGCCAGGAGTATGACTGAAGTCTTGTGAGAAAGTGATGGGAGTCATGTAAATGAGCCGGGACGGAGGTTTGACACATGATGGGAAGAAGCTTCTAGATAAATACCAAGGCTGTCTTCCAAGACTGCAGTGTGGAGTTTAGCGTGTCAGCTCTGGCTGTAACTGCTTGGGTGTAAATCTCGTCTTGCTACTCTCAACTGTGGGACCTTGTTAAGTTTAATGCATGTTTAAAAAATTAATAAATTTTAGTTTCCTCATCTAAACTCAAGGACCTTAATAGTACATGTACATGATAGCACAGTATTTTTTAGGAGTAATATGAAGATTTGTGTATTATTATAGCCAAATAAGCAAAAGAGTACATGGCCTATATAATAAACGTTCAATAATCGTTAGAAAATATTCACGTTTCAGAGTATAACTTGGCAGCTGAGAGACAAAGCGGGGTAAGCCTCTGGACAAACAGGATAGTTTAGGAGACTGCTCTAGTAGTTTAACTATGAATTTTGGGTGGTGGCAGGGCAGATGAAGAGAAATCGATAGATAAGGAATATGTTTTGGTGATCAAATCAAAATGCCTTATTAAAGAATGGGAATGTGGGAATGAGAAAATGTATGTTTCCCTATAGTAGCTTGCCCTTTGCATTTTTGCTATTAAAGTCTTTTTCCTTCTGTAATCTAATGAGTAGTTTTTTTTGTTTTTTGTTTTTTGTTTTTTACATTTGCTGCTTTTATATTTCATGATGGAATTTATTTTGGGTACATAGCATGAGATATGAATCTTTTTAAAATTTTATTTTAGGGGTGCCTGGGTGGCTTAGTCGCTTAAGCGTCCGACTTCGGCTCAGGTCATGATCTCACGGTTCGTGGGTTCGAGCCCCGCATTGGGCTCTGTGCTGACAGCTCAGAGCCCGGAGCCTGTTTCAGATTCTGTGTCTCCCTCTCTCTATGCCCCTCCCCAACTCATGTTCTGTCTCCCTCTGTCTCAAAAATAAATAAACATTAAAAAAAATTTTTAAAAAATAAAATTTTATTTTAAAATTTAATATTTATTAAATATTCCATTCCCTTAGATTATTTGTTTAGTTTTCTTCATCATATATTAAATTACTTATACTCTAGACTCCCATTTTGGTATGTAAATCATGCTCTCTATTCTGGAAACAAGACCACGATTGCTTAGTCATTGGAAGCTTAAGAGGAGTCTTAATTTATGTTAAGGAAAGTCCTTTTGATGGCTTTTCTCCTCTAGAGTATCTTACTTTTCGTACCTATTAACTTTCCATTAGAACTTTAAAAATAATTCACATTTGATTGTCATTGTATTGATCATTACATTTATTTGGGGAGAAACTGAAATCTTTATAATAGTAGCCAACATTCACAAACAATGTAAACTATCTCTACATATCCTCAGGATACATTTTGTGTTTCTCCAGAAAATGTATATATGTATATAGATATATACTTAGAATATTTATCTCTATGTCCCTGTGTCTATCTACTGTCTATCTATATCTGAAATATCATTTAGGTAATGTTAGGAATATCCTACATATTGCCCATAAGATACTTTACATTTTTATAGTCTACAGGAAAAATACTTCATTTATTCCATTTTAAATAATTATAATGTATACCTCCTTTGCTTCTCCCAGCAGTCTAGATTAAAAAAACAAAACAAAACAAAAACAAAAAACAAAACAAAAAAACAAAACAAAAAACAAAACAAAAAAACAAAACAAAAAACAAAAAACAAATATTATCTGTTCAAATAAGGGAATTACCAGAATTTTTTACATAGGTGTATCTTCTTTTTTTGTTGTTATTATTCATGCATTGATCAGTTTGTCCTAAATGATTTCAATGAGTAATAGCAATATTGGCCATGAACGCTTCTATTAAATCACCATTTCATATTATACTGGCAAACAGCTAGAGATTTTCTCCAATATACCAAGGAAATATGTTTCTCTATCTGTTTTATAACATATCAGTTATTTAAAAAATACTTGTCTGCTACTAAAATTTCATTTTTTTTCCAGATGCTAAGATAGCTGTAATCCTCCAAAGTAGTATATACATTGCTAACAAAATGGGGATTTACAGAGATGGGTTTACAGAGATGGTGAGAAATTGGCCGAGTGTTGAAAAACTGAAGGACAAATGGAGACATGTGCTAGAAAGACCGAGAATATTGGTCTTATTAATTTGGTTCTCATTTGATGTTGAAAATTTGTTTCAGTATAATAATTTGCTGCTTTGAATGATTTTAGATATATTTGTAGTTAATCAACTAATGGTTTTTGAACAATACAAATGAAAACAGAAAATTTTCATTTTTTCAATACTGTCTCAGAAAATTATATTTGTGGTTATGTTAAAGTCTGATCTAATTTTGCCAGTTGTCAAGTTGGATTGATTAGTTAAATGTAGTTCTGTTTAGTGCTTATATTAGTGTAATTTTTAAGAAGATATTTCTGCTTCTTTTTATTCTGAAGAAACCAGGCGTGTTATGAACTGAATAGTTTCTCCCTCAGAATTCATATATTGGGGCACCTGGGTGACTTGGTTGGTTAAACGTCCGACTTTGGCTCAGGTCATGATCTCACAGTTCATGAGTTCGAGCACATCAGGCTCTCTGCTGACAGAAGAGAAGCGCAGTGGATGCTTGAGATCCTCCCTCTCCCTCTCTCTCTGCCCCTCCCCTATTTGCGTGCTCTCTCTCTCTTTCTCTCTATCTCTCGAAAATGAATAAAACATTACAGATATTATTTACAAAATTCGTATTGAAATCTTAATCCCCAGGTCTTAGAATGTGACTGTATTTGGAGATGGGACCTCTAAAGAGGTAATTAAGTGAAAATAAGGTCCTTAGGCTGGGTCCTAATCCAATCTGACTGGTGTCCTTAGGAGAAGAGGATCCAATGAGGGACACCAGGCACATGCACACACAGAAGAAAGCCCATGGAAAGACGTAACAAGATGACCATCTGTGAGCCAAGGAGAGAGGCCTGCTGACACTTTTATCTTGGCCATCCAGCATCCCGAACTGATACATTTCTATAGTGTGAAACAGTAGTCTGTGGTATTCAGTTATAGCAGTACTAGCCTAGGACCTAGGAAAGTCAAATAGTGTGTTTAAAATCATAGAGTTAAGTGAAAGGGAGGTCCTGGATGGGAGATACATCATTAATAAATGGCTTCAACACATTACATCACCTGAGATGATAAAATTGACTTCTTTCCTCACATTAGTTACTCTTTTGTATATATTTTTAAAAATGTGCATTTTTTTCATTCAAAATATTTATTCAAAATGGAATATCTGCAAATGTAATTCGATATAAACTATTAGAATGTGGGTTTAACTTTGGAAAGATTTAGAAATTCTTATTTCTTAAGTGAAATTATAACATTTATCTCAAAAATGTTGACCTTTTTAAACCTAAGCAAGTTTGTCTCGGTAATGAAACAGATTTTTCCTTGGAAAAAAACATGCATCTTTGATCTCATGAAATATTCAAAGCGATAATGAAGCATGTTTTGCTTTCTTGTAAACCTGTTAAAATATTATTTTTCTCTGAGGTTGACAGTGGTGAAAATTTTATCACACAGCATGAAATGTGTTATTTTGATACATTGACACCATATCAAACTTATCCTTGCACATTCAACTTTGTGACAAAGAATATTTTCCTATGAATTTCACAGGCAATGTCCATGGGACTTTAAAAAAGTAATAATTTCAGACACGGCATGTATTTTAAACTGCTCACTGGTAAGGACAGGTTGATGAATATGGTGATGCTGGATTAACACCACATTGTAAGGTAAAGGCAAACCTGTAAGATAATTTCTGACATGTGACTATTCACATAAACTGGTGAAAAAACATCTTTGGAATTAAAGTCATTAACAATCTTACTTTCCACCACCATTTACACAACTCTCACTGCCAATATGGCACATGATTTTAATAGGGTAGGAACACCGTTTTAAAAATCTGTTCCCATGGTCAAAGTACCAAGAATCCAATCTTACTGTCTTTCTTTTGTTTTTCTTTAATTCTCAGTTTATTATATATTATATTATATTATAATTTATACTATAATTTATATTATATATACTATATATAATGAGATTTCTACTTTAGAAATGTAGGATAGTCATGTGGTGGAGGAAAAGGGAAAGGAAAATCTGTCCATGCAAGAAATAAAATAGTAACAAATAATAAAATGTGATAATTCAGAATGATACCTTTCCTATATTTTGATAACACACTTAATCAATTTCTCAGTCCTATCTTTCTAATTTTCTACTATCATCAGTCCACTGCCACTACCTTAGGTCAAGTTACCTTTGATCTTCAAATGAATACAGCAACAGCACACAAGGGCATCTTTCAGTCTTCACCGTCACCTCCCTCTCACACACCCCATAATCCAGCCTGAGTGATTATTTGGAAAGTAAAATGGGATCACGCTACTCCCTAGCATGAAATATTTCCATATGTCTTAATAATCCTCATGGTAAAAACTTACACTTGAGTTACTGCATGCCTGTTCTCTTGTTGCTATCGAAATGTCATCTCCATTCTGTTCCACTCTTGGTTGTGCTTTTCTCTACCACCTGTGTATTGAGAATCACCATGGCCCTGGTGGTTTGGAATGGATGTTCACATACATCTAATTACACATGGCCACTTTCAAATATCTTCCCATGCCCATCTTGTTCTTTTAACGAAGAAAGAAATGTTGTTGCAAATGCCATCAGTGAGATTTTTTTACTCATTTTTTTTAAGATTTGACTCAAATATTATCTCCTTCAAGAAGAATTACCTAAAAGTTTATGACTTCCTAGCAAAAATTAACTGCTCATTTCTCTGCGGTTCCATGAAATTTTATTTCACCAAAATAATGCATCGTATTCTGCCTGCTTTTATAAAATATGTATATGTATGTTCAAAAGTAATCAACTTAAAAGAATTGTGTTTTAATATATTTTTACAGTCTCTTTGGAATTAGTTTAGTGGTGTTTGTGGTACAACAATGAGCTTTTTTTTTTTTTTACTTAAATTGAATGAATATTAATTTATACAGTAATTTAATCATGTGTACTACACATGCACACACTCTTAAAAATATATACTTTTAACCAGAATCTTCCTTTGATTGCCAAATGTGTGCGTATGCAAATGTGAACACACATACACACGTCAGATATAAGGTACTTGAAACTTTAGTGCTTTCTTTTTTGTTTCATGATATTTTCAAAGGGGCTCAACTGTGTTAAGTCAACACGGGTTATGTAACTATACTGATAGGTGTAGTTACAAATTGATAATGCAAAACCTGTTTTATAATATAAGTACTCTGCTATATTTCACAAATATGTTTTTGAGGGATACCACAAAAGTAATACCACAAAAGCGTCAACATTAACTCTGAATGGCATTAGTCACTTCAAATATCTGATAGAAAGTTTAAAGCTCTATTTGAAAAAAAAAATGGAACATCCTTCCTGAAATCCTCTTGCAACAGATTCTGCATTCATTTATCTTCAAGAATTGAAACCATCAAACTCTAATGTTTCCAAATAAAACCTAATAGTAAATCTGAACTTTCTCTTAACAAAGATCTGCCAGTGCAACCCAGGTTTTAGAGTTAGGAAGACAGATAACATTGGGGCGCATTTTCCCTCAGGCATACTTCCGGCTTCCCTGTTCTTTCATCCTGATAACCTACCTGAGTAATTTTAGCAAAGCCCGATTAGGCAGAGCTTTCCATCAGTATAATATGGTGTCTTTTAATGAAGGTTGAGGACAATTATGGAGCTGTAATTAACACCCTTTGACCTTTAGCCGAGAAATATAGGTGCTTAAATCCATGCAGCATATAGGTCTTTGTAATGGCCCTGAGGAATGTATTTTGGTGACAAGACAGAAAAATCTGAGCAGAATGAAATTTCCTTGCATTCATTTCTTGTGGAATAGATGAATTGAATAATATAAAGCTGTTCTTAAAATGACTGTCAGGGGAAATCCTTGAGTTAAGAACATTTAAGTACCTAAATGATTAACTTGAGTCTTATTCAAGCATAACCCCCAAACCCAAACAAAATCCTTTGGCTAATGTAACCAAATCATAGGAAATTAACTAGGCTCAAGTGGAATTTTAGTGGACTGAATTTATCTATATCATTTCAGAAATGTAAAGTGTCAGAGAGATTACTTTCTAGCAATCATGCACTTGATATGAATCTTGGAAATTACTTTTGGGAGTCTGAGTGGTAAATTCTTATCATTCTTGGGTCTTTGGCACATAGTTATAAGTACCTATCAATACTATCCAGACTCAGGTGTGCTTACCTGGAAAAGTTAGTCACAGTGCTGTTGTGTGATGCTGAATTGTAATTCAGCTTCAAATCTAAATATTTCCCCTCTTGATGGTAAATTAAATAATTCTTGATATGAAAATAATTAACTTTTATGTCAAAATTCCTAAGGGACACATGGTCTATTGTGCTTCTTCTATATAGCATAAGACAGGCATACAGAGTTTTGAGAAATGAGATATGCCTGTGAATTCATTTTCTGATTTAACTAAAAACTATATTGCTATCTTAAAGCAATAATTTCTAGCATTTTGGGAAGTCCCAGGAGACACTATAGAATTTTGTTCTATGTTGCCATCACAGTTTGAGCATGTTTTAGGTAAGTCTAATCCCACAGTCCGTTTTAATATTGGGTCAATGGTGGCTTGCAGTTGCTTGGGGTTTATTTAAAAGTTAATTTCCCAGACCACCTGGGTGGCTCAGTTGGTTGACATCCAACTTCAGCTCAGGTTATGATCTCATAATTTGTGAGTTTGAGCCCCACGTCAGGCTCTGAGCTATCTGCACAGAGCCTGGAACCTCCTTCGGATTCTATGACTCCCTCTCTCTCTCTGCCTTCCCCTGCTTCTGCTCTGTCTCTCTCTCAAATAAATAAACTTTAAAAATAAATAAAAGTCAATTTCCTGTTAGTAAGAAAATTGAGTATATTTATACATTATAGTCCTGGTGATGGCTATCAGTAAGTTCCCAGGAAAGTATAACCATCCTAAAGTTTTGGTGGCATGAAAAGCAAAAAAACAAAATTAAAAAATTAAAAAGCACAAGTATTTTTGGACTAAGATCTGAGGCACCTTAGACAAGATGCTAAAATATCTACTAGTTAGCTATAAAAAAGCATCGAAAACTATTCTACATAAATAGTGAAACATGTACATTTTCCTCCATGTTTATTTATTTTGAAGAACTCTTTCATATTATCTATTATTACATATTTGCAATGCATAATAGTCACTAAATATAAATAATGTGTTTATTGTCTTATGATATATTTAGTGTTTCCAAGATTTTAAAACTAAGATTTTGCATCACACTAAATACATTTGTTACATTTTATGTATTTATTTATTTATTTATTTATTTACTTATTTATTTAATGAGAATCTTGTTTGGTTTCACAGGCAATCACCTTTGACTATATTGTGTATTAGTTAAACGCAACAACTTTTTTTTTGTCCTGTTTTGTTTTGTTTTGTTTTGTTTTAATGCTATCTTATTTTAAAACTACCCATTCTTTTCCAGGAGCCATTTTATGACTGGAAAAGCCCATTATGTTTGGAGAAGAGTTTAGGTATCAAATTGCTGAATTATGATTGACCAAAAACCATAGAAGTATAATTCTTTTTTTTTTTTGACTTTTTTTTTTAATATATGAAATTTATTGTCAAATTGGTTTCCATACAACACCCAGTGCTCATCCCAAAAGGTGCCCTCCTCAATACCCATCACCTACCCACCCCTCCCTCCCATCCCCCATCAACCCTCAGTTTGTTCTCAGTTTTTAACAGTCTCTTATGCTTTGGCTCTCTCCCACTCTAACCTCTTTTTTTTTTTTTTTTCCTTCCCCTCCCCCTTGGGTTTCTGTTAAGTTTCTCAGGATCCACATAAGAGTGAAACCATATGGTATCTGTCTTTGTATGGCTTATTTCACTTAGCATCACACTCTCCAGTTCCATCGACGTTGCTACAAAAGGCCATATTTCATTCTTTCTCATTGCCACATACTATTCCATTGTGTATATAAACCACAATTTCTTTATCCATTCATCAGTTGATGGACATTTAGGCTCTTTCCACAATTTGGCTATTGTTGAGAGTGCTGCTATAAACATTGGGGTACAAGTGCCCCTAAGCATCAGTACTCCTGTATCCCTTGGATACATTCCTAGCAGTGCTATTGCTGGGTCATAGGGTAGGTCTATTTTTAATTTTCTGAGGAACCTCCACACTGCTTTCCAGAGCGGCTGCACCAATTTGCATTCCCACCAACAGTGCAAGAGGGTTCCCGTTTCTCCACATCCTCTCCAGCATCTATAGACTCCTGATTTGTTCATTTTGGCCACTCTGTCATGAGGTGATATCTGAGTGTGGTTTTGATTTGTATTTCCCTGATAAAGAGCGACGTTGAACATCTTTTCATGCGCCTGTTGGCCATCCGGATGTCTTCTTTAGAGAAGTGTCTATTCATGTTTTCTGCCCATTTCTTCACTGGGTTATTTGTTTTTCGTGTGTGGAGTTTGATGAGCTCTTTATAGATTTTGGATACTAGCCCTTTGTCTGATATGTCATTTGCAAATATCTTTTCCCATTCCGTTGGTTGCCTTTTAGTTTTGTTGGTTGTTTTCTTTGCTGTGCAGAAGCTTTTTATCTTCATAAGGTCCCAGTAATTCACTTTTGCTTTTAATTCCCTTGCCTTTGGGGATGTGTTGAGTAAGAGATTGCTGTGGCTGAGGTCAGAGAGGTCTTTTCCTGCTTTCTACTAAGGTTTTGATGGTTTCTTGTCTCACATTCAGGTCCTTTATCCATTTTGAGTTTATTTTTGTGAATGGTGTGAGAAAGTGGTCTAGTTTCAACCTTCTGCATGTTGCTGTCCAGTTCTCCCAGCACCATTTGTTAAAGAGACTGTCTTTTTTCCGTTGGATGTTCTTTCCTGCTTTGTCAAAGATGAGTTGGCCATACGTTTGTGGGTCTAGTTCTGGGGTTGCTATTCTATTCCATTGGTCTATGTGTCTGTTTTTGTGCCAATACCATGCTGTCTTGATGATTACAGCTTGGTAGTAGAGGCTAAAGTCTGGGATTGTGATGCCTCCTGCTTTGGTCTTCTTCTTCAAAATTACTTTGGCTATTTATTCATTTTTAATTATTTGGCTATTATTTCAATTCTTGTAAACTTATGAAGGGCTGTTTTGTGACCCAGTATATGATCTATCTTGGAGAATGTTCCATGTGCACTCGAGAAGAAAGTATATTCTGTTGCTTTGGGATGCAGAGTTTTAAATATATCTGTCAAGTTCATCTGATCCAGTGTATCATTCAAGGCCCTTGTTTCTTTATTGACTGTGTGTCTAGATGATCTATCCATTTCTGTAAGTGGAGTGTTAAAGTCCCCTGCAATGACCACATTCTTATCAATAAGGTTGCTTATGTTTATGAGTAATCGTTTTATATATTTGGGGGCTCCGGTATTCGGCGCATAGACATTTATAATTGTTAGCTCTTCCTGATGGATAGACCCTGTAATTATTATATAATGCCCTTCTTCATCTCTTGTTATAGCCTTTAATTTAAAGTCTAGTTTGTCTGATATAAGTATGGCTACTCCAGCTTTCTTTTGGCTTCCAGGAGCATGATAAATAGTTCTCCATCCCCTCACTCTCAATCTAAAGGTGTCCTCAGATCTAAAATGAGTCTCTTGTACACAGCAAATAGATGGGTCTTGTTTTTTTATCCATTATGATACCCTATGTCTTTTGGTTGGCACATTTAATCCATTTACATTCAGTGTTATTATAGAAAGATACGGGTTTAGAGTCATTGTGATGTCTGTATGTTTTATGCTTGTAGTGATGTCTCTGGTATTTTGTCTCACAGGATCCCCCTTAGGATCTCTTGTAGGGCTGGTTTAGTGGTGACAAATTCCTTCAGTTTTTGTTTGTTTGGGAAGACCTTTATCTCTCCTTCTATTCTAAATGACAGACTTGCTGGATAAAGGATTCTCGGCTGCATATTTTTTCTGTTTAGCACACTGAAGATCTCGTGCCAATCCTTTCTGGCCTGCCAAGTTTCAAAAGAGAGATCAGTCACGAGTCTTATAGGTCTCCCTTTATATGTGAGGGCACATTTATCCCTTGCTGCTTTCAGAATTTTCTCTTTATCCTTGTATTTTGCCAGTTTCAGTATGATATGTCGTGCAGAAGATCGATTCAAGTTACGTCTGAAGGGAGTTCTCTGTGCCTCTTGGATTTCAATGCCTTTTTCCTTCCCCAGTTCAGGGAAGTTCTCAGCTATAATTTCTTCAAGTACCCCTTCAGCACCTTTCCCTCTCTCTTCCTCCTCTGGGATACCAATTATGCGTATATTATTTCTTTTTAGTGTATCACTTAGTTCTCTAATTTTCCCCTCATACTCCTGGATTTGTTTATCTCTTTCTCTCAGCTTCCTCTTTTTCCATAACTTTATCTTCTAGTTCACCTATTCTCTCCTCTGCGTCTTCAATCCGAGCTGTCATCGTTTCCATTTTGTTTTGCATTTCGTTTAAAGCGTTTTCCAGCTCCTCGTGACTGTTCCTTAGTCCCTTGATCTCTGTAGCAAGAGATTCTCTGCTGTCCTCTATACTGTTTTCAAGCCCAGCGATTAATTTTATGACTATTATTCTAAATTCACTTTCTGTTATATTATTTAAATCCTTTTTGATCAGTTCATTAGCTGTTGTTATTTCCTGGAGATTCTTCTGAGGGAATTCTTCCGTTTGGTCATTTTGGATAGTCCCTGGAGTGGTGGGGACCTGCAGGGCACTTCCCCTGTGCTGTGGTGTATAACTGGAGTTGGTGGGCGGGGCCACAGTCCGATCTGATGTCTGCCCCCAGCCCACTGCTGGGGCCACAGTCAGACTGGTGTGTGCCTTCTCTTCCCCTCTCCTAGGGGCGGGATTCACTGTGGGGTGGCGTGGCCCGTCTGGGCTACTTGCACACTGCCAGGCTTGTCGTGTTGGGGATCTGGCGTATTAGCTGGGGTGGGTAGGCAAGGTGCACGGGGGCAGGAGGGGCAGGCTTAGCTCCCTTCTCCTTAGGTGATCCACTTCAGGAGGGGCCCTGTGGCAGCGGGAAGGAGTCAGATCCGCTGCCGGAGGTTTGGCTCCGCAGAAGCACAGAGTTTGGTGTTTGCGTGGAGCGAGCAAGTTCCCTGGCAGGAACTGGTTCCCTTTGGGATTTTGGCTGGGGGATGGGCGGAGGAGATGGCGCTGGCGAGCGCCTTTGTTCCCCACCAAACTGAGCTGTCCTCTTGGGGCTCAGCAGCTCTCCCTCCCTTTGTCCTCCAGCCTTCCCGCTTTCTGAGCAGAGCTGTTAACTTATGACCTCCCAGACGCTAAGTCGCGATTGCTGTCGGAACACAGTCCGTCAGGCCCCTCCGCTTTTGCCAGGCAGACTCGGGGGCTCTGCTTGGCCGGCAGGCTGCCCCTCCGCCCCAGCTCCCTCCCGCCATTCCGTGGAGCGCGCACCACCTCGCGGCCCTTCCTACCCTCTTCCGTGGGCCTCTCGTCTGCACTTGGCTCCGGAGACTCCGTTCTGCTAATCCTCTGGCGGTTTTCTGGGTTATTTAGGCAGGTGTAGGTGGAATGTAAGTGATCAGCAGGACGCGTGGTGAGCCCAGCGTCCTCCTACGCCGCCATCTTCCCTCTCTCCCAGAAGTATAATTCTTATATGGCTTCTTCATTTGTTGATGTAATGACCCCTATTTCAGGTATTAAGTTTAGTAGTCAACTGGAATGAGAAAATTTACGGTAATATACAGGTAAATCCTATTCGGCAGGAGGCTATACAACCTTAGGGAAATAAAATAACATCAAAAAACAAGAATTGCAGTGTCAGGTCCTGTACTTGATAAGCACCTTGATAATTCCGGATGTCAATGTTGTCATCTGTACAAAGAGAAATAAAAATACCTGATGGGATCACTGGTCATGAATCCACTTAGCGCATGATATAGGTCACGGTTTGTAAATTTCAGAATTTAAATTGTTTTTCATGTTTTGAGAGTCATAATATATTCATATGAAGTAGTGTCAACAACTAAACCTTTCAATTAAAATAAAAGTCAAGGACAATTTGTAAAAGAACAAAATTTTAGAGGCCAAATTAAATTGGAAAGCCTAAAGGAGGATACAATTTATGCCTTCATGTGCAAGAAGGGCCATTTGGTTAGTGTCCATTTAATAAATCACTTAAGGTCACAGAGCAGTAGAATTGAAATTAGAAGTGGAATTCAAGACTAGATTAAAAGTCCAACCCAAGAAACTTATATTAAGCACTGAATCTTCACGAACATGTATCTGAAGACTAAATATGATAAAATGCATACTATTCTAAGTGGATAAAATAATCAGTTAATATTTTAGCTATAAATGTTATGATTTATAAATATAATGATTATTTACTGTCATCTTTCTCTTCGATATTGTGGCCATTAATACTCACTTCTTCACCACTCCATTTCTTGGAAAAATCTAATTTAGTTTGTCTCTCAGTTTAGATTCCATTTATTGTCTACTACTGTATACATAGAAGTTGAAATAAATGTCAGCTAGTGAAATATTTCAAATCATACTTTCATAGTATTTCTTCCTGGTAACAATTTAAATGTCTTCTTGATTTCATATGTTTAATACATAGACTTTTTTTTCTGAATTTGCATAAGTAGACATGAGTCTATACACACTATCTTTAAAGACTCTGCGGTACCTGGGCAGCTTAGTCAGTTAAATGTCTGACTTTGGATCAGGTCATGATCTCACGGTTTGTGAGTTTGAGCCCTGCATTGGGCTCTGCACTGACAGTTCAGAGCCTGGAGCCTGCTTTGGATTCTGTGTTTCCCTCTCTTTGTGCCCCTCCTCCACTCACGTTCTTTCTGTCTCCCTCAAAAATAAATAAACGTTAAAAAAATTTTAAAAAAGGTTTTATTGAATGTGCTATTAAGAAATGCATACTTTGTTATGCGTATCGATGTGTGTTAATAGCTTTTAAACACTAAACAATATTTTATAATCCATTTAATTTAAATTATACAAAACAACTTGATTGAAACATGAATACAATCAAATATGAGGATATAAGATCAATAAGATGATAGAAACAAAAGTCACAAAAATCTTCCTGTTATCCAAAATTAGTTTCTAGAACTGTAACACAGCAAACTTAGGAACAAGTTTCTATATTTTTCGCTTTAAGGAAATCACTTTTATAGATATATTAGAAACAACTGATTGGAAATCTGGCATAGTGAACAGTAGATGTCACTCAATATGTACCATTTGGAGGAAAATCCTTTGGAAAAGATACTTTCTAGCTTTCCATAGCAGTAATAGAGTTGAACAAGTCATTTGTAAATTGCATATAAATTCAGTTCAGAAACTAATTCACTGGGATATTCAATGACCAGTGACCAATATAAAAAATATCATGTTCACTAGAGTTTAAGTATTTTTTACTGATAGTAAATGAGTTGTCCGGTATTCCCTGGTGAAAGTATATGATACATTGCCCACAGAGCTATATCCGCTGCAATCCCTATAGTCATGAAATCTTGTGAAAGCTTTGAATCACTAATCCGTCCAGCATTTACAGTCCATGTCATTTTTTCCATTTCCCTAGATAGGAATAATCAACTTGTTTCTGATCCACAGTTAGCACTTATTTTCCCTTCAGTATAATGGAATTTGACTTTTGAAACCAATTGACATGTAAATGGCAAAACAGAAATAAAAGTTTTCCAGGCCATCATCTATGTTGAAAAGTGTTAAGTATGCCAAGATGCTATTTTGTTAAACAAACAAACAAACAAAAACCTCAGAAAAAAATGTAGATGACATCTGATATTGAAGAAATAAATACAGTGTCTTCCATAAGCTTTCTAAACCTTGTCCAATGTGTCATGTACACTTAAAAGAAACAGTTAATTTTTGGTCATTTACTTGCAAACTACTAGATGAGGATCTATTTAGAGAGAGTTAAACAACTCTGTGATATAGGTAAAGGAGTAAACACTAAATGTATTAGGTACCATTTACTGAAAAGAAGCCACACTAAAATTCAGTAGATTAAAACAACAAACACTCTATTTATTCTTCATTTCTATGGTTGGGTAATTTGGATTTATCTTCAGCTGCTTCCTACGATGCCTTCTAGTCTCACTAATGTGTCTGCCATTATCTGGGATGACTGGGATGTGTGTTACTCATTACCCAGCTGACTTTCCAAGTTTGTTCACATGTTGGCTACAGCGTTCCCAATATTATCAGAGTACGTCCTAATGCACAGGCATTTTTCAGACCTCTGTTTGCCATGTTTCTAAGTTCCTATTGTCCAAAGCAAGTGAGACTCACACTGATAGATAAATCAACTCTTGATGGAAGAGCTAGAATGCTGTATTATAAAAGGGCATACACATGCTATGAAGAAATTGTGGACATTTTTTTCCTCACCTATCATACTAAAAATTCTAAGATAACACAACAGTATTAGAAAATCAAAGGAGTAGTATTCTGAAATATAGCATACTATATAGAGAGCCATTATTTTTTGGGGGACACTCACACTTGAACTCCTTTCAAATTTGGAGAATACTCTACCTTATATGCATTTATAACAGGTTAATGATGTTCAAAATGCCAAATAATTGACTCATTTGCTGAGCTTCCCTTCAGCCAGAGTGTAGACACATGACCTCAGATCTATGCTTCCCTTGTTTGAAGATTGGGATGCAAAGCAAAAGACGTATGGAAAAGAAAAACAAAACCAACCAACCAACCAAACAAACAAACAAACAAAAAACAAGTCCAGCAACAAGAGCCAGTTCCCAGGGCAGCAGTGGTAAGGGTTGTGTTGCCATATTCCATATCCAGTGTTACCAGAGTGCTGGCAGTATGATCTAGTTCTCAGAACTCGTGAGGTGACAGAATTTGGAGGAAATATTCCAGACTATATAACATCTGTATCCAGTTTTTTTTGGCCCTTCTGAAATGTCTATGATCTATCTATTAACCATCACTTAATTCACTTCTTTTCTGCTTAATTTGGCCAGTGTCACTTTGGTGGCTTACAACTAAAATGTTAAACAATATACATGATGTGATCCTTTTGGAAATTAAGCCTTAATGGCAAAAGTCTTGGTGTGTGTGTGTACATTTTTAATAGTATCTAGTTTTCCAGTGAATTTTTATCAGAAAAACACTCATTTGAAAATAAGAAGGCACAATAATATAAGCCATTTCTGTCTGTTCCACTAATGATACATCTATGATGATGCCAGGTATTCAAAGTCCATGTGCTAGTTTAGAAGAAAGATGTACAAATAGCCGACATGTTTAGATGATCAATTTAGAGATAATTATTCTTTGATTCTGTCGATCCAATGGATATAAACAAACAGAGAGTATATCTTAACCAAGGTATCTTTATTTCACAACTTAGGAAACTGTTAACTCAGAATGATTAATGAAAAACTTCCCTCTACTCCCCAATATTTTCAGGTCTGGATTTTATCATTATTCAAATCTTGCTCAAAAGTTACCTCTTCAGAAAGGCCTTCCTTTCCTATGTATATTATTCTTAGGTAAAATATAAAGCAGAGTCTTCATCCTCCAATTTATATCTATTCCCTTCCCTGTTTCATTGTCTACACCATACTCTAAAAGGCCATATAACCTAATGGTTAATATTTTGGCCACAAGGAACAAATTAGAAAATAAACAACCAAGTAAAAAGTAGGCAGAAGAGCTGAACAGACACCTCACCAAGAGGATACAAATGGCAAATAAGCATATGAAAAGATGTTCTTCATCAAATGCCATTAGGGGATTGCAAATTAAAACAATAAGATCCTACTATATATCTCCTAAAAAGACTGAAACTAAAAAAAAAAAAAAAAAAAAAAAAAAAAACAAAACAAACAAAAAAAAAAAAACACCAAATAGTGGCTAAGAGGTAAAGCAACAGAAAGTCTCATTTATTGACGGTGGGAGGGCAAAATGGTACAGCCACTTTGGAAAATAATTCAGCACTTCTTAAATAACTAACCAGCCTAATAATTATACCATCCAGCAATCACACCTATTGGTAGTTGGAAAAAACCTGCATATGAATGTTTATAGCAGTCTATTCATAATTGACAAAAAGTGGAATCAAACAAGATGTCCTTCAGAGGGTGAATAAACACACTGTGGTATATCCATGTAATTGATTATTATTCAGCAATAAAAGGAAATTAGCTATCAAGCCATTAAAAGACATACATGGACCTTACATGCATGTCATTTACTGAAAGAAGCTAGTCTACCACGGATGTATGTTATAGAATGAATGTGTCCTTACAAATTTCATATGTAAAAACCTTATCCTCATTGTGATGGTATTTGGAGGTGGGGCCTTTGGGAGGTGATTATGTCCTGAGTGGGGAGCCCTCTTTAATGGAATTGGTTCTTTAATGGAGAAAACTCCTCTGACCCCATCTGCCATGTGAGGACATAAGGAAAAGATGTTCACCCTCAAACTAAGCAGGGAGCTCTCATCAGACACTGACTCTTCCAATGCCTTGATCTTGGACTTCTCAGCCTCCAGAACTGTGACAAATAAATATTTGTTGTTTAAGTCACCCAGTTTATGGTATTTTTGTTATAACAGCCTGAACAAGACACTGTAAAATTCCAATTATATAACATTCTGGAACAGGTTAAACTACAGAAACAGTAAGAAGATCAGTGCTTGCCAGAAAGAAGGGGAGAAGGATAAATACGTGGAGCCCAGGGATATTTAGGACACTGAAATTATTCTGTGCTATTGTAATAGTATATATGCAACATCATATATTTGTCAAAACTCATAAAACTATACAACATAAAATTGAGTCTTAAGGTTAACTATGGACTTTAGTTAATAATAAATTAATTAGTTACTAACAGTATATCAATACTGGTTCATCAATTATAACAAATGCACCATACTAACATAAGCTGTTAAAATGTGGAAAACTGTGAGTGAATGAGAGAAGGGGTGTATAGGAATTCTCTGTATTATCTGCTAAGTTTTCTACAAATTAAAAACTAAAAAAAATTAAGTCTACCAATTAAAAAATATAAAAGAAACAAATTGCCTGGCTAACCTCACCAACTGTTTTATGGATATGTGCCTGAGTTGCCAAACTTGAAAAATATGAATTATAACATTTCTTACCTGATATTGCGCTTGTGAAAATCAAATGCATGTAAATAATATGGAAAAATGCCTGCCATATAATAAGAACTCAATATAAGTTGCTTTTACTATAATATCCCCACTATTTTTTTTCTTTTTTTCTTTTTTAATTGTCCATTCTCTGCCTGCTCCAAAATAAAATGAAAATCCATTGATACAGGACTATTTTTTGTCCTGTTCTAGTTGAAACATCAAAATTCTGAATAGTGATTGGTATGAGTAGGAATTCAATAATATTTGTTGAGAGAATAAAAGGGTTAAGTGTAGTATTATTACTAGTTTAATAATGAAATAAGGAGCTGCCATTTTGGTAGTAAAATGAATCTTGATAGTCATTTCTCCATCTGAATTAAATATAAATTTGAGGTCTTAAAATATTTAACATTTAAATATTACTCCTCATGTAATACCATAAATTCTGCTTCTCTAAATTACATCTTAAATGTGCAAATCTCCCCTTCCTCCTACCCAATTATAAAGGGTTCAACTGATCTTTTATTCTGTTGCTATAGTTATATATATATATATATATATATATATATATATATATATATACTGCCTTGTGATTAGTTAACTAGGGAGTTGTGCTCTCATACTTCTTAGAAACTACTGTCAAGAAAAGCCATCAATTTTTATTAGTCATGTTGCTTATGAAAATCATTAAAATGTTTTATAGGAAGAAGTCCTTTAATATATAAGGACTTTGTGTGCTGCATATTGGTTTGTAACATAGCATATCAGTACTGGCACATGGATCTGAAACTTATTTTCAGCAGTTCCTGGCTATGAGTTCTCAGGCTGCGCTCAGAATCCTTACCCAGAGAGTACAGATAATAATAGTATCAAATTCATAGGATGGACTAAAGGTAATATAAGCTAACACACAAATGTGTGTGTGTGTGTGTGTGTGTGTATAAATATATTTATACAAACATATGTGTATACCAGGTTCTGTACACACATATATATATATATATATATATATACACACACACACACATACATACACACATACATATGTATGTGTGTGTGTGTGTATGTATGTATATATACACATACGCACACATACACATATGAGTATATATATATGTATACAGAACAGAACATGGTATAGTCAATGAATGAAAGATGCTATTTAAAAAAATACTTAGTTGTGGGGTGCCTGGGTGGCTCATTCGGTTAAGTGTCCGACTTCGGCTCAGGTCATGATCTCACGGTTCGTGGGTTTGAGTCCCGCGTCAGGCTCTGTGCTGAAAGCTCAGAGCCTGTAGCCTGTTTCGGATTCTGTGTCTCCCTCTCTCTCTGCCCCTCCCCCACTTGCACTCTGTCTCTCTCTGTCTCAAAAATAAATTAAAAAAAAAACATTAAAATATTTAAACAAATACTTAGTTGAGATAAAAAAATAAAAACACATGTCTTATGATGACAACCATCTGATTCCAATGTTGGAGAAGAAGACACATTTGAAGTTGCCAAGTAATAACTAGTCAACTCATTGTTAATGAAGCCTTTGTTTTCATTCACAAGCTTTTTTTTGTCAATTCTTTGGTTATCTAGCCTTAAATTGTCACAATTTTCATTGAGCAAGAATCAACATGGATGAATGGCAATTTATCCCCACTGCCAGTAGAGCCAACATGATCCAGTTGCCCATAGAGCCAATAGGAAGCAAAGCCCACGTGAGCCAGGATTGCTTATAACAGTGAAGGCATGCCTGATGAATCCCCTTATAGAGAGAAAAGAATCAAAGTAGAGTCTTCTGACAACATTCAAAGAGACACCATATTCTAGAAAACTTTTCCTGATACTAATGTAAGGATCACATCCAAGAGATTTCCACTTAGGAATCACAACTCGGGAAATGTTAGTACTTCGCATATTTGTGTAATTAATAAGACAAGCTAGAGTTTATATAAAAACACTTGAAGAATTCTGTCCAGAATGAAAGTATGCATGGATTAGTCTTTAGGTAACTGAAGACAGAATCACTGAGAAACACTTATAATATATCCTAAAAGTTTCAAACTGAGAATTGACTGTTTAGCCTGAAATTACCCAACACTAAAACAAAATAAAAACCAGAAATATACAAAACTAATCAGAGTAACTGAACCAGAATGAACAAAACATAATTTGTATTAAGAACAAAGATTATGGAGTAAGTAACTTCATACTCACTCACTCTGAGTTCACTTTAATTCTTTTCTTGTCTTTGTACAGGTAGATGCACCTTCAAGTATTTCAAGGAAACAGGCTGAAAAAAGATGGACCCAAACAGTATTAAAGTAGTATGTTATAATTCCAATTTGTAAACCATACATGTCTCTTATTTACATTTGAATAGCCATACTTCCAAAGGTGCTTCCCAAATTATGAATATCTGAACTGAAAAATCATTAAAGGAGATAAAGACTAAAGACTAAAAATGAAAGAAAAGTTTTTCTCTACTTTAGTTTTATAATTGGGACAATTGAAACAATATCAGAAATATAAATTTCTGCTGTTCTGATCAGAATTTAAAAAAATAATAATCACCTTACTATCTTTATCTTGTTTCTTTTCTCCTCTCTTCTTTACTTTGTCGTGGCGCTATGGGAACTCAATGACTATGTCAAAATACACAGATGAATCTATGGTAAGTTCTTACTGCATGAGAAATGGTTATGTGTAAAATACTATTGTCTCATCTACTTCTCCCTCCTCCTTCCCTGCAATAAACACGTGGCTTCTGACCCATTTCTGGTGCAAGTGAAAACAGTGGGTCTTAGCACCTAACAAAGTCAGGTGAGGAGATGTAGGAGTTCTGTTGGAAGATTCCATGCTGAAGGTGTGAGATTACAGAAGAACTTCAAGAGTCAATCTGGGAATCATGATAATAATGAGCTTGTTTTGTCCATAATTGGAAGCAGCATACCCTTATCAAGTTTTCAAATAATCCTTCCTGTCTCTATTATAATAGTGAGGATTGGGCCAGGACTTGGCGTTCCAGTCAGTGTTCTATTCATAAGTATAGCATTTTTCTTCTATTTTTTGGTAATTACCAAAAACATGACATTCTTGGTTAATGCCTTAGGCTTATGTGAACTATAGGTACAGAAAAAGAAATATGATTACAAATGGCTGATACATATAAAAATATTCTTATATAAACATTTGAAACATATGTTTAGAATTTGAGGAATGGCTTCTTTAGAGAAGTGTCTATTCATGTTTTCTGCCCATTTCTTCACTGTATTATTTGTTTTTCAGGTGTGGAGTTTGGTAAGTTCTTTATAGATTTTGGATACTAGCCCTTTGTCCGGTATGTCATTTGCAAATATCTTTTCCCATTCCGTTGGTTGCCTTTTAGTTTTGTTGATTGTTTCCTTTGCTGTGCGGAAGCTTTTTATCTTCATGAGGTCCCAATAGTTCATTTTTGCTTTTAATTCCCTTGCCTTTCAGGAAGTATCAAGTAAGAAATTACTGTGGCAGAGGTCAGAGAGGTTTTTTCCTGCTAAAATAAACAAATCAGGAGACTATAGATGCTGGAGAGGATGTGGAGAAACGGGAACCTTCTTGCACTGTTGGTGGAAATGCAAACTGGTGCAGCCACTCTGGAAAACAGTGTGGAGGTTCCTCCAAAAATAAAAAATAGACCTACCCTATGACCCAGCAATAGCACTGCTAGGAATTTACCCAAGGGAGACAGGAGTACTGATGCATAGGGGCACTTGTACCCCAATGTTTATAGCAGCACTCTCAATAATAGCCAAATTATGGAAAGAGCCTAAATGTCCATCAACTGATGAATGGATAAAGAAGTTGTGGTTTATATATACAATGGAGTACTACATGGCAATGAGAAAGAATGAAATAGGGCCTTTTGTAGTAACGTGGACGGAATTGGAGAGTGTTATGCTAAGTGAAATAAGTCATACAGAGAAAGACAGATATCATATGTTTTCACTCCTATGTGGATCCTGAAAACTTAACAGAAGTCCACGGGGGAGGGGAAGAAAAAAAAAAAAGACGCTAGAGAGGGAGAGAGCCAAAGCATAAGAGACTGTTAAAAACTGAGAACACACTGAGGGTTGATGGGGGGTGGGAGGGAGGGGAGGGTGGGTGATGTGTATTGAGGAGGGCACCTTTTGGGATGAGCACTGGGCATTGTATGGAAACCAATGTGACAATAAATTTCATATGAAAAAAAAGAATTTGGGGAAAGGATTTTTACAGAAATAACATATCATCTGCTAATATTCATTAGTATCATCTTCTACATCATGTTATTATGCATTTGTTTCTTCTTATATTTTCCTCCCTATACAATAGCCTTAAAATCCATGAGGTTAGGGATTTGCCTAGGACACAAATGCTCAAAATTACTTACTGGAAGAATGAGAAGATAAGGTATAAATGAATCTAAAAAAAAAAAAAGTCAACCATTGAACTAACAGCTTAACTGGCTAAAATCATGGGTTGCATTGATCAGATGACAATCTTCCTATTATACAATGGTTTATTAACGACTCAATAGACTCCCAATTGATGAAATCATTGTACTTTCTAGACCACTACAGTAATAAATACAGAAGAGCATGCATTAACATCACCCAGAATTTATTTAGCTATCATTTACTTAGTGGTTAATACTTATCAAGCATGGTTATAAATAGTTCATTTAATTTTTGCAGAGTCTACAGATATAACTGTTATTATCATTCACATTTTGCAAATTAAAAAATGGAGACAGAAGATGTAAGAAATTTTCTTAATGTCACCAAACTAAAAGTTGTTGAGACCAGAATCCAAACCCTGGAAGTCTAATTCAAAATTCTACCATTTAAAACCACTCTATGCTGTGTCTGCATCATTCTACTGACTGACAAATTATCTTTTCAGTAAGAGTAAATAAACCAAAAGCTCCAACAGAACATTTGATACTGTTATATTCTTTGTAATCTCAAAAGCAAACTTTTTTTTTTAATTTGTGTTTATTTTAGTTTACAAAGAAACAGATGATTTCAAAATTCTGTGTCTATTTAAGGGAACAAAATGCATGTATAAAATGAAACAACATGAGATTAATAGCAGTTCATTCATTTATTTATTCATACTTTCAAGTGGCGGACCACATCCAACAAGTATTTTTTTGTCACTCATGTGCTAAACCTATGAGACATTTGGGACACATCAGTGAATATGTGAGGTGTCATACATGCTTTAATAAAGCTCACACTTTATGAGAAAGACAGAGGCAAATCTGCACAAAAATAGTTATGTGATTGTGATTAATGTTTAATGCAAGTATAACATGGATGCTAGAAATACACTGCAAATGTTCCCAGACCCTCTGTGTCATAATTTAGAGAGTTCTGATTAAGGGGATATAGTCACGGTGCAGAGTGAAGTTTCCTTTAAAAGTGATGAGTATGGGGGTGCCTGGGAGGCTCAGTCGGTTAAGTGTACGCCTTTGGCTCAGGTCTTGATCTCATGGTTCGTGAGTTTGAGTCCTGCATTGGGCTCTGTGCTGACGGCTGGGAACCTAGAGCCTGCTTCGGATTCTGTGCCTCCCTCTCTCTCTGCCCTTCCTCTGCTCACGCTCTATCTCTCTCTCTCAAAAAAAAATAAACATTAAAAAATTTAAAAAAATAGTGATGAGTATGTAGTGAATTATAATAAAAACAAAACTCTACTGTAGAGTTTTGTAGACTCTTTTTTTCATTCATCAATACAGTATTTGTTAAAGCATGTTATTAGAGAACACTAGCATCAGAATCATCTGGAGTATTCATTAATATGTATGCTCACGGTTTACTCCCTAGATACACTGATTAAAAACCCTGGAAGTGTAGCTATGGAATCTGTGTTTTATTAGACTCCATAATTATTATTTTACAAGCTGAAGTTTGAGGAGCACTGAATTAAAACTTAGCTAAGATTTATGATGTGTTTAGAACATTAATATATTTTCATAATTTTGCACAGTTCATGGAATTTTTTAATTCTACTGAAAACAAATTTCAGGATTACAATACCAATGCATACATTTTACAAAAGCTAATAAATAAAAAGAACAGAAATATAAACATCTAAGAATGACCTTCCCCATTACTCTTCGGATAATAACTGTCAAATGACTGGAGAACATCCATCTGTGGATCTGCTCTCTTCCTCTCACTCTCACTTTCTCACTCTCTCACTCTGTTTCTCTGTCATCTATGTGTGTGTGTGTGTGTGTGTGTGTGTGTGTGCGCGCGCATGTGACTGGATCAATATCCAAAAAGGCTATAGTGTTTATGGTCTAATGAAAAGTGATGAAAACTATTCTCTAATTCCAGATAACCAATATTTATATTCTTTATTAATCTGATCAATAAAGACTAATTCATAAAATGACCTTAAGTAGCACTTTTAAATAAAATGGACTTGAATATATTGTCATTCATTGACTATAATTCTTCCTCTTGTTACCTTTCTTAACAAGAAAGTTCTTTTTCTACTTTCCTAAGGAACATTTTTATTGCTGTGTCACATGTGTTGATCAGGATTTTATAATTTCGAAGGAATAAGATCATGATTACCATTCTCAGATTGTGTTGCATTTCCTAAAACCTGAGGGTAAATAGATCAAGATGAGAAGAAATTCATTTTCTTCTCTGGCAATGCAGAGTATAGAGACATTTACTCCTCAGCAGTCCTTCTAATAGTAGAGGTCCTTTATGGTCAGGCACATATTTAAGACCATAAATAATAATGATGACAATGATTCCCATTTCTCTCAACCAATATCAGATTTGAGTGTTTATGTGCTATTTCCTTTGGGCATGCATCTAACATGATAATTGACATTAACATATTGACAAGTCAAACACCACTTTGAATACAATTAAATACATACACCTGTAATCCACTGCCTAAGGAAGATTTCTTATGAGTTGTTTCCTATGAAGAGAAGAAGACAACTTAGAGGTTTGAGGCAAATTAATCTCACAAGATAAGGAGTAAGAGTGGCATGTACCTTCAACCCTGGGTTCATAACCATAGAAAAGACAGCTGTTTGGGTATTTTTGACTGGGACTCCTGCCCTCAGCAAACACATCTGATGTTCATTCATGGTGTCTTGGCTGCAGATACTCACAACCATCTGTTAGGATGGCATGTTGCCTGGTTACAAGTTGGGGAGCCTGTTTCATTAGGAAATGGGGGCCAAGTAAATAACTGTTCGCTCTGGTAGCTATGTAATCTTGCACTACGATTGCTATAAATAGACCATCCCGTGTGACAAGTATATCTTATTTGTGTGGAGGTTTTGTTTTGTTTTGTTTTCTATGAAATCAATTTTGTATGTTAATTTCTTTTTTTTTTTTTTTTTTTTAAGAAACCAAGATATATTTAGCTTAGCGGAACCTGGAGACTGGCTTCTTTATACAGATGCTATCTGTAATTTTTAGCATTACATGTCAGCAAACAATAGGCTGCCTTTTAAAAAATAACTTTTGAAAATAACCGTTGCCTGTGAATTGGGTAATTTGTCCCAATATTGTTTTTCTCTTATATATAATATTGTAGTTTTATATTATTATATATTATAGACTCCTGTTCAATATCTTAGAATGGTGTTTATTCTCTAGCTAAATTTCAGAACTATCTTACAATAAGTACATATACGTAAATATTGGTTTAAAAAATCATTAATACTGTGTATTGATGTAGAATGCACTAAAAAGGAGGGAACTCAGTCATTTCTATGCTATTCTTGTGACATAATAAGCATATGAACAGGAAAAAACTAATAATTTTCTCTCACTTAATATATCTTTTCATCATGGCCTTTCAGTTGACTTAGATCATAGTTTTCTATACAAAACATAATTCTCAAGTGATAAAAAGCTATAATAAAGAAAGGCATTTCTTAAAATGTAGTGGTATAGTTTTTATTCCCTTAAAATATAAATTCAACAAAAGATCGTTGTTTACAAACATCACACCTACCTATTCTATGTACCTGTTGTAATCATGAGTGCACTTCCTAATTTAGAAACCCATGATAAAAATGAAAAGAAATCAATGCTAACACTGATCGCTATACAGTTCATGGGTTAGATTTTATAAAATAAACTAAGCAGGACCTATCAGAAGCAGGAGGGGAATGCAGTGAACCCATCTTAATGTTTTAAATCTGGTACCATCTGTTAGCAATGTCCCTTTTATGTGAAGTAAATGAAAATGGCCATGATCCCCACAGCCCATACACAGTATCAGTTTCCCACAGTTGCTAAGGATTCCAAGTAGATGTCTGCCAGATTTCCAGGCAAATATACTTGTTATGATCAGCAAGGGATCTGACTTCACATCCCTACATAGCGTCTTACTGAGTGAAACAGGATTTGTAAGGCATGAGCATTCCATTGCCCTAGTCTAAAGACAGTCTCAAGCAATCAGCTTGTTTGATGATTTACCTTAGTGTAGCCTAATTCTTTTTTTTACAACTCCCTGATGACTAGGATGTTTCCCCTGCAAATAAGTTTGCACACATTCCTACAAAGAGCAGCAGCCTAAAAAGTTATCTAATGTGGGCTAAGAAAAATCCAACACAGAGCAGTTCCATTTAATGTCGTTACTTCTCCTTAGAAGTTTCTCAGAGCAGCACTGGTATAAATTAATTTCTGAATAAAATTTTGTCCTTGATCCCTTTAAAAATTCTTCCACGTCTTCTTGAAGTTAGAGTGAAATTAGAGCAAATCTTTAGTCCTTCCTAAAATCAGAGATAGAAAGAAAAACATACGAAAGACATTACCCTACAGTCGAAGTGTCTTGGCAAATGAGCATTAATATACACTACATAGGGACAATTAAAAAAAAATAGTCAATGTGACTAGATATTAGTTCCAGGGCATTTGTCACAGAAGTTTAAAGTGTATTCTTTTGAGGAGGGAAGGGGCAGGGAGAGGGAAAGTGAGAGAATCCCAAGCAGGGTCTACATCCAGGGTGAGCTCTACATGGGGTTTGATCCTATGAACGTGAGATCATGACCTGAACCAAAACCAAGAGTTGGCTGTTTTACGGACTGAGACACCCAAGCGCCCCTGCCAGAGAGGTTTACATTGGAAATTGGAGACAGACAATTGGATTGGAGGTAATGACCAAGGAATGAATTATTTTAAAGAAGATTATGTAAAAACGTTATGCTAAAGCAACTATGAAAAAAGTGATTCATGTACACACAATCAAAATAGAGATGAGAATTTGTAGGATTGAAAAAGTCCACAGAAATTTAAATGTCTGTTTACTTATTCAGGAAAATAACTGCCGCCTCTTTTCACCCTGTTTAAGATAATTTTTGGAAACAAAATCTGCCAACACTTCTTACACTTACCTTACAACTCATCACAGTAATTAATTGGGATTTTTTTTTCCATCTTGGTATCATTCATTTACGCATTCTTTTACTTATTTGTTCATTCCTTTAAAACTTGTCTGATTTGAGGCTTGGTGGAGTTAGAGGAAGGAATTACACAAAGATAAATGAGACAAAAGGGGAATCTCTCAGGTTATTTTTTCAATATTTATTTATTTTTTGAGAGAAAGACAGAGTGTGAGCTGGGGAGGAACAGAGAGAGAGAGGGAGACACAGAATCCGAAGCAGCTACAAGCTGTCAGCACAGAGTCCAACACGGGGCTCGAACTCACCAACCATGAGATCATGACCTGAAGTTGGCTGCTTAACCAAGTGAGCCACCCAGGTGCCTCAGAAATCTCTCATCTGAAAGGGAAAACAAACTTATTAGTTTGCTGGGGCTGGTGTAACAATGTACCAGAAGCTGGAGGGCTTAAACAACATAAATATATTATTTCATGGTCTGGAGGTTAGAAGTCTATGATCACAGTGTTAGCAGGATTTATCTATCTCATCTCAACTTATCTAATTACATCTACAATGACTCTACTTCCAAATAAAGTCATATTGCAACATACTGGGGGTTAGGATTTCAGCCAATGAATGGCGGGGGCACAATTTAACGCATAACAAAATCTATCATCGTATCACAAAATTATCACAATAACAATATGCTAATTCTACACAGGGAGAGGAATGACTAACAAGGAACCTAGTAAAGGCTACACAGAGGAAGGATAATGGAGACAGTACTGAAACATGAGCATGCAATCACCAGGGGGTTGAGAAGAATCCTATGAATTCCAGGAGTAACAACATCATGTAAAAACATACAGAAGTGTTAAAAGATGGACTCCTGATGGTGAATAAATGACATATTAAGATTCTCCAAGGCGGCAGTAGGTAAGGATAGAACATTAAAAAGAAACTAGTAAATCATGGTGAGCTTGATTAAGAAATATATCAACAGCTTCTTCTGGTGTATATAGATTGACACCCAATGGAGACTGTAATTGCCAGAGAAGTCTTGGCTTTCATTCATTCATTCATTCATTCATTCAATAAATATTTACCTTGCATCTACAAGCTTCCAAGGCCAAATCTAGTTGCTCATCTCACACCAATGAATAAGAAGATAAATACCCCAGTCTAACAGAGCTAAGAATAAACAAGCAAGCAAGAGGAATACATGAATTGACGTAAGGCGAGAAGTTCCACTGAGATGTGTAAAGCAAGGTAAGAGGGACAGTAAGGTTGATAAGGTACAGTGGATGTTGATATTTTGTATCCTCAGGTGATCAGAAAGAGCCTTAACAATAAGGTAAAATTTGAAAGCAATGCAAAGAAAGAAAGAACCAGGCATGCAAATGTTAGAGTAGGCAGTTGGTTAGGCTTTCCCAGGATATCTCGAGACCAGCAAAGGCGGAATCAAAGTTACGCCCTGACAGCATTCCACAAAAATAGAGCACAAAAAGCTGGATCAAACCAGACAGACCCAAGACAAAGACAGACCCAGAGACTCTGACCAAATAAGGAAGAAAAGTCTCAAAACCTTGCTCCCAATGAAATCCCCTCCCCAAATAATGAATAGCCCACTGCTTAGTTAACAACTCTCAGTAAAAGAGAGAGACCCAAACTCTGGGTGCAGCTCTCCTGTGAGCTTATGGGCTCTCACATCTCAGGAGTATACTCTCACTCTCTTGAATAAACTCTTCCCTTGCCCTGCTCAAGCACTGTTGGCATGTCCTGGAATTCTTTTCTTTTGAGGAGACTAAGACCCTCAGGCCCTGTCCCTGGGGAAGTGGCCAGGCAGAGGCCTCAGGGCCCAGTCGTCTTCCCCAGTCCACCCAACAATATAACTGCTTCTCAAACAAAAACAAAGCCAATGTGAAGGCAGTAAGAGCAAGAAAGCCTGTTTGGTATTTGAAGAAACAGCAAAACAAGACAAAACAACCATATAGCTGAAGTAAACTGATTAATAGCGGTAAATTCAGAGAAAGGGTAGGGAACAGAGCCTTAGGGATTGGAAAAGACTACGTGTGTTTTTTGTTGTTGGTGGTGGTGGTGGTGGGGGTGGTGGTGGTGGCTTTCTTTCCTCTGAGAAACAAAGTCAGTGAGGGCAAAGGGGCTGCAGTCAGCAGAGAAATCATCTTCTCTGAATATCTACCTACCTATATACCTACCTACCACCTGTGAATCTGTAATATTTTAACGATAAATATTCTTGCAGTTCTGTAAGAATAGACTCTATGTTGGACAGTGGCAGAGGCTGAATGGGTAAACGGGAGGCTGTTGCCATGCTCCACGTTATGAAGGCATGATCAAGGGCATTAACAAGGGCAATAAGGAATAAGTGGCTAGATTCTACATTTTGCTGGATATATTTTGTCATGGGGCCAAAAGGATTTGAACTTGGATTGAATATTTGATGTCGAAAAGTTAAAGACATCCAACGTGATTTCTTGACATAGAAAAGACTGAGTGTGATGATGTTAGCTTTGGGGGGCTGGACAGTTGTGGGGCATGAAGAACTTGAGAGAACTCATATGTGACAAAGGCAATATGACACATAAGGCAATAAGAAAGGCAACATATATGGAGAAAAACAATTAGACTGACAGACAGGCAAATTCTGTTGATTGTTTCTATCTACTCAATAAAATGAGAGGCAAACTAAGAGGGAGGGACTAGGTACCACAAGTCTGAGGTAGGAAAAGAAGTGACTACATAAGAAGTCATCCAGGAAAATAACAAAGAGAATGGACTAAGGGCTGCAGAGTACTGCAGCTTGTCTACCTGTATTTTGACAATTGTATTTTGCTGTGCTGCAATATACAAAGACTTATGGAAAAGTGGATGTAGTGAAGATTATCAGGCAAGTATGATAAATCAAGATTAGTGTAAAGAAATCTAGGATATATTCAACGGAGTTAACAGATCATCAAGTCTAAGCTGAGATAGAAGAGAAAAGAGAACATGTGGTGAATCAAAGGTGAATCAAAGAAAGCAAACAAACAAACAAAAATCTTTGGATCAACATGTTGGTATTGTGAAATGTTAACATTGTGACAGAAGAGAGAATAAATTGAAAAGAATGAAGGTGGGGCGCCTGGGCGGCTCAGTGGGTTAAGCATCTGACTCTTGATTTTGGCTCAGGTCGTGATCTCAGGGTTCATGGGTATAAACCCTGCTCTGTGCTGACAGCGCAGAGCCTGCTTGGTTGGGATTCTCTCTCCCTCTCCCTCTTTCTCGGCCCCTCCCCTGCTCACATGTATTTGTGCACACACTCTCTCTTTCTCACAATATAAATAAATAAATATTAACTTAAAAAATGAAAATAAAAGAACAAAGGTGTTGTCAGAGAACAGGATACATGAAATTGTATCCTCCTTTATACAACTGTACCTAGGTCAGTCTGTGTTGTTTAATATGTAGCCACATGTGGCTACTTAAATGAAAATTTAAAACTGAATAAAACTAAAATTCAAATTTCTCAAACACATCCTATTTGAAATCCTCAACACCCATATGTGGCTAATGTCCACAAAGAACCTTGAAGAAATAGAACATGTCTATTATTATGGAAATTTTTTTCAGATAGTGTTGATATGGAAAGACCTTGGGAACAATTAATTGACTAGGGTATAGGGAAGAGAAGTGGTCATATTCTGGAAATGCTAGGATATTTTAAAAAAAGAAGTGATAAAAATTTTGAAATGTCTATGAAGAGAAAGAGCGACTTTTATCATTTCTTCTGGCCCACAGGAAAAATGAGACGCAATGCAGAGGGCTGCAGGGGAAACATTTGTTTTCTCACCAGGTTTTGGTTGGAGCAAAAGGTGAAATGATCATCCATACCTGAGGGTGAGGACATAGACATTTTTCTGATGATGACTGTGCTTTCTCAAAAGACAAAGTAAAGAGGTTTAGGGAGCTGGAAAGGCTGGGAGAGCGGGTCACAAATTAGGATATTCAAGCCCTAGCAGGATCAGAGAGTAGGTAAAATTAATTTAACAGAAATCAGAATGGGGGGGGGGGTAAAAAATGGCTAAAATTATCTCATACCTTTTATAGTAACTAAAGTAAATATAAATAAAGGACTTGGCTGGATTTGTCTTTGTGATGTGTTGGATCAGCTTATACTGGTTTGTGAAAGCTGATTGTGCACATGCTTTACCCATTCTCAGTTCAATGCTGTCATGTTAGTACCTGAAATCAGCTATGGTGGGAGTATTTATACTATGGAAATGAGCAAAAGCTACAAATTAGAGCTTTTTTATTGCTCCTCTCTGTGAGCCGGTTTACCAGTTCTGCTGATTGTCAAATTGGTGAGACTATGTGCTTAGTGGAGGAGGGAAAGGCACTGTATTTTTTCAATAGAACCACCTCTATGTTCACTCCGATGGAACAGAGGTGGGAGCCATAGGATGTGTCGTAACAGGGGAGCCCACAACTACTTTAGTTCATTTTTATGAAAGCATGTCGAAACTACAAATGCTTATGACCAAAGCTCATAGCAAGACAAGATGGGCAGGTAGGAGGCTCTCCAGATCATGAAAGACTTTATAGATCATCACTTATTAATATTATTATTTTTAAAGGGACAAGTAACCAATGAAATATTTTAAAGGAAGATGTAAAAACCAGATTTGTAACTTAAAAAAAATTTTTTACATTTATTTATTTTTGAGAGACAGAGAAACAGAGCACAAGTGGGTGGGTGCAGAGACAGAAGGAGACACAGAACCTGAAGCAGGCTCCAGGCTATGAGTAAGTTGTCAGCATAGAGTCTGATGGGGGCTCAACGTGGGTCTCAAACCCACAAACCGTGAGATCATGATCTGAGCCGAAGTTGGATGCTCAACTGACTGAGCCACCCAGGTGCCCCAGATTTGTAACTTTAGATGTCCTCATACAATAGTAGATGAAAAGGGGGAAAAAGGTATGGTTCTTTTAAGATTTCAAATAGATAAAAATTATAATGTCATAAAAATTAATGGTTGTGTCCAGATTCACAGAGGTGCTTATTTGCAATACAGACAAATGCCTTGCATTATATGCAACACATTGAGGAAGGCAATTTATGTTCATCCCGAAAATATGCAGGTCTTCTTCTTGTCTAGACTAATTTTGTAAAAGGAAACTGATGGGATTCATTAGTCACCAGGAGAATTTATTGGCCATGTGATATTGACTACTCTTTAGAAATTAGAATTCCAATTCCAATTTCATTCAAAAACACATATTTTCCCAAAGGTTGAATAAACTCCAATATTATCCCCTACTCTCTCCTAAATCTTGACCCCTATAGCAATAACCAAGGAACAAAATGAAATGTAATAACAGTGGTAGGAAGACAGGCTTTTGACGTTTATCCTATCTAAGGGCTACATGTCCTTTCATGTTCTTAGACAGGCTGAAATGCTGGCATAAAGTCCTACATTGTTCCACACAGAGGAAGTTTGACTGGGTTCTTAACTGAGAAAGGTGAGAAACAATGTACATTTTCCCAAACAAATATTTGCAGCAACAGAGAAAGGAAAAAGAAAATTCTTAAAGAGTTAACAGGCCATAAAGAATGACAGAACTCACACAATCAAAATTTTTCTTCCTGCCAGTTTCCTCCACTTCTGTTTGATTATTAGATCTGCTTTTGATTTGTATTATGGCCCAGTAGCATCAACCTTCTGCAAACATATCACATTTAATATTCCCCAGACCATAGCCATTTGGAATTCATTTCCAGTTAATCAGTCTCTTTATTTTTAATTATTCCTTCTCTATTCTTGCCTCGTTGAATTATGAGATATTCTCTGATATCTGGCTATCCTCTAGTACATACTTCCTATCACAGAATTTTTATCTTTTGTTTTCTTTTTTTTGTATTTACAATTTATGTATCGTATATTTTCAAAACGTTTTACAGAAAATCTCAATTATCAAAAGCAAAGCAACATAAATAAAAGAAAGCAACAAGTCATGGTGGGTGGAAAAAAAAAATATATATATATATAATGGAGAAAGGGATAATACACTAGATGTGGAAAAGAGTGCATAATGATGGATAAGAACAAGAATGACCAATGAAAGTTGAAAAATGTATCTGAAAAGACAATTCCCAAAATAAAAAATAGTATGTTATTTCATACATTGTTTCAGTACATGCATGTTGAGTACTCTATGATAGATTTTAAGCTGAATTTTAGGGATACAGTGGTGAAGAAGATAAGAAGAATCCGTCCTGCTTTCATGAAACCTTGGTTTAGCAATAGTGACAACATTAAACAAGTAACTGCTAAATTATTTAAAGTCCGTCATGGCATGCACTATAAAATAAGATAACAGGATCCTATAAGAATATTGGCCATTAGGAAAGGTGGTATTAAGAAAGTGATTTTAAGTGCAACCTTGAAAAAACTACCAGGAGGTAGAGAAAATGGAACTGGTGCAAGCAAGCAAATATGTGCAATGGTATTGGGGCAAGAAATAGCTCCCCAAACTTAAGAAATACAGAAAAATATAAGAGGTGATTAAGACTCACAAGGTAAGTGGAACATACATCGTGGAGAAATTATTTGTGGCAGAATGTACCATTTTCTCAGAGTTTTTTCCCCCTCTGCCTTTGTCAGTATTCACTGTGAGTAAATTATCTTATCTCTAGCCTTCCCTGAGTCCCTTGATTTAATTAATCAATAAGATGTACATGCAAGTGAGAGAGAGAACAAGTTCAGACTCAAGATCTTAAGAGACCCCTCTTGAGCTTTTGATGTGAAAATATACCTTAAGCAGCCATGGTTCTTTTGGCCTGGGGCTAGGATAAAGATAACTTGGATCTGTTCCTGGTCTGAATCAAGCCGAGCCCCTAAGGCCAGCCAAGAGCAACCAAACTAAGACTAACTTACACACCCATGAGTATAAAATCAATGATTGTTGTTGGAAGCCACTGACATTTGATGGATGTTTACTATGCAACAGTACAGTCTCTGGTCATTTGTGGTTTTTATAAATCTTGTTAACTTTAAAATCTCCGGATTTTGAATCATGTTAAATTTGAAGATTACAATTAAACAAAGTGCCCATCATTATTGAGTCCTTCAATCTAAGCATATGGTTGGTCTTTCCATTTGTTCATGTTTCCATTGGAGTGCATTGGTTGTAATGTTTTTCTTGCATATTGTTATTGTAGATGTTAAAAAAAGTATAGCCGTAGGTATTTAATCTGCAAAAGCTACTTGTTGGTATTGCATGCAATATTTATGTAAAACTCTAGGGAAACTTGGTTCAAAGGGAAGAAAGTTGATTTACACAGATCTGTGTGTATATGAGTTTCCTCCACCCTTTGGTTTTAATTTCATATATTTTCGATTGATGTTAAAAGCATCTTTAAATAATTTGGGGAAACATTTGTATAGATATGGATCCGCTGAAAGTTCAGATGAATACACATGAATAATTTTAAATTGCTCTATTAATAAAAAGACAGATTTAATCAAACAATGCCATTTAGGAACATTTTTGTTTGATTTAGAAAAAATGGATGGATTAATAAAAATATTGAATACATTTATTTATTGCTTATACATGTGCAGAAGAGTATACATTTTTAAAAAAAGTAGTGTGTCGGTTTGTGTGAAAAGCCAAGTAAATTTCATACCTTTTATCAGATGTATTAGCGTATCGGGACCAAGGAGTTTTGCCCCTTAGATTTGGTAAGGATCATTTCCCACATAGGCTGTTGGTCCTTCCTGGTCACCACTTCATTTCCTAGCACCTTCAGTTATACTAACCGCGCTGAATGTGAGTACCAAATACCTTGAATGCCTACTATGATGCTTACCATGGTCCAAGCCCAGCACTTTCATTGCTCAGCTCCTATTCAACAAGTCCCAGGAATGATCTGGCCTGCCCCATTTCTGGATTCAAATAAAATAGTACACCAGAGGGCACGGGAACTAGATTCCTAGGATTCTCTCAGAAGAGTAGCTAATATATCCTGGACATGGGGGGAAATTGACACTTCATGGTACAAGCATTAGCCAATGAGAGACAGAAGAAAGAAAGAATTGGTAGAAAAATTCCTCTGTCTCCCTCCTTCTGATGGACTCTTTTAAGGCCCACCAGTTGCATACGGTCTATTTAGAATATTCCATATAATCAAGACACTAGCTATATTTTCATGTGAAGTAACATATCACCCTGTGTATACCTACACTTTCCCTCATCATCATTTCCAATTTCCCTCATTTGCTGCCCAAGAATAACACCTTCAACTAAAACATTAGCACATAAGTTATACAGCAGATTATCATTATTTTTTACTAGAGAACCGAGACTAATACATATAGGAATTCTAAAAATTCTTTCTATTGGTATAAAAAGGATTTATTGATAAAATATGGTTTTTAACATAATTTGTAAAACAATTTAAAAAATCAAAGGCATATTAAATGCTCAATGGCGGGAAATAATTTTACCATTTTTTCTCCATGTACTGGGATTTTTCTCATTGGGAAAATGATTAGACATAGATGTTGAAATAATGTAATGAGGATATTCAGCAATGTTAAGTGAGGCAAGCAGAAAATAATTATTTACACAGTATTAAATAAGTTAAAAATTTCAATAAAGTTTGGTGGAAATACAAAATAATATTAGTTTATTTTCGTACGTGAAAAAACTTTTTCCTCCTTTTATTTGCTCTTCTAAACAACATAAATTACTATTTTTAGTATGTTCAGCAATAGTTCTCTCATTTTGGAAACCCAAATCCAAACTTGCATTTGGCTAGTTACGTTATATGAGGAATGGCCAGGTAGTGAAACACTTTGAAATAATTCTCTGAAAGTTTTGGGTAAAATTCTAAACATTGCATAAAAATGCAAAGTAATACAGTGTTCTAGAGGCATGAAAACAGCTTTGTTCTATAAACTGGAACAAGCCTTCAAGGCTCAGAAACCAGGCATCTTTACTATGATTTAGAATATGAACCAATTCATAAAATGCAACAAACTATAAAGTCATAAACATTAATCTTCAAAATGAAAGCCCAGAGTACACTGAAGTAAGAATAAATATGTAACAGCATAAAGTATAAAAGTTTAAAAATATAAAGTGTAAAGATAGTTGCCTATAAATTACCTTACGTAATTTGTTTCATGTAAATACTAGTATGCCTTTAATTTTAATTGTATATAATAAATATACTACATTCCTTAAAACATAAGTTAGAAAATGCATTAACTATAAAAATATAATTCTCTTCAAAGCATATTCCATAGTAGGGGTCTCTGGTCTACTCTTTTCCTAAATTATTCCATATATATCATTACAAATAATCTACAGATCATGTGATATGAATTACATAAAGGGAATGTTGACAAGATGATTGCTTTAAACTCTAAAATATGAACAATATTAGGCCCATTATGCTTCCTAGACACTCTAAAATTTTTTTTTTATCTGCCCATGCCCATGTTTTTCCTGCTCTCTTTCTGAGTAGATGATAAATATGGTCATGATTGGTATGTTCAGTTCCTACTGAAAAGATTCTGTGTGATCAAAAATCTTCACACTGTGAGATTTACAGAAAATAATCTTTTGTTTTGTAATGGCAGCTGTTATTTTCAAGATTTTTTAGGTTTTCTACTCTGGAGGATTTTTATGTTTTGTCTTTACAATAATCAAATTCTTTTTTGTTTCCTTAACTTGCACAATGACCACTTAGCATAAGGACTGCTATTCAAAATCCTGATCGTCACATCTAAGAACACAGTGACTGGTCAACAATAAAATATAAGATTTTCAGGGTACCAAATATCACCTGTGCCTCTGCTCTCTCATAGGCATAATGATGAAAATGCCCCACTTACTCCTTTGTGTTAAAGCACTTGTTAAAGAACAAGTATGGAGAAAAAAATAGTGCTTCTGTTTTCCTTCCAATAATTCTACTTCAGTCTTATGGCTGGATCTAAAGCAGAAATCAAGGGGTTTGTGTGTGCTGCTTCTCCGAAGAACACTGATGGCACTGGTGGGAGGATTTTCTTTTAAAAGGAAAAGGAAATAATAGAAATGAGTCATCTTCATTGTACTTACTTGTTTTATATCACAGTTTTTGACCACCTGACCTAACAGGCTTGTGCACTGAAACTTTACATATGATTAATTATTTCATTACCACTTGACACTGCAAAGGCCTTGATATTTAAAATGCATCCTCGTTCATATTGCACTGAATCATATTATGGTCATCAATAAACAATGACTCTCAATGGATTGCTTTGTGATCTACTGTATCTGATTTTAAGTAATGAAATACTTCAAACATACCGTATTGAAATTTCTTGCTGACTTTGTTGGCTTCCTTAAGCTATATTCTTCTTGAGAGAAGAAACATTTTATTATGTTTATGTTAGAGTCATTTCTTCATTCTTTGTAAATAATCAGAACATTACTGGAGAAATGAATGAATGCACCATTTGAAAGACCATGAGTAAATGGGTAAACAATCAGATAAGTCAGGTAAAGTGGTTAGAATTACATGTCTAGACTATGGGAGATTCCCTCTGGAAGCGAGAAAACCCAATAATGGTGACCAGAAAGATTAAGAAACATAAGGGCGCCTAGATGTCTCCCAAGGTGAAGTGTCTGACTTCAGCTCAGGTCATGATCTCATGATTGGTGAGTTGGAGTTTCATGTCGGGCTCTGTGCTGACAGCTCAGAGCCTGGAGCCTGTTTCAGATTCTGTCTTTACCTCTCTTTCTGCCCCTCCCCCACTTGTGCTCTGTCTCTCTGTCTCTCTCAAGAATAAACATTAAAAAACAAAAAAGGAAAAAAAAAAGAAAAATAGAGCAACCATTGAATATTTTAGAAGGTTTTGTTTGCTTGTTTTTTGTTTTTTGTTTTTGTTTTTTGTTTTAAGATGAGAAATACAAATCAGAGATGGACAGCCAACAAGCAAATGTAATCTTTGCAAATTGGTCCAAAACTAATCCTACTTAAGATGGATTGTGGAGGGAAGTGTCTGGGTGCAATAATGGTAAACAGCTTACATATTTATTAACTCTATACTTCAAAACATACTTTTCTTTACATTTTTTTAATGTGTATTTATTTTGAGAGAGAGAAAGACAGGCAGACAGAGTGTGAGCAGGGGAGGGTCAGAGAGAGGGAGACACAGAATCCGAAACAGGCTCCAGTCTCTGAGCTGTCAGCACAGAGCCTGACGTGGGGCTCGAACTCACAAGCCTTGAGATCATGACCTGAGCCAAAGTCAGACCCTCAGCCGACTGAGCCGCCCTGATGCCCCAAAACATACTTTCTTTATGAATTCTCTAATTGATTATGTTCATATTCATATCCAAAAATGTATCTGTGGCTACTGGCAGATGAAAACAGAGGCCAAGTCAATGGGGCTCTTGCCCAAGTTCCCAAAGCTAATAAAACAACACTTATTTTAATTAAATATTAAGGTAGAAATTTTATTTTAGAAAGGGCACTGTGCAACACAAAATGTTAGAAAGCCACTGAGTCTGAAGGGTTTTTTTTATTTTTCTATTCTAACACTGAAACTAAAACTGATTTTTAAAATATTTTTGTAGGGAACTTATGCCTCCTATGTTAATTGTAGGAGGACAGAGCTAAAAATGTTTGAGAAGAAAATAAAGAGTTTGATTTCCATAGGCTAGATTAGTATTCCAAACTCACAGTCTCCTTTTTTCCTTGTAAAGGAACAGGCTCTTCCTATTTCTATTCAAAAACCTCAATTATTATTTCACACCCTGCCTCTGAGAGATAGAAACCTTTCCCTGTTGACTTCACCACTTCAGACAGTGATTCCTAGTGAGGTTGGGTGACTTACTAAGGATCATACCAAAAGGCAAAATTTCAGCAGGAGTTTCTGGTCACCTTGCTTTTGTTTTCCCTGTCAGCCTGACCCTCACCCATGAACAAAGCACAATTGCCCCACCTGCATCTGCTTCACAAATTTACTTTTTAGTGGC
Source organism: Panthera onca (assembly GCF_046562875.1). Lineage (NCBI taxonomy): Eukaryota > Metazoa > Chordata > Mammalia > Carnivora > Felidae > Panthera > Panthera onca. Next base: position 27,561,274 of record NC_138342.1, on the reverse strand, counting down.
AGGAGCTATGTGATAAATTCATCATTGAATCTTCAAAGAAATTACAAAGCCTAGAGAAGGAAGCAAAATTCAGTACCTTAATGCAAACCGACTAAATTAAACATTTTAAACAAAATGGCAAGACATCTATTTAGTCTGGTCTCCAGGATCCCTTACAAGTGGTAATTAACCATGAGGATATTTGATCAGCATGTACCAAGAGAAGTTAATCTCTTTTAACTAATCTCTCTTTAGTTATAATTTATTTATTAAAAAAAATAATTTATTTTTGGGAAAAAGAGAGTGCAAGCTGGCGAGGAGAGGAAGAGGGAGACAGAGGATCTGAAGCAGGCTCTGTGCTGACAGCAGAGAGGGCAATGTGCTCGAACTTATGAACGGAACCATGAGATCATAACCAGAGCCGAAATCGAATGTTTAACCGACTGAGCCATCTAGGCACCCCACTTTGATTATAATTTAATGCAGGATTAGATAGGTACCGTGTCTTTTCAGATTATAAATACTTGTATTTGTTTAATGAGGTTTATTCTGCATCGGATGGTATGCTAAATAATGTTCAGAATGGGCTAATTTGAGTCTACTCTCCTACATTTATATTATCTTACCTTAATAAGAAAGGATGCTTATTCTTTTGTAATTTACAATTACCATCGGATATAATAAATAATAGAACATGAATATAGAAAAAAGTCAAATGCCTAAACACCACATTGTCTCCGTTTATTATTATTTTTGTTTGTTTCCCTTCTTTCGACGGCAAGCTGAATTCAGAAAAGCCAGTTGCTATGTTGAATTTCAGTTTTCAAAAGTTTACTCATATGCATCAAATTGAATATAATGTCTGTTGTTGATGAAGAGGCTCCTCAATTAGTTGTACTTGTGAGATTGCTGGTTTTGCCCAGTAATCTAAAGTCATTGAGAGAGAATAAACTGGCATCTGTGATTGTGGACATAGGAATGCAGAAACACCCATCCTTTTACGCCATCTTGTTTATGCCACTTCAGGGGGGATTTTGTTGTTGCTGCTGTTGTTGTTGTTGTTGTTCAGTACTGCTATAGATTACATTACTTTTACTGCCTTCTTAATAGTAATAAAAGGATTAAAGTGAAGTTTGTCAGTCCAAATGGTGCAGTGGAATTATTGATTAGAGTTACTGAGTCACCAAACACTACATCTTGCCAAAGCATGGGAAATTTTCTTTCTTACTCAAATCATCAACTTTATATCAATAACTGACCACTCCATCTTTTTTTTTTTAATTTTTTTAACGTTTATTTATTTTTTTTAGACAGAGAGAGACAGAGCATGAACGGGGGAGAGTCAGAGAGAGAGGGAGACACAGAATCTGAAACAGGCTCCAGGCTCCGAGCTGTCGGCACAGAGCCCGACGCGGGGCATGAACTCACGAACCGCGAGGTCATGACCTGAGCCACCCAGCTGCCTCATCCATCTTTTTTTGAATACTATGTTCTCAGGTTCTGTGAGACATTGCAATAGCCCAGGTTCTTCTTAATCTTGCCCTTACTTCACTGACACACATGTATTTATTGGAGTGCCCTTTACTCTTTGATGACTTTCAGATGACTGAGCTTGGACTGCCCCCTGAGTTCCAGGGTAGTGTAGCTAATAGTAAACTTATACCTACACAGACATCTAACAGCATCTCAACCTTTCCTTTGTTCAGTCTTCCCCTTCTTTCCCCCCATGCCCCAAGCCTACTTTATTTTCATATTGGCACCGCCTGGTTATTTAGGTCAAAAGTCTAGGAGTCACTCTGCTTTACTCTTACATTCCCTATCCAACATTTAAGTCCTGATGGCTCAGTGTCTAAAATATATCCTGAATCAGTTCCCTTGCTCTCACTTCAATGTTGCAACCACGTCCAAGTGGCCATCATCTCTCACCTGAACTACTTACTGCAAAAGTCTCTGTACTTCACTCTTGCACTCACACAAGCGAACTTCGGCTAACCTCTATAAATCATCTTTCTCTTCCCCAATTAAAAACAAAAACAAAAACAAAAACTCAGCGACTCTCTTATCATATGAATAAAACTGGAATTATCCATCATGTTTCAGAAGGTCCTCCATGAACTAGTTTCCAACTCTCTAAACTAAGGCTCAGCTAGACTTCTTTCTGTCTCTAAAAATGACCAAACAAGTTTTTGTTCAGAGCCTCTGAACTCTATATACATACTTCTTGGAACCCTCCCAGACTTCTCCTCTACATCTTTGCATAGCTGCTTTCTTCTCATCTTTCTGGTCTCAATCCAGTTATCAGTAAGTCCTTCACTGCTAATCCAGCGAACACAGACCTCAGACATTCTGTGTCACATCTCTTTATTTTACACCCTTCTGATCATTTACCATTAATTTTTTTGTTTCTGTGTTTTTTGATATTTACCCCTGTGGTCATGGCACGATTCACCAGTGTATCTCTAGGTCCTGGAAGGTACATATGAGTATATGTTGACTGAATGAATAGAAAAAAAAAAAAAAGAAAGATGCTATAAGCAAATTTTGAAAATTATATTTCAAGATCATTTCCACAGTTATGCACTGACCAAGCATGCTTCAATTCTGCACTGCTCATTACACTAGAGTAAGTAAAAGATTCTAAGCATCTGCTCCACAATTTATTCTGCTCTCAGGCTAGCAGTTGACCAATAAAAAAGAACAGCTGAAGGTGACACTTTAAGCAGTCCCCAGGCAGATCCATTCCTATTACATTAACCTCAGGGGGTTTAAGTCTGCCCAAGGACATCTCTGAACAGGTCAGCTTCAACAAATGTCTGCTTCAAGGTGTAAAGTTCTAAAAGAATAACTACAGTCATTCTGGTACAAGAGTATGATCTAGATTCAGATTGTTTTTTTTTTTGTTTTAACTGAAGCACTTTGAATCCTAGACCCAAAACAGTTTTCGGCATGAAAACAAATGCAATGCTAAAGTCAATGATTGTGCCTTATCTCAAACTACATATAATTCCTGGATAAGAAAGATAATTATTTTGGTTATTCAGGAGCCAGTATTCACTTCTGCTTGAAAAAAATATATATATATGATGAAAACCTGCTTTACAACCTTGATGAATATAAAAGATTTAAGAGGTAAAGACAGTTCAGACAGTTAAAAGACCTGGGTCCAAATCGCTTTAGTAATGTTGAGCAGATCACTTCACATCGAGTTCTGCACTCTTAAATGTCATCATACGTTTTAAATCCATTCTGTCCCTCCATTCAGAGTGACTCATGGCCACCCCAAGAAGCCCAATTCTATCTTTGAACAGCTCTAACCCACAGAATGCTTTCTGGACAATCTTATGTTTATAATATGAGGAATTGAAACTATAAACTGCCTGTTTCCTTCTAGTATAAACATCTATAAGGGAAATCCTTTAGTAGTGTATTTCTATTTTTATGAAATCGTAATTTCATTCAAGGTGAGCAGAATTACTGTCAAAAATAAAAAGCAAATTTCAAAATATATGTTAGAGCCAAAAATATCTAGGAAAAAATTCATCCTGGGTGCTTCAGATTATGGGATATTCTATAATATTGAATTTAAAAGGGATACATTTATAAGGTAAAACACAGTTTTATAATTTCAGCTGACCTGACTATAGAATTAGAAAAAAACCTCTATGTTTAAGTTAAAAAAGGAAGATAAGATATAACAATAAAAAAAAAAATGAAACACAATTCATTTACCTCATTGTCAAGTCTAGTTAGGATTTTCACTTAATATACTGTAGTCCTTTTGACAGTGGAAGAAATGAAATAATTTAAAAACACTTAATTCTAATCATACAGAAAATTCTTCTTCCTTCTGTTGGGTCCCTGCATGTCTGACTCCCATATTTAAATCTTCAGGCCTGATTCCACTTCCATGATCCTGTCTTAGTATTTCAAGTGTAGATTGAAAGCCTCCCTCACTTAGGAAGACATTTTGAAATGTTTACTTCAATGTTTGTGTTTTTTAGGGGGTAGTCATTCTTCATTATTTTCAGGGTGCCTGGGTGGCTCAGTTGGTTAAGCATTTGACTCTTGATTTCAGCTCAGGTCACGATCTCATGATTCGTGTGTTCAAGTCCTGTACTGAGCTCTGCGCTGATGGTGCAGAGCCTGCTGGGGATTCTCTCTCTCTCTCCTTCTCTCTCTGCCCCACCCACCCCACTCACTCTCTATTTCTCTCTTAGCATAAATAAACAAACTTTCAAAAAAACAAAGAAAAAAGAAAAGAAAAGCTTTTTTTCCGTTGTCTCAACAACGGTCCTTCTCTAACACATTATCCTCTCACATCTAAGATACAAGCCTTTGACTTTATAGTTCTCTTCACCGGTAATGCCCTCTCCTAACCACTTGGTTCTTTATCTATCTGATTCCTTTTCCCCAGAGGTTCTTTTTTTTCCCCCCCACCCCCACTTTTGCTACTTTTTTTTTTTTTTTTTTACTATTTTTAAAGTTTCAGTTTAATCATGAATTCTTAGGGGATAAAGTTCTTGCCGGTCTTTTCCTCCTGGAGACACAGTGAATCACATCTTCTCCCTGACTGTTTTGCTTCTATACATATTTCTGCCCTTTTCTTTATACCACTAAATGGACACTATGAATTTCATACCTCTGTAAAAAGTATCATGTCTTATTAATCATGGGTCTTTATCATGCATTATATCGCTGGTACATTTTAGGTTCTCAAAAAATATTTTTTTTTAGTAAATTCATAAATGAATGAGTGAATGAAATGAATGAATAAATAGGGGACCAACTAGGTTACTTATTTTCTTTATTTTCACTCTTCTGCCCAAACTCCAAACATTCCTTGGGGTGAGTTAGAATAAGTTCATCTTCTGAAGCAACTTTTTTTAAGTGGCTTCCCAATAATGCTAAGCAGCCAAAGATCGTTACCTAAGCCTTGCTTTGCTGTGTTATTTCATTTGTTTCTTGTGGCTTCAGTAATCTCTACAGGCTTCTACCTCTTCTACACTAGTCCTGCTAGATTTTTTTCCCTAAAGAAAGGCTTTATGAATGTCATTCCGTGATTGGAACTTCTCAGTGGTTCCACACTACCTATTACAAAATCCAAACTGCAGTGCACAATAATCAACAACACCACAAAGTCTGGCCACTACCAACATTTGCAGTTTAATTCCCCACCCTTTTCCCCTTCAGAAACTCTCCTTTGTCCTCATATTCATTACTAGTCTCCCAAACTTCCACATTTATTTATCACTAAGTAGTTTTCTGTGACATTTTTTCTATAACAAACACTCCCCAAACACACTAATCTTACTTATTTTGTATTTGGCTTATTTATTATATTTATTCTCTCTTAAACTTAGAAAAATAAGGTTCTTGACTAGACTTTCTTTTTATTTTTTTTTACTTCTGTATTCTTATGGCATAACAGACTTCTCTCTCTCTCTTTTTTTAAGTTTATTTATTTATTTTGAGAAAGAGAGAGAGAGCACAGGCAAAGAGAGAGGGGGAGGGGAAGAATCCCAAGCAGGTCCACACCATCAGCACAGCGCCCAATGGGGGGCTCAAACTCACAACCATGAGATTATTACCTGAGCTGAAATCAAGAGTCAGCACTTAACTGATTGAGCCACCAAGGTACCCCATAACAGATTTTCTAGTATATAGTATTTGGTTGCTTAAATGAATGAATGTACCAAGGTGTATCTTAAGGCTAGTCTCCCCAAATGCCTTATATAGTAACTTGAAATGTTAATAAATTATACCAAAATGTTAATACCCATTTTTGTGTGTTTCATATTAAATAACTATACTTTAGTACCTTTTAAATTTCTTTGATAATTGTGTATATAGATGTTTAACTTTGCATGGTATTTTTATCATGCTATTTTTCTTTTTCCTAAATAATTTGTAAACTTGATAAGGACAAGAGTTATGCCCAACATTTCACGCCATCCCTACCAAATTTGAATGAAATATTTTATAGAAATTTAAAGTTGACCAAACACTTACAGATCATCTCATCTGCCCAGAGTAGCACCAGTTCTTACAAATATCTAAAACATAGTGGAACATAGTGGAACATAGTGGAACCTATAATCTAGGTTCAGATAAGCAGTGAGTGCCTCATTTTTTTTATGTTTGTTTATTTTTGAGAAGGCGGGGAGGGGCAGAGAGAGAGGGAGACACAAAATCTGAAGCAGGCTCCAGGCTCTAAGCTGTTAGCACAGAGCCTGACACAGGGCTCCAATTCACGAGCCGTGGGATCATGACTTGGGCTGAAGTTGGACACTCAACCGATGGAGCCACCCAGGTGCCTCGTGGGTGTCTCATTTCTTGCTAAACCTAGTGTGGATTTTAAAAAAGGCACTTTCCCCTCTTTCCCATTCTCTTCATTCTTAATTGGGGGAAAGTGACAGAGGGGATTTATATTGTGTTCTGTGACTTAACCAATATTGATTTCTTTCATGCACCGTCCGTAATAGCTGCAGTAGACATGGCTCATGGCTGAGACAAAGCCCAATTGCTCTCTCTGGCTGATTTTGCCTCATTTTAGTCTCCACTGACTCAAGCTGGGAAGTATCTTCTCAGTTGCACCATCCATTCATGTTGGGCATTTCTCTTCTAACTTTGCAAGATGATATTCTCTGACAAAATGTGCCCCATAAAAGGTAACTTCCTGGTATTCAGCATCTGTGCCTCATGAAAACTGAGGGCAACTTGGGGAAATTCACCTAAGATCCAGATAATTTTACCAGTCATTTTTGCTACATTTCAGCTTCATTTAGGGATGACCCAAGAGTTAACTGTTCTACTGCCTTAAAAAAGAGAGATATTGTTACCTCTCTGCCCTTCCTGTACCTCCAACATGTAATTATATATATCTATATATCTCTATATCTATCTATATCTATATATCTATATATCTATATATCTATCTATATATATATATATCTCTATATCTCTCTATATATCTATATATCTATCTATATATATATATCTATATCTCTATATCTCTATATTTCTATATATATCTATATATCTATATCTATATCTATATCTATATATCTATATATATAGATATAGATATATATATATCTGTTGCTTATGAAACCAAAGCCTTGAGAGAAAAAATGGATAATTTCTTCTAATTTTTTAACTCTTCTCCCTTTTATCTTTCTATCATTTCTCAAGGGGAGGAAAAAATTTATGTTTTTTTTTTTTTCTTCTTAATTTTCCCATGCTAAAATGTTTATTCTATATAATAACACAGCCTCAAGGCCTGGATGTCATGGATGTAAAAGGTATCATCTCTGGGCAAGAGTCTTACAGTTTGGAAGAGATAAGAGTACTAAGTTAATTTGGACAATTTTTATTTTCCAGCATTTCATAATTCTCACATATATCATCTTATTGCATGAATTATATGTCAAAATTGGGTGTTACACTTTTATTTTAATTCCTTCTGTAATAAATCTTAGTCTGCCACACTTTCCAAGAAGGCGAAGGACTCTGGCCAAGTGGGTCAAACGACTCATTCTCAAAAAGATAAAGGTACATTAAAATGTTAATAATTTAAAACTATTAATCGATTTACTATGTAATATCCTGACCACAGCTGTATCTTATAGCTACATGAGACTCAAGTCCTGATTTGGTAAATGACTTTTCCAAAGACACTCATTTGATTATGAGCACAGGCAGGATTTATATCCAGGATTCAATATTCTTATTCCCATTTGGGTTTTGCCTATTTGTTACCAGGCAGAGAAAGAGGAAAAAAAAAATAGTTGCCTTAGGATGCTCAGAATAAAAACAGATCCTCGCAGAAGCAGAAATGCAGAATAATTCTGAGTATGTCCTTTTCATTCTCACAAATCTTTCCTAGATTCCTTATTTCCTAATAACAAATGTCCTACTCATTAGGCATCTGAAGAGAAATGTTAAGACAGACTCAGCTGAAAATATTTAGAATAAAGCAGTTTTCCTTACAGCATTAAAATGTATTATGTATTAGCATATGATCAATTGAAACTTTAGTAAGTGATACAATTCTCTAGGCAATGAAATACTATCTTTATCTTAAATTTTGTAGCAAAATTTCAATGTGTGATAGGATTTTAAAAACATGAGAATGGTATTATATTTTTCAAGCCAAAAGAAAGTCCTTGAAAGACTTACATGAAAATATTTTTGAGATTATTTAATTTTTGCTTTTTGAAACAAAACTTTTATTTTTTTATTTTTTTAAATGTTTTAACGTTTATTCATTTTTTGATAGAGAGAGACAGAGTGTGAGTGGGGGAGGGGCAGATAGAGAGGGAGACACAGAATCTGAAGCAGGCTCCAGGCTCTGAGCTGTCAGCAAAGCCCGACGCAGGGCTTGAACTCACAAACTGTGAGATCATGACCTGAGCTGAAGTCGGACGATTTACCGACTGAGCCACCCAGGCATCCCTGAAACAAAATTTTTAAAATGCCATCTAGATTAATCTGTTGAGTTCCCTTGGAGATAAATATTGGTTTATAATTTAATATTATACATGCTTATTTAATATTATATGTGCTTAATTAGTACATTAGATTCCAGGTGACCTACAATAGAGATATTTAGACCCAAGTCAGAAGGATTTGATTTAAAGACAAATTTCTCTCTGGGTTGTATAGGTTAATATAATTCACTTCTTAATATCTTTTTTTTCTTCATTTTAAAATAAAAAAGGCAGGACTGGCAAATATCTAAGTTTCTTTTCTAATTTTAATATTCAGGGTTATTTTTGTTCTATTACTTTGTGACCTCTTCACAAGCTTGTTAAAGGATTGCTTTTGGACCTGTAAGGATTTTAACCACCATCTAAACACACACACACACACACACACACACACACACACACACACAAAATCATAAAACTAATGATACCAGGCACATATATTTAAATCTCTAAAGAATTCTGGGTTAGGTCATTTTTGTTGTTTTTGGTGTTACCGAGGGCATTTCATCTGTTTGTATATTCGTTTTAAAACTATAAAGCTAGACTTAAAAGCTAGATTCCAAATACAGTAAAGAATAAACAATTGGATAAACTAGATAGCATTTCACAAGTGTAAAAATGCCTAAAATCACATTTTACACAGAAATAGAAAATAAATACAACAGAATAAGTTAACTCACTCTTCCTAGTTAAATTATCAGGGAGTTTCGCAACTGTGTCAGAGGTAAGTTTTCACATTACTAGTACAATCGATTTCAAGTGAAATATTTAGTAGAAAGAGCATATTTCTTTCACATATGAGTGTGTGTGCATGCAGGGGCAGGAGAGGACTGAGAAAAGAATGTTGAGGAAAAGGTGGAAACGGCTTCACTCAACCAGCTGTCTTCCTTGAATTGACCAGTTTCGCATAAAACTGACTTAAGACTTAGCATTTGAGCTGAAACGTGATAGCTTTTTTTTTCTAATTATGGTAACATATTACCACTAATGTAAAAGCATGGAAGTCTCACATGAAATCCTAATTATGGAGAAATAGGTATTGCCTCGTGCTGTTGATGGAGCTGTTTTCTGTATAGAGTGTTTAAGGAAGCTGAAACTTGAGATTCGTGGGCCCCCTTGAATCCAGTCAGTCAATCCTCTTTTAATAACTTAACCAGTAAAAATTATGAGGATTTACATAAAGCTTTATGTGTAGGAGAAATTCATTATAACCACCCATAGTGAACAACACACAGAATCGTGTTCCATATTCAAAATCACATCTAGGTTATATTGATAGTAAATTATTTGATACATTATTAAAATTGTTCACTACTTGTTATGTGAACAGAACCAGGTTACAAAACTACCTAATGTAACCACTGCATATATAGGCTTATGGAAACAGACTTGTGTTTTCTGGGGAAAAAAAAGTGTAGATATATACACTGAAATTTTAATCTCTCTCAGTGACGGAAATTTGAGGTGTTTTTCCACATTTCTTACAAATGCAAACTTTTCTTCACTGATACACACACATGTATACAGAACTAGAGATGATCACTCCAACATAAGTATAAATTATGAGTCAAATAAACAGTATGAAAGTCCATAAAAAATAGGAGAATAAGTATTTGGAAAAGATATAATTTTGAAATCTTAGTAGTAACGTCATGAACATAAGTATACACAGGTACGTCCTAAGATTTCTGAAACTTTAACAAACATCAAATCTACACCCCCCCCCCTTTTTTTTTCCTCATTCAGTCCTGTAAGAGTATTTCCTTTGCTTGGGGGAAGATCTCTTTTGGGGGGGGGGGGAAATTCTAAATAAGCTCATTTTTTCCACAGAAGTAAACATCCCCTTTTTGTTTGAAAATCCTTGGTGGAAATTTAGATGAAGAAGCTCAGTTAGAGCTCGATCACGCTGTTAATTTTTTACTTGAGTGGTAGCCGCACCTCTGGGAACAAAGGGAAGTAATGGAAAAGGAAAAGTGTCTTTGCTCCCTGTGCATGTAGTCTTTCCTACGGCTGTAAACAATTCCGCATGTTTGTGGATGCAATGCTTTCTCATGTGGACAGCTGTTCCCAGGAGTGGGTTGAAATACAAGACTGTAGGAAGAACCTGCAGGTACCATCATAGTCTCAGCTCGACCCGGCTAGATTAGATGGACGTTCAACTTGGACTGGCCTCTTTCTGACCTATAAATGGCATAATTTGGAGTGCTGCTGAACTACATATTATGAGACACCTGACCTGTTTTAAGCCATGAGAAAATATTCTAACCTTGTCATTGGAAGATTCAAGTTTTCATGAATTATCTTCAAAGAAATCTGCTTGGAGAAAGGAAATAAGGATGGAGATTGAGATTAAACGTAGGGTAAGTATTATTCTCTTTAATCAAACTTAAACATCCAGGAAAAAGATGTGCTTGGGGCACTTTTGTTGTAAGAGGACAGATTGACCCTGACTAGGAAGGTCAATTTGAAGAAGTTCAGAAGGACCCTGAAAGGCAAAACAAGAAAATGCGAATAGAGAACCTATCAAAAAAAAAAAAAAATAACATCGAAATAGAGTGATGTAGGTAATTTCTTGTATTTACCATTGGCTTCGAACTTTTTATAATTTCTTGTTAAGAAGTGGAGGCTGGTCTTTGCTATTCAATGCTTGTGGTCAGGACTTTTTGGCAGATTACAAGTTAACAAGAAGGTTGTGACAAAAAAAAAAAAAAGACAAACTAAATATGCAAGGCACTCAAAGAAACATCTCAGGGAAACTGTGTGAGTAGACACAGATATACTACTGTAAGTATAACAAATCACCAAGGTTTTTATTTAAAACTAAATAACTTACTTATATGTTTATTTTATGGTCACAAAAGACAGCACATCCATGACAATTTTCATACTAAATAAAGTAGGGAGCACTCACAGTAGAAACATGAATATAAATAATTCAATATATTTAAAATATTCTGGGAAGTCTTTTTCTTCTTTAGTCATTCAGCAAATTATAATGCTCCCTGAGCTACTTACGTATTTTTAGGCTTCACTTTATTTGTGAGCACAACTTCAGGTATTTGTGATTCAAAACACAGATTTTTTATAAAACCTTAGTCCTACCTCACTACTGAATCTTCTTCCTCCAATTCAAAATTCCATACACACACACACACACACACACACACACACAGTCCACTAAATGCTTACCTGAATCGACATTTATATACCTTTTATTCACAAATATTGTAGAGATTAAGAAATGAATAAAGTTGCATTTCTTTTTATGAGTCCTAAAATATATTCACAAGCTGTTCCATTTGTCCAGAATTTCTGAGTTTGGCCACTAAGTGTAGTTGAACTCTTTCATCCTTTACCACTTCCATTAGAGTCAGTAGCATTTATGGTTTTATAAATTCACCCTACTTCACTTCTCCACCAAAGAATAGTATCAGAAAGTAGACTCCCAACACTGAAAACCTTAATAATTTTGTATAGGTCCTTGTTTGGAGCACACTGTATCGCACATTTTAGGGGAAAAAATTTAGGTTAGACCATGCTTCTGATTTTAATTTTAATATTTTAAATAATAATATCTACAATTATACTACCCCCCCCCCTTTTTTTACCATTCCCAAGGGCTAATCTGCAATACCAACAAAATTCATTTTCTGATATCTCAGCTTCATTTTTATAGCTGTCATTTAAATAATTTATCTATAAGCCATTTGTTCCCTAAAGCAGTTTGCCAAAGGAATTACTGCAGCCTTCAGATATGAATAAGTAAGTTAGGGAGAATAGTTCATCCAAATGCCGAGTGAGACTTTGTTTTTAATGACATCACATCCAGGAGTGCCTGGTGGCTCTGTTGGTTAAGCTACCTACTCTTGATCTTGGCTGAGGTATTGATCTCAGGGTTGGTGGGTACAGTTGGTGGGTTCAAGCCCCACATTGGGCTCTGCTCTGAGAGCACAGAGGCTGCTTTGCAGAGGCCACTTTGAATCCCCTGCCTCCCTCTCTATTGAGACAAAAAGAAAGTGAGAGAGAAGAGAGAGATAGTGACCTGAACCAAGATCAAGAGTCAGATGCTTAACTGACTGAAAAAAAAAATCTGAAAAACAAAGACATCAAACTGAGAAATGTTTACCGAGAAATGTTTGCTCCATGTGGAATTTAACTGATATGCAGATGAATTTTGAAAACACATTACATAAACTCAACTACCTTTCTAATGATAAACCCTAAATGAATTTATTGATAATGTACTTTTTACATACTTTTATATGCACAGTAAGTACTTTTTCTGTACCATACACAGTTTGGCAGTCTACCCCTGGTCAGTTGATATTACTTAAATCCTTTTGATGATCAAATTGCTGCTTTTCCTACTTTCTTCATTGTTTATGATGCATTAAAAATAAGAGAATAGAGGGAGCTCATGGGTGGCTCAGTCAGTTGGGCTTCCGACTTCGGCTTAGATCATGGTCTCATGTTTATGAGTTGAAAAGCCACATCGAGCTCTGTGCCGACAGCTCAGAGCCTGGAGCCTGCTTCAGAGTCTGTGTCCTCTCCTTGCCCCTCCCCCACTCGCACTCTGTCTCAGTCTCTCTCTCTCTCTCTCTCTCAAAAAAATAAACATTTAATAAAATTTAATAAAAAAATAGAATAGAAACGATCATTACATCAATTAACTAAGTCATCACCTTTGTCTTACTTTACTCTCTGTTTTATATCGTGGGCATAATACATAGTTTGAGAAAAAAAAGGAACAGAAGGCAGTAACTTTAGGTTTAAAGAAGTATGCCTCGGGGCGCCTGGGTGGCGCAGTCAGTTAAGCGTCCGACTTCAGCCAGGTCACGATCTCGCGGTCCGTGAGTTCGAGCCCCGCGTCAGGCTCTGGGCTGATGGCTCGGAGCCTGGAGCCTGTTTCCGATTCTGTGTCTCCCTCTCTCTCTGCCCCTCCCCCGTTCATGCTGTGTCTCTCTCTCTGTCCCAAAAATAAATTAAAAAAAAACAAACAAACAAACAAATAAAAAAAAAAAGTTGAAAAAAAAAATTAAAAAAAAAAAATAAAGAAGCATGCCTGTATAAGTAGGCTTCAGAGAGAATATGGTGCCTAAGGAAAAGCTTAGGAGAAGTATGGGAGGCAAAACACAGAGGTGACAGTAGATAGAGGGGGCTAGATGGAGATTAGTTTTGACAAGTAAATACAGATCCCAAAGGGCCCTGAGAACTGTTTTAAGAACACTGATTTTATTCTGAGTGAAATGGGGGAACTTTGAAGAGTCATGAGCAAAACAGTGATTTAATATAACTTTAGGTTTTGTGAATTATCCTAGTCTCTCACTAACATCATCAAGCATCATCAAGCCTTGGAAAGGTAAAGGATTAACAGGTCCCAGTCACCAGGATGACCAGTGGTAGAGTCATAAACACAATACAGTCCACAACCTGTTACATTCCAACAGTTAGTAATATGGCAAAGCTCGTTGGTGACAAAACCACATGGTCATGTCATTTAGATGTAATATTTTAGACGACTCTGGGACTTATTGAGAATCTATAGAGTCAGCTCTCATTCCTGTCCTATCAGTTAATTAAGAGGAAAGATAAGTCAGTTGAAGGAAGGTCTGTGTCCTTCAGAGAATCATCAAAGTTATTTAATATCATCTAAAGCATGTTGAAGGCAAACCGTCCCGTGTTTGACCAAACTAATTCTTTGAATATAGTTCATATGAGGAACTGCGGTGCGTAATCCATCCGGTTCCATTTGAAAATGTTGAAAAGATAATTAATTCGATGAGATAACTTACATAAACAAACGCAGAAAAGGCATTTTAACAAAAAAGAAAACCTCTTTGAATTCTTTCACCGTGTAGCAGACTTCTGATTTCTATATAACTTCCCTTTCCACTGGTTCTTAATAAGATTAGCCACAGGATTTACTAGTAAAGGGCAAAGCCTGTTCAATAATATCCAGCTGTCCACAGTGAATGTGAAATGGGCCCAGATTGAAATATCTATTCTCACTTTTCACAGACAGCTCTTCAATACAGCAAGGTTTATTCTTGTAGCTTTTAAAAAGATGATACTGAGTTAAAATAACCTAAGTTCTTTGGACAGTCCCTGCTATATCTCTCCTCTACATTGATTTCTCTTAGAAAGTCCCATGGTATTGAAAATAAAAAAATTTAAAAAAAAAGTGATACTTGTTTATATTGTATGTTTTCCTGGCAGGGTTTTTTTTTTTGTTTTGTTTTTTGTTTTTTGTTTTTTTCATTTCCTGTAAGGGCCTGAGGGTAAACTTAGATTCATGAAGAAGGCAATTCAAGGAGGAAATTAAAGACTGGAAAATTTTCTAATCTGTTCTTCAGAGCTATGTAAATGTTCAGCATGGAGAGTCCTGTTTGTTGAAATCATATTTTAATATCAATGTGCTGTACCACTAGTAATGACTTTTTAAAAGCCTAGATTTAAAATATTCCTACTTTTATAGAATAAATAAAGACATATGTAAATTTTGCCCTCAGGCCACTCATTCATTTGGTAATTTCTGTACTAGAGAATCTACAATAGTTCAAACCTTTTAAGTAAGCTATATTTTTAAAAGTAAATTGGGGCGCCTGGGTGGCGCAGTCGGTTAAGCGTCCGACTTCAGCCAGGTCACGATCTCGCGGTCTGTGAGTTCGAGCCCCGCGTCAGGCTCTGGGCTGATGGCTCGGAGCCTGGAGCCTGTTTCAGATTCTGTGTCTCCCTCTCTCTCTGCCCCTCCCCTGTTCATGCTCTGTCTCTCTCTGTCCCAAAAATAAATAAAAAACGTTGAAAAAAAAATTAAAAAAAAAAAAATAAAATAAAAGTAAAAAATAAGCTTTCAGTGAGCATTGTTTCAAAAACAAAGTAAAATTATTAGATTAAGTAATAATAATTATAATAAGTATAGCTTGACAATTTAAAAGTGTCTACGGTACTTACTGGACTATGGGTTACACAAAAAGGAGGATTATAGGAACAACTGGGGAAAATTTGAATATGGATTTAGGAAAGACAAAGCAATGTTATTTTATCAGTGTTAAATTCCTTGTGGAGATCATACTGTTAAGATATGGCAGAATGAAGTTTTTGTTCATTGGAGATATATGCTTAAAATACATATGAAAAGAAAAGATGAGGAGAGAGAAAGAAAGCAAATGTGGCAAAACATTCATAATTGGTGAATCTAGTAAAAGGGTACTTTAAATTTCAAAATTCTCAAAGGGTTCACAAAAATAGTATTAGCTATTTGCCTCAACAAATTATGATTATCAATTATCATTGAGTCAGACATTCACTAGACACTGGGGATATATGGAGGTACATGAAAATGGCTCTTGCCTTCTGATAACATATACTCTAGTATGTAAGACAAACATTAAACAAATACAAAGAACTAATTATGGAAATCACAAGGAGTAGGGAGAGACACTAACCGAGGTACCAGAGAATAGAAGCGCTTCCTTCAGAGAATGACATGAAAGGTAATATCTAGAATGGGCAAGGTTTGGGGTCGGTGAAGTAGGCTTAGGTAAAAGTGTTTCAGAATGAAAGGAGGAATCATTCAAAGAAGTCAGTGAGTGTTCTTATTTATGTAAATGGCTGTCAGTGTAGGAAACTGACAAGAAAGCTTTGACCCAAATAATTTTCCTGAATATAGCAAATTCCTTCAGGACAAAAAGCACAAATCTATCGTGCTGTGTTAAACATTCCCAACAATGCCTAGTGCAGTCCCAAAGAGAGTAAATAGTCAATAAATAATGTTGAATTGAATAAAATTGCCAATTTTTTCATTTTATTCAGAATGAATATAATGTCAAATTTTTCCACAGCTGAAGTACCTATTGAACATATTATAACAAGTACCATTCAATTCAGTAACCTTGTACTGAGCACCAGCAATGTAAAATATATCCACATTTTACCAGATATATCAAGAAACTGATTAATGTGACTTAAAGTCGTATACGGGTAACTGAAAGCTAAAAAGTTAATTCTACTACATATTACCTATGAAACAGTAGCTGTGTCCTAGTTGAAACAAAGGAAGAGAAAAAAGATACATCATGAAAATTAAGTTTTTAAATAAATATACATCTGAGTGAAAAAATAAACAATATCAAGCAAAAGTTTTAATAATTGCCCAGTACATATTAATTACAACTCTACTTTAAAACAAAAACAAATACAAAATTTAGAAAAACTTAAAAATATCCCCATTCTGGTTGACCCTGTTAAATATACTGAGAAGTATGAGTCAGTATCCTTGTCACTCCAGGCCCTAAAATCTACTGTCAAACTATCAGGGATAAAAGTAACATTGGGGCACCTGGGTGGCTCAGTATGTTGTGCGTCCGACTTTGGCTCAGGTCATGACTGCACGTTGCGTGAGTTCGAGCCCCACATCCGGCAATGTGCTGACAGCTCGGAGCCTGCTTCAAATTCTGTGTCTCCCTCTCTCTCTACCCCTCCCCTGCTCACAGTCTGTCTCTCTCCGGCTCTTAAAAATAAATAAACATAAAAAAAAATTTAAAGAATAAAATTAACAACTTATAAGTACATAAAAGTATCAAATTTCACGAAACATTCTAAGGCCAGAAAACATTAAAATTAATTCTTGTTGCTACATATCATTTTTGAATTTTTCAAATTATTTTCATGTGCTTTTTGCCTATGAATGGTTTTTGCTTCCTTTAGTTCTGTTGGTCTCACAAAAGATCTTCCATTTTTACTCCTCTTTTAGAGCCACCCAAATCTTTGTCCCCAAACCTTTTGGCTTTTTCTTTCCTGGTAAGAAGGGAAGGGGTTAGTTAACTAAGTTAAAGTTTTATCTCTACCAAAAGAAATATTTCCATCTTTCCTCCAATAACACCACGTTCTAGAACATGGCAGAGAGTGAGCATGAAGATAACACATATCCTCTGAGGTCTCTGGAAAGGATTACATTCTGCCTCAAGTTGTGTGTTTAGTTAGAAGCCTGTCCCTCAGGCTGCAGCCATGATGATTAGCTAATGGAACTCTTTACAGAAAGACTGAGCTCCTGGGTCTGTTGACTGTTTCTGGATCCTGGGTGGATACTGTTTAAGAACTCTTTCTCCCTCGTTACAGTCCTGTGGGACTCACAAGTGTAAGCCTCGCTGGCCATCAGAGCCAAGCAATGTAGAGGTGTCCTGTGGCGGTGGTTGCCATATAGGAAAATGGGCTCTTTTCTGGGTGACACCAATTATGACAGTCTCTGGGGACCAGAAACACAAGTCCCCGGCCTTCTAGCCAGGTGATCAGGAGGCATCCCTGAGACGTCACCTGCAAAAATATGGGAGATACTGGTTCTGGAGAGCACAGCAAAAGGAGAGCTTGGCAGACACAAGTTTCTGTCCCTGGAGAATGTTCCAGTAGTCTCCTTGGTGTGTGGGTTAAGATAGATGTCTGTCCTTCAGCTCAGTGCTTCAATATATGGAGGTGAGGTTCCTTCACTTCCAACCTGGGCACAATTGGTTGCCTCTGAAATAGGCCCTGGGGTGGATGAGTCCAAGCATGAGACCATTTAAAGCAGTTTCTCAAACTGTCATAGTCTTATGGGTCTCAGGACGCTAGCTTCCTCGGTTTGCAAATTTAGATATTTTGGGTGCTCATCTCTCAAGCATATGTCTCAAAAGTTGAGATGCCCAATGGGGGATTCAACTTTTCACTCTTCAGGGAGGAGCTCTGGATTTCAAGTTCCTTTCCAGTTGTGGGATGCCATGTGGGGGGTGGCGTTTAGGGCAAGACTGTGTCCTAGCCTCTCTTACCTGCTTCTGTGTGGGTTTCTTCTCATTTGCCTGATGTATAGTCCTCCCTCAATCACCCTTTAAGTTTCCTTAAAAGGAAATTATTCCTTGGGGCGCCTGGGTGGCTCAGTCGGTTAAGCGGCCGACTTCGGCTCAGGTCATGATCTCGCGGTCCGTGAGTTCAGGCCCCGCGTCGGGCTCTGTGCTGACCGCTCAGAGCCTGGAGCCTGTTTCAGATTCTGTGTCTCCCTCTCTCTGACCCTCCCCCGTTCATGCTCTGTCTCTCTCTGTCTCAAAAATAAATAAAAGTTAAAAAAAAAAAAAGAAAATTATTCCATATGTATCAGTAGACTCTGTGTCTGTAGGAAAAGGTGAGTTCAGAATCTTTGTATATCCCCATCTTTAACTAGAACTCCATTGTTATACTTAATAAGTTTAATATTTTAAATGAAAACTTAGGATCAAAACAATACATTTTTATAGTTAAGAAAGCATACTAATAGGAAAACAATGACTTAATGGTAGCATTTATAATAAAACCCAAATACCAAAGGAAAAACTAAATACCAATGTGATTTCTCAGGATATCACAGTAAAAGAAAATATTATTATTAAACAATAAGTGGGTGGAGATTGAAGCCATCCAGAAGAACCAACTTCAAATCCCTACAAAACCTTAGCATTTACATCTAATTTCCATTTTGACACAATCACCCTCAATTTGTAAGGGAAATGACCCTGGTTTTCAATCCAAAGATATGCTGGGAAAATGTCTTGCAAAATAGATTAAAGCACAAGCATGTGTTTCTTCCCTAAATGCTCTGTCCCTTGGCCACACGACACCATGCTCTATATCAGGTTAGCAGGTCAATCAGTGATGTAAAAGATCTGTCTGAAGTTCAGCCAAAAGTTGAACTCACTAACCTCTCCTGGCTTGCCAGAAACTGAAAGAGCTCTTACTGTATGTTCATGCAGCCCACAAAGGCTGATCCTTTTTGACATGAGGGTCTTGCGGTTCAGCTAAAACCATAAAATCTACTCAAATGAAGAAATTGTTAAAGTTGCCAAGAGTCAGTTACTGTAAGTCTTTGTCACCTCGCCATCAGAACACCAACTTCTGGACTCTTATTTTCTCCTGTCTGATTGATACATACCAGACCTTCAACAGATGTACAGTTCTTGGCAAAGAGATGATGGCGAAGTCTGGGAGGGTGAGATACTCTTCTAACACTTTCTGTTGTCTTAGTATCTCATTGTTGGAGAGTAAATCTAATGTTCAAGTGGCAAGTCACGGCAATTGTCATTTTTTGTTTTAAGCAAACCCCCGAAAAGAGAACTTACTTGTACTAAGAAAGGTAGAGGATCAATTACTTAGTAGCCTAAAAAAGATACAGAGAAAAATGGTGTCCTATTGGTCTATAACGACAAAGGTTCTGGCACACAGGAGTACTTTATACAATTATGTTTAATTCATTTCACTGGTGATACGTATAAACATTTAACCCAAAAGAATTGCATTAAAAACACAATTTATTTAATAAGTTTAAAGAGATTTTACCAGACTCTCTGCCTCTAACAAAGCCAGTCCCAAATAACTTCCTGGACCAATAGCTAGTCATCGTATTAAATTAGATTTTATTATCACTGCCCTACTCCACCATGCTTCCCGCATGACTCAGAGTCAGACATTGCCTATGAAGCACCTGGCTATTTGTGATGGGGCTTCCTATTATCTCTCTGACTTCCCCCCGCCCCCCGCCCCCACCACCTCATTGATATACTCATCTTCTCACTATTGTTGTCGGGTCCACCATGATCCTACCTCAGGCCCTTTGTCAGAGCTCTTCCTTCTATCTCCTCCATACACACATAGCTTACATCCTCTCTTTTATTCAGGGCTTTACTCAATTGCCACTTTCATAGAGAGGTCTTATAAACTCGCCCACTCCTAACTCCCTATCTCCTTTCTCTGTTTTATTACTTTTTTTTTTCATAACATGCTCTAGCACAATTTATAAGTTATTAGAAGTTATTTATCTGGTTTATTATCTATCTATACTAGGAGTGAAAAACTATGGCCCACAGACCCAAATTGGCTCTCCCCTTGTTTTTGCAAATAAATTTTTTTTTGGAACAGGACATACACTCATGCATGTATGACCTCTGGCTGCCTTTGCATTCTAATGGCAGAGATGAGTAACTGTGACAGCAGCCACAAAGCCTACAAAATCCAAAATATTTCTACCGAAAGAACATATTTTCTACAGAAAATCTTGCCAACTCTTGGTCTAACTAATAGAGAAAAACCCCATAAGAGCGGGGATTCTGTCTGTAGCTTTAACTATATTCCTATTGTCTACCATAGCTCTAGCTGTGTAATTGCTCTGTTACACTATGTAATAGTCCTAGCACATAGTAATTTCTCAATATATATTTGTTGACTAAATAAACAAGTTCTTTCGCCTTTATCTTCAAGCAAAGTAGCTTTAAGAATGTCAACTGCACCACTTACTAGCCTTTTGACCTTGAACAAATTACTTCCATGTTTTTTCCTTCATCTTTGACATGGAAAGACAAAGTCACCTGCCATATTTAATCAATGAGTGAAATAAGTTTATACACATAACGTGCTTATATTAAGTGTATCTATTAGTGGGGAAATTTTTGGCACATAGTAAGGAAGTAGAGAAGAAGAATATTATGTTCTTGCACTACTGATTCAAAAAAGTACTATTTTGAAGACTAAGGCCTTTTCCATCTTCCTCATTTTTACCTTGCAGCTGGCTAACAAATAAGACTTGCTTTGTTTTCAATATATTTACCATGGTGTAAATAAAACACTAACACAGAATAGATAAAATTGGAGAAAAAAGAAAGAATAATGAAAAACGTCGAAAAGCAAATGGAATTAGTACTTAAATAAGTGGGAAAAGGAATCATTTGGAAATAATTATAGTTTAGATTTATTGGGCCAGTCAGAATACTCAGATACTAATATTATAACTATATTTATATCTATATAAATTTATAAATCTATATATTTTTATAAAAGTTTTCCTGTGGCTGCTATAACAAATTACCACAAACTGGGTGGTTTAAGACAACAAAAATTATTATTTAAAATATTTGTTAATGTTCATTCATTTTTGAGAGACAGAGAATGAACAGGGGAGGAGCAGAGAGAGAGGGAGACACAGAATCCAAAGCAGGTTCTAGGCTCTGAGCTGTCAGCACAGAGCCCAATGCGGGGCTCGAACCCACGAACCATGAGATCACGACCTGAGGCTAAGTAGGATGCTTAACCTACTGAGCCACCCAGGCACTCCAGAAATCATTATATTATACTTGTGGAGGTTAGAAATCCAAACTCAGTATCACTGAAATAAAATCAAGTTATAGGCAGGGCCACATACCTTCCGGAGATCCTGGAGGAGCTGGGGAATATATCCCTTTTTCCTTCCAACTTCTGGTAGCTGTCAGCTACTCACTCAGATCTCTGCCTTCAAAGTCACATTGCCCTCCCCTGTGTGTTAATCTGTGTGTTAATCATTCTGTGTGTTAATCTCCCTCTGCCTCTGTCTTATAAGGAAACTTGTAAATGTGTTTAGTACACACCTGAATAATCCAGAATAATTTCATCTCAAGATCCTTAACTTTATCATGTTTTAAAAGAAAGTTTATTTTCATAAAATAACATTTGCAGGTTCCAGGGATTAGAATTTGATAGATTTGTATGTTTAGATGGCCATTATTCAGCTATGTATATACACACATAGCTGAATAATAAATATAAATAGCATATATAAAATACACATATATGTATATATATGCCATGATTCAGGATAATATATATTATATATATTATACATATATATGTATAAATATATGTATATTTACCTATATGTACCTAGGTATTTTTTACTTATTTAAACAATGTTCCAAAGTTGTTAATATCCCCTCCCATTCACTTTTCATGTGTGTAACCTAAGCATTAAAAAGTGAAGTAACACAGCTGGCTAATGGTATATACAGGATGGGGATATATGTCTGTTTTATCTATTTCCAAAAAATTTATTCTTGAACATTGTAGTATCATC
Organism: Panthera onca; assembly: GCF_046562875.1. Classification (NCBI taxonomy): domain Eukaryota; kingdom Metazoa; phylum Chordata; class Mammalia; order Carnivora; family Felidae; genus Panthera; species Panthera onca. The sequence goes on along the minus strand of NC_138342.1, from coordinate 27,538,933 downwards.
TCTTCCGGTATAAATTTTTATTTTAGTTACATGGTTTTAAGAACAGAAAAGGACTCAAGCAACGTAAGAGTTGCATGTACGTTTTCAAACAAGTATAGTTAACTGCCTACAGGTTGGCTGATTTGAAATATTATATATATTTTTTCCTTTAACTCAATTTAATTGGATTTTTTTATGTGGAATGTGCACCAAATATGATTGAAAAGAATGTGATCTTATTTCTCACTTTCCTAAAAATTGGAAAAAGATTTCTGATACCTGTGGACATTTTAAAACAAATTTGATGAGAACACCAACATTAAAACCATACACGCGCGTACGCGTAAACACACACACACACACACACACACACACAGTTTCAGACATTTTGTGTTTTATGTATTACAATAGATACACCTAATCCTGCCCTCCAGGTATTTGTAACCCAATGGCATATAATTGCTGTTTCAATTATTTAAGTGTCACAGTGATTCTTATGTCCCTTTGGTAAATCAAACTGCAATGTCATACAAATGTATCTTCTCTTAAGATTCTCTCTTAAGAGAGATGTATTCTCTCTTAAGAGAGATGGTGAACTGTTGATAAATCCTATAATATGATCTACAATTCCCATGGGAATAGAAGGTCATTTAAAAATGCGAAAATTTCCACCTATTATTCTTAGGCCGATTCAGGAAGAAAATGTATTTTTAAAGTTGTTTGCATCACAATTACAGTTTCTCAACAGTAATCTCATATTCTCTTACTGCTCTCTAATTACTGCTCAGAAAGCAGATTATGTTCCATTGTGTTCTAAAGTAGCTTTAACTTGCTGGATTGCTTATCAATATAACCAGCTGTTCAATGGTTGATCCAGTGATGACGGTGTTTTTAATTGCTTTTTTCATTTGGCTAAGTAAGTTCAGATGGTCACTAATTAGTTCTGTCATGCAGAGATAGTTTTGTTATGAACAATGCAATCAATGTTTCATTGAAAAGACAACTGTCCTAAGATCAACACTGCTTAATTATCCCTATGAATTCATCCTCAGTTTCTTTATTTGTTATAGCTGTCATGAGTAAGGTGACAGGAATTAAACAAAACTGCAGCTTAAAAGTGTGCTTCCACCAATGCATGTAATGATTTCTCATTTTCGCCTGCTTAGAAGCATTCAATTGAAACGAGTCATAAAGACTTTTTTCTTTATTAAGATTTAGGCAGTGCTTTGGGGCACCAAAAATTATACTAAATTATATGATATTGAAGTTGAAATGGTTTGAGTTTACATCACGTTGTAGGTTTTATAGGCACCTGTATGCAAACTCCTTCAAGATAATCTACTTTGGAAAGTAGAGATTCTTCCTAAATTAGGAAACAAAGATTTTTTTTTTTTAAACCTAGCCAGATAACAGAAAATAGTGAGACAATGGCACAAACATGAATCAAAAGATATATTTATAACGTATTTATATAAAGCTTTTCAGTTCGTACTTCGTAATTATTTTTTAAGTAGAATGCACTTTCTTGCTGCATAAAGAAGAGAAGAAAATTCAGAAGGACAAAGACAAATGTCAATATACTGTATGTTTCAGGACACATTTGTACCCCTTATGCTCTTTTCACTCTTCTTTTCGCTCTTCAAGTGAGGACTCTTTCTCTTATGGGGGTAAAATAAGTCTGTACAGGCAAATTTCACTTCATATATTTTATTTTTTTATAATTTTTTAAGTTTATTTATTTATTTTGAGAGAGAGCATGAGTGGGGGAGGGACAGAGAGAGAAGAAGAGAGAAAGAATACTAAGCAGGCTCCACACTGCCAGTGCAGAACCTGACATGGGGCTTGAAACTGTGAGATCTGTGACCTCAACTGAAACCAAGAGTCGGGCACTTAGCTGACTGAGCCTCCCAGGCACCCCTTGCTTTGTTTACTTTAAACTAGAGAATGTAGGACATATGCCTTTCTGAGAGTGAGATATATACCTAAGCTTCCTACCTGATGGTTTATTATATTCAACAATTCTTTCCCTTGCATTGTCACAGAGCAACTCCACGGACTTTTCAAAAAACCAATGACCCAGTTTTAATTATACGGATTCTCATGAGATTAGTCTTTGCTTAGTTAGTAATTAGTATCAAGAGATATAATTTTTAGATGAAATTGAAGTAATGTTATCATAAATATTCTGAAGACATAATCAAAGACTCTATTTATTCCAATATTAAAACTATCACGTTGGATTAAAATGTGTTCTTGAAATAAAATGATAATGATGCTTACCTTTAGTAAGTTTTCATTTTGAAGATCAATGAATACACACTCCATTATTTTTCCTCAATTTCACACACCTTTTTACCTCTAGTACGTTCTCAGAAACTTTCTATATTATTGCCTGAAATTAAGATTATTTTTTTATTGTTGAAACATTATGGTATAATATCTTAGACAAATGTAATTCATCGTGTTATGAAATGTAAATAACTTTCAGTCTCCCTCCAGCACAATAGCAACAAAGAAAAAAAAAATAAGTTCTAGGAAAACTTGAGTTTTTATGTTACACAGAGGTTTTCCTCAGAGGTCGGCCAATTCCTAAGCTTGGAACGAGCAGGGCAAGAATCCAGGAAGCACAGCAGAGCACAGCTGCCTGGGGCCTGTCAGATGAACAGAAGTTTCAGAGATCATGCAATGCTCAGATATTGAATCTTAGCCAGAAAGAAAGGAGACTCACAGTGAAAGTGCTGTTTTTTTGTCTTAATTTGACAATTCAGGAAAGTCTTGTATTTGCAGTATGAACTATGCCTAGCATTGAGGTCTGTTGTAGGAATAATGGAAAACGGAGATCGATCCAGCTCGACGAAGCCTAAATCAAGACTTGATAAGAACAAAACACTTAGATTTCATTCCAGAACAGGACACCATGCTATAGAGAAAAATAATATCATCCAGTTAACATAATGTAGTGCTACTCGAAACGTCTTTCAGGATGTTCGTCAAACATCATAATTTATCACACATACGAAGAAGCAGGGAAGTGTGATCTACAATCAGAAGAATAAAAGTAGCCGCTAGAAGTAAATGCATGAGTAACACGGGTGTTAACGTTAGCCGTCCTAGGTTTTAACGTAATTATTCTGTAAATGCTAACGAGTTTAGAGGAATGTGGCAAAAACATGGAGGATTCCAGCATAGTAATATCTAGAAAAACAAAGTGCTAGAATTTAAGTGTCTGAAATTCAGAACTTTCTTTCTTAAGAAAAAAAGAAAAAAAATCGTTTTGACTTTAATAGCAAACTGAAACTACAGAATTATTAATAAATGTGATTACAGACCACCAGAAATTATACAAACCAGTGCACACAAGAAAAAAGAACAAATAAGTAAAGCATTGTAGATATTGTAGAACGCATGGAACTGTGACATTTGCATAATTAGAATGAAAGAAGGAGAGGAGGGGCAAAGAGCAAAACAATATACATAAGAAGATGATGAATAAAAATTTTACTCAACTAGGGGTGCCTGGGTGGCTCAATCAGTTAAGCTTCCAACTTTGGCTCAGGTCATGATCTCACAGTTCGTGAGTTCAAGCCCCGCATTGGGCTATGTGCTGACAGCTCAGAGCCTGAAACCTGCTTCAGATTTTGTCTATCTCTCTCTCTACCCCTTCCCTGCTAATGCTTTGTCCCTCTCTGTCTCAAAAATAAAATAAAACATAAAAAAGTTAAAAAAAATTTACTCAACCAATGTAATTTTTCTAAGCACAGACTCAAAAATTACAATAAATCCTAAGAATGCTTAAGAAACACACACACACACACACACACACACACACACACACCTTCTAGGCATATTAGAGTCATACTGAGAAAACTCAAGGTAAATAGAAACATTTATAATCATATTTAGAAAAGTGACATTATATTTAGGGAAATCATAATAATAAAAATAGATTTTCTTTGGAAACAAAAACCAGCAGGTAATAGAATTAAACGTGGAGGGTGAAGATTAAAAACAATCAAACAAAAGTCAATTCTGAATTCTACACCCAATGAAAATACCTTCAAATATGAATGCAATATGAAAGCATTAGCTAAGAAACAAGATCTGAAACTCTGAAACACTGCCAACACACTTGTACCACAAGAAATAAAAGAAAGTTCTTACTGAACTAAAATAATATTGTATGTGCATGCAGGAAGAAAGTTACCACCACAAAGTCAAAAAAAAAAAAAAAAAAAAAAAAAAAAAAAAACAAAACCTTGAGAAAATTGTGAACAAATGTGTAAGATCACATTTATTTAAAGACCATTGACTACTTAAAACAAACTAATTAAAATGTACTGTAGGATTCAAAAAATTGTAAATGTAAAATAGATGAGCACAATAGTGCAAAGAGTAGAAGCTATATAAATACAATCACATTATTGCAAGATTCTTATACTGTTCATGAGCAGCTTGTATATTAAGGTGAGATGTGATATGTTAAGGGTGCATATTTTTTTCATTTGTTTTTGAAATTTTTTTAATGTATTTATTTATTTTGAGAGAGAGTGTGTGTGCATGAGAGCACACACGAGTGGGGGGAGGGCAGAGAGAGAGGTAAAGAAAGAATCCCAAGCCGGCTCTGTGCTGTCAGCACAGGGCCGGATACAGGGCTTGATCTCATGACCTGAGCCAAAATCAAAAGTCTGATGCTTAACTAACTGAGCCACCCAAACACCCTATTAATGATGCATATTTGAATCTAAAACATCCACTAAAACATAATTTTACCATATGGCTCCAAAGCCAGTAGAAATGACAAAACAAAACACAGTTATATTTTAATAATGCAGTAGAATGCAGAAAAGGAATAGCAAACTATCAAAGAATTAATGGGAATAACTAAACTGCTCAAATTAAAAAAAAAACTTATTATTAATGTCACTTCATCTAAATAAACACAAAACTTAAAAGATAGAGATGGTTAGATTACATAAATAAGGCAAGATCCCACTATATATTGTTTAAAAAAGACTTAGTTTAGATATAAGAAAAGAAAGAGAGTTAAAGTAAATATTTGAGGAAAAAAGATATACTATGCAAAAAATATTAATAAAAATATGTTTATTATCAGACTTGATTTTAAGTGAAGAAATGAAGAATATTAAATAGAGAAAGAGAAACATTTTTAAAGTAATAGAAGAATCATTTTATTAAGGAGATACACTTCTAAATCTGTATGCAGTTAATGTAGTCACAGAATACGTAAATTAAACATTTAGAGAAAAAAATAAAGTGTACAAATCCCAGTCATAGTTAAAGATGAAAATACATTTCTCTCAATAATTAACAGGAACTTTATACAAAAAGCAGTAAGAATACAGAAGACTGAAAAATACCAACTTTTTCAAAGTAGGACAAATACATAACATTAAAATCAAAGTGCCAAAATCAACACTAAAATCAATAATGCTATCTTAATAAATGTTAAAGAATTGAAATCACAAAATATGTTTTTACCATTTGGAATCAAATTAGAAGTAAATAATAAATATAAAACAAAAAAATATTTGGAAGTAAGTCAAAACACTATGACATCTATGGGTCAAATAAGAAAACAAAAACAAAAACAAAACAAATCAAAACAAAAACAAAAACAAAAAAAGATTTTTTTAAATTTAAATGATAGATAATGGGAAAACACCACCATACAAATTTGTTTGATGCTGCTAAAGCAGTGTTTGGAGCAAGGAATAGATCAGAAACATAAAAAGGGTAGAAAATTTAAGATGCAAGCTATAAGTTCAAGAAGATTGGAAAAGGAGAGCAAATTAATTCAAAGAAAGTCGGTTAAAGGAAATGATTCATGTACAGGCAGAAATCAATGAAATAGAAAACAAAAATATGGAAGAAATCTTGAACTTTGCAAAGATTAATAAAATTGAGAATCTCATAGTTAAATAAGCACAGAGAAAAACATAAAATATCAATATTGGGAATTTTTTAATGGACAGCATTGCAGATCTTAAAATATTAAGAATAATGGGAATATATTCTGATTAATTTTTATAACACATTTTGGTAATTTAGAAGAGATTGACAAAAATATAACTTTGAAATCAAACACAGGAAGAAATGGAAAATATGAAAAATACTATATTCTATTAGAATAAATTTTTATTAAAAATTTCTCATCAAAATGATCCAGAACCAGATGACTTCAATGGGGAATTATATCAAGCATTTAAGAGAGAACTAATACAAATTTCTGTACATACTCATGAAAATTATTTTTGAGAAGAGGGAAAGAGAGACGTTTCTCAACTTGTTTTATGAGGCAAACATAATTTTGACACCAAAAACTGAGAGGTGAAAACATGAAATGAATATTAGTATCACAATACTTCATAAAAGCAAATGCAAAGTTATAGTAAATTATATCCAGGAACATATAAAAAAGAATATTGTGTCATGACCAAGTGGGCTTTATCCCAGTTAATTCAAGGTTGATTTAACATGTAAAACTCAATCACTGCAATTCACCAGGATAAAGGGGGAAAACAAAACATCTCAACAGAGGCAGAAAAAATGTTACAAAATCAATATTTGTGAATGATAAACATTCTGAAAAAATAAGTTCTTTTTAGGACTTTTTTAAAATATAATTTTTTGCCAAATTGGTTTCCATATAACACCCAGTGCTCATCCCAACAAGTGCCCTCCTCCTTGCCCGTCACGCACTTTCCCCTCTCCTTCATGCCCCCCATCTACCCTTAGTTTGTTCTCTGTCCTTAAAAGTCTCTTACGGTTTGCCTTCCTCCCTTTCTGTAACTTTTTTTTTTTTCCCCTTCCCCTCCCCCATGGTCTTCTAAGTTTCTCAAGAACCACATATGAGTGAAAACATATGGTATCTGTCTTTCTCTGCCTGGCTTATTTCACTTAGCATAATACCCTCCAGTTCCATCCACATTTTTAAATGTTTATTTTTGAGGGAGAGAGAGTGTGTGCATGAGCAGGGGAGGGGCAGAGACAGAAGGACCAAGGATCCAAAGCCTGCTCTTTGCTGAGAGCAGAGATCACGACCTGAGCCCAAGTCAGAAGTTGAGCAACTGAGCCACCCAGGTGCCCAGAAAATAACTTCTTTAATATGTAAAGGGCACAAATTTAAAGAAACTTTTAGTGTTAAAGATAAATAAATGGGTGTTTTACCAAAAATTAGGAAAAATACAAAGATGTCCACTCTCTCAATTTTATTGAAACACGGTGTTGGAGTTTCTAACCACTGTAATAAGATAGCAAAATAAAAGAAAAGAACAGTTACATAAAATTGTCATTGTTTTAAAAAGGCACAATTGCATGTATAAAATAGCCAAGGGAATCTATGTATAAACTACTACAAATAAGTGATTTCAACAAGGTTGTGAGATTTAACTATTTCTATATATTGAAAACAAACAGATGGAAATGAAAACCTAAAAAGTAAAATTTAGAGTGAAATCAAAACTTCACACTTTAAAAATAAATAAAATGAATGACAAGTGCATCTCTGCCCTGAAAATATTTGAAACACTGAGAAAAGTTAAATTCTAAATAAATTGGAAAACATATTTATGTTAATATATCATTTCCCCTTAAATAGAGACTTTTTTTTTCAACGTTTTTTTTTTGTTGTTGTTGTTGTTTTTTATTTATTTTTGGGACAGAGAGAGACAGAGCATGAACGGGGGAGGGGCAGAGAGAGAGGGAGACACAGAATCAGAAACAGGCTCCAGGCTCCGAGCCATCAGCCCAGAGCCTGACGCAGGGCTCGAACTCACCGACCGCGAGATCGTGACCTAGCTGAAGTCGGACGCTTAACCAACTGCGCCACCCAGGCGCCCCAAATAGAGACTTTTTTAAAATGATGATCTAATCATAAAATTTATTAGGGAACACAGAATATAAAATATCTTGAAGAAATTTTAATAAAAAAGAAAATTTAAAAACTTACATTATCTGGTTTCAGCACTTACTGAAATGTTACAACTGCAAAGCTACATTGATTAAAGTATTTGTAGAAGGAAAGAAAGTGTATCAATATACTAGAACAAATATTCTACAAATAGACCCATGCTCATATAGTAACATAATTTTAAACAAAGCTTCTAGCACAATTTTATTGGAAAAGGAAATACTATTTAATAAATGGTTTTGCTACAAAGGGCCATATTTCATTCTTTCTCATTGCCACATAGTACTCCATTGTGTATATAAACCAAAATTTCTTTATCCATTCATCAGTTGATGGACATTTAGGCTCTTTCCATAATTTGGCTATTGTTGAGAGTGCTGCTATAAACATTGGGGTACAAGTGCCCCTATGCATCAGTACTCCTGTATCCCTTGAGTAAATTCCTAGCAGTGCTACTGCTGGGTCATAGAGTAGGTCTATTTTTAATTTTTTGAGGAACCTCCACACTGTTTTCCAGAGTGGCTGCACCAGTTTGCATTCCCACCAACAGTGCAAGAGGGTTCCCGTTTCTCCACATCCTCTCCAGAATCTATAGTCTCCTGATTTGTTCATTTTGGCCACTCTGACTGGTGTGAGGTGATATCTGAGTGTGGTTTTGATTTGTATTTCCCTGATGAGGAGCGACATTGAGCATCTTTTCATGTGCCTGTTGGCAATTCGGGTGTCTTCTTTAGAGAAGTGTCTGTTCATGTCTTCTGCCCATTTCTTCACTGGATTATTTGTTTTTCGGGTGTGGGGTTTGGTGAGCTCTTAATAGATTTTGGATACTAGCCCTTTGTCCGATATGTCATTTGCAAATATCTTTTCCCATTCCATCGGTTGCCTTTTAGTTTTGTTGATTGTTTCCTTTGCTGTGCAGAAGCTTTTTATCTTCATGAGGTCCCAATAGTTCATTTTTGCTTTTAATTCCCTTGCCTTTGGGGATGTGTCAAGTAAGAAACTGGAGAGTGTTATGCTAAGTGAAATAAGCCATACAGAGAAAGACAGATACCATATGTGTTCACTCTTATGTGGATCCTGAGAAACTTAACAGGAACCCATGGAGGAGGGGAAGGGAAAAAAAAAAAAAAAAAAAAGAGGTTAGAGTGGGAGAGAGCCAAAGCATAAGAGACTCTTAAAAACTGAAAACAAACTGAGGGCTGATGAGGGGTGGGAGGGAGAGGAGGGTGGGTGATGTGTATTGAGGAGGGTACCTGTTGGGATGAGCACTGGGTGTTGTATGGAAACCAATTTGACAATAAATTTCATATATTAAAAAATAATAATAAAATAAAAATAAAACAAAATAAAATAAAAAATAATAAATGGTTTTGGAACAAATGGGTATTTGTTTGGAAAAAATAACCTTGAACCCTACTTCACACAGTACACAAAAATTAATTTGAGATGTACTATATATAGACCTAAATATCAAAGTTGAAACTATAAATCTTCTAGGAGAAATATGAGGCAATATCCACATAACCTGGGTTAGGCAAAGATTTCTTAGGCAATTTTATAGACCTCTGAGAATGTGATTACATTTCATCAAAATTAAAATCTGTAGTATTGTCTTTTGTTTTCTTTATTCAAATCATTATGTAGAGGCGGGTCTTCTAGTTCAAATTTGTATTTCCTTATGACTAACAACTTTTTCATATGGTTATTCCTCTAATTCCATTGGTGTAATGACTGTACAAGTCACTTACAATTTGAAAGTATATCTTTAGTAGCCTGTGTAAAGGGTTGAATGGTGGTCCCTCAAACGATACCTTTACATTCTAAGCCCTGGAACCCGTGAATGTAACCTTAGTTGAAAAAGAGTTTTTGCAGATGCGATTAAGTTAAGGATCTTGAAATGAAGTGATAATCCTGTATTATTTCCGTGAGCCCCAAATCCAATGACAAATGTCCTTATAAGAGTGAGACAGGGAGATTTGACATATACAAAAGGGGAAGAGGTAATGTGACCCTGGAGACAGAGAGGGGAGTGTGGTAAGAAATGCTGACAGCTACCAAAAACTTGGAAAATGTAAACAATGAAGTCTCTGAGCCTTCAGAACTGGGAGAGCATAAATTTGTTGCTTTAAACCACCCAGTCTGCGGTAATTTGTTACTGTAGCTCTAGGAAACTAACATATGTGGGCTAGGCAAATGCTTCTTAGACAATTCAGAAAATAAGAAACATCTTGATAAATTAAATTTCATGAAATTATAAATTTGCATTTGTTCAAAAAATACCATTTAGACAAGAAAAAGGCAAGCCACACAACAGAGGAATACTTGCAGTACACCTATCTTACAAAAGACCCATACCCAGAAATTGTAAGTAACTCCTATGAATCATAAAGAGAAAGTCAAATAACCCACTTTAAAAATGGGAAAGTGTCTTGGGCAGGTACCTGAAGTGGTGCTCAAGCAAGGTGAGGAGGGAGTCTGTGTGGAAAAGCCACAGTGTGAGGTGTTGGACCCAACGCTGAGTGACAGTGATGTCTCCAGGAGAGCGAGATCTGGAAGCATGGCCTGGGAGCCTGGATAATGTGAGGACGTTAACCATGCGGGGAGAGCTCAGTGGGAGGTGTTGATGCCTAATATAAAGACCCTTCAAATGAGACAGCCTGATGTAGGATGTCCGCAGAGAAGGATCACCTGTTGAGGATCGTCAGAGCCTGGGAGAAGTAAGAATGGCGTCCACACAGGGATGCTGAAAGCTGAGCACAAGGTGTCAGAACCTGGATGGACTGAAGAAGGTACCCATCCATGTTGCGGTTGGACATAGCCTGACAAATGGATTGGGAGTTTCAGCGGGCACCCACAAGATGAGGCTATCTTTACGTGTGTTGGATCCGAAGTGGGCTTAAGAGGGCTCCCAAACAGGGGGAGAGACCTAGTGTAACACTCAAGTCAGATGAGTAGGGAAGGCAGCCACTCTAATGAGCAATCCAGTGTAGAGTTTCAGAACTTGTCAGGGTGATAAGGCTGTCTGTGTGTGTGAGCGGGAGCGGGGGGTGGGGGAGATTTTGCAGAATACCAAGTTTGAATGAGATGACAAAGGCATCTATGTTAAAGGCTATGGCAGTGGCTGGGCGGAGGATATTAAAGCCTAAGTAGGGTGAGGACAGCAGCCGCCCAAGGGAGGGAGCAAATGTGGTAATGGAACGTTAGTTCCGTGTAGGGAGAGTGGTCATAAGTAAGTGAATGTATTAAGGATAATGGAAAATAGGTTTCTTACTGATGAAGAAGGGAGTTATAAATATGTAAAAACATAGAACTATAATAATGTGGTGTTTGTATTTATACACATGTGCATGCACATATTCCTGAGCTTGGTGTGCTGAGAGGTCCTGAAAGCAGCGATGCCTTGATGGCAATGAGTACAACTGAGTCGTGGTTTGTAAATATTATGCTCCACCATAAGAAACCAGAGTTCCTTGGAAATGGCTAATCCCAGATATAGAATATCCTATAATACCAGAGGTTAAGAACATACCAAGGAATGATAAGAATACGTCAAAAGAAAAAAAGAGTCCATCTTAAAAGCCCAAATACTGGCCAAATCAGTCTGTTAAGCGTCTGACTTCAGATCAGGTCATGACTTCACGGTTCGTGGGTTCCAGCCCCACATAGGGCTCTGTGCTGACAGCTCAGAGCCTGGAGCCCTCTTTGGATTCTGTGTCTCCCTGTCTCCCTATTCCCCTTCCCTGCTTGTACTTTGCCTCTCTCTCTCTCTCTCTCTCTCTCTCTCTCTCTCTCTGTCTCTCTCTCTCTCTCTCTCTGTCTCTCTCTCAAAAATAAATAAAAAAACATTTAAAAAATTAAAAATAAATAATTCAATAAGTTTTAACTCAATAAAATAGGAAACTGATTTTTGTATTTAAATAAATAGACCAGAAGTTGTTGAAGAAGGGCATGCGTCTCTAATTTAAAAGCATCTCTGACAAAATAATTGTTAATTAAAAAGGGAAAATGTGTACACTTTCAATGGCAAAGCTGGTGAGCATCACCTCCATCGCTGATAAAGTGCATGTATGCAGGAGAGGATTCAATGTCTGTCAGGATGCCTGAGAAAATGCAGTGGAAAGAAAAAGTACAACTTCCACGATATTCCTTTCTAAAATGTCTAACCTGAAATGAATCATGAGGAAACATAAGATAATTCAAATTGAAGGATACTCTACAGAATAACTCACTTCTAATGTTCAAAAAAATATCAAGATCATGAAAGTCAAAGACTGAGGAACTGTTTCTGATTGAAGGAGACTAAACACACTTGCCAACTAAATGAAATGCTTGATACTGAGATGCATTATTTTGTTTTTAAGGATATTATTGACTAGAATGTACTGTTAAAATTTGAATGGACTATGAAAGCTTGATGTTAGTTGTTGCTTGGACAAAATTGTGCCCCTGAAAATTCACCATGTGAATTCACCATATGAATTCACCATGTGAAGTCTTAACCACCAACATTATAGTATTCAGAGATGGGACTTTTGGGAGATAATTAGGTTTAGATGAAGTCATGAAGAGCCCCTCATTATGGGATTAATGCTTTCATAAGAAGAGGCAACAGAGACATCTCTCTGTCTGTGTTACTCTCTTTTTCTCCCCACTATGTGAGGACATAATGAGAAGGTGGCCTTCTGTAATCCAGAAAGACAGCTCTCATCAAATCCTGACCATGATGGCACCCTATATTGGTCTTCCAGACTCTAGAATTATGAGAAAATAAATGATGTCTGTTGTTTAAGTACTCAGTATTTGGTATTTTGTTAAGACAGAGTTGACTTGATGTTAAGTTCCTTATTTGAATGTCTATGTTGCATAGAGAATGTTCGTATCTATAGAATACTACACTAACGTATTTGGGGGTACTAGGGTTTCACATAGGCAACGTAGATGGTCCAGGAAGAAAAAAAGCAAAACTCCTTCCTACAGTACATTTAACGTTCTATAATTTTGAAATGGTTTTAAATTAAAAGAATAACAAAAATATCCTTGTATTTTCATGTATGCAATTGGTACAATATTTAAAGTACTGTAAAAGAAAAGTAAGTCAAGAGTGCAGATGTTTTGCCACTTTGGTTAGGTTTATTCCTAGGTGTCTGATGATTTTTGGTGCAATTCTAAATGGGATGGATTCCTTGATTTCTCTTTCTGCTGTTTCATTATTGACTAATAAAAACATGAAAAGATGCTTAACATCACTCATCATCAGGGAAATACAAATCAAAACTGCAATGAGATATCGCCTCACACCAATCAGAATGGCTAAAATTAACAACACAGGAAACAAGAGGTGTTGGCAAGGATGTAGAGAAAAAGTAACCCTCTTACACTGTTGGTGGGAATGCAAACTGGTGCAGCTACTCTGGAAAACAGTACAGAGGTTCTTCAAAGAGTTAAAAATAGAACCTCCCTAAGGCCCAGAAATTGTACTACTAGGTATTTACTCAAAGGATACAAAATTACTAATTTGAAGGGATAATGCAGCCTGATGTTTAAAGCAGCATTATCAACAGCAGCCAAATTATGGAAAGAACCCAAATGTCCATTGACTGATGTAAAGAACAAGTGGTGTCTATCACATGCAATGGTGTATTGCTCAGTCATAACAAAGAAAGAAATCTCGCCATTTGCAACGATGTGGATGAAGCTAGAGAGGATTATGCTAAGTGAAATAAGTCGGTCAAAGACAAATGCCATATAATTTCACTCATATGTGGAATTTAAGAAACAAAACAAATGAGCATATGGGGCGGGGAGAGAGAGGCAAACCAAGAGACAGACTCCTAACTATACAGAACAAACTGAGGGTTACTGGAGGGGAGGTAGGTGGGGGGATCGGTTAAATGGGTGATGGGGATTAAGGAGGGCACTTGTTGTGATGAACACCTAGTGTTTTACATAAACGATGAATCATTAAGTTCTACACCTGAAACTAATACTATGCTGTATGTTAACTAACTGGAATTTCAATAAAATCTTGAAAAAGAAGAAGAAAAAGAAGTGTGAGTCCAAACTATGAATACGGAAATGCAAAAGATTTATCACCTGTAAACCTTACTAGAAACAAATTATTGATTTGAGTGCTCTCCTGGCTCACATTTTTACTACCCCACCTAGATTACTTGCTGATATTTTGAATTGCAAAAAGAATCTAAAAGCAAGCTTCTAGGCTTTCCGTGAAGCCATGCCAAAATAGAGCGTATCCTCAGAAAATGAACCTCTATTACCAGAGCATGTTTTTATATTTCAAGAGATGACGATGATGATCAGAGAAAGGAAGGCACTTTGCATAAGTAACCACATCATCGCTGCCCACAATACTTGACCCGCTTCAACTGGAGTTTCAGTAGGTGAGCAGTAGTCACATGCTTTCCAGAGCATGGCAGGATTAAGTTAATCCTCTTGGACATGACTCAGGACCATTTTCCCTTTGTCATATAAGCCCTGCCTTCTCCAAAAGGAACTTGTGAAGTTCACCCCCAAACCTTCTGATGTGCTCGTTTTCAATAGTTCTCAAACTTGCTGCAATCCGGGATCACTGGAGAAGTGATTTTTAAATTGCACTGATGTTGTGGGTCTCAGCCTTACAGAGTTTACCTAATTTGTCTACAGTGTGGTCAGGATAACACCTGTTGCTCCAATGACTATGTACTTCACGCATCTGTGCTTGTTCTTAGTACAACTTTTTTTTAATTTTTTTTTTTTTTCAACGTTTATTTATTTTTGGGACAGAGAGAGACAGAGCATGAACGGGGGAGGGACAGAGAGAGAGGGAGACACAGAATCGGAAACAGGCTCCAGGCTCTGAGCCATCAGCCCAGAGCCTGACGCGGGGCTCGAACTCACGGACCGTGAGATCGTGACCTGGCTGAAGTCGGACGCTTAACCGACTGCGCCACCCAGGCGCCCCAGTACAACTTTTTTTAATAGGATGGAAGGAAGTCTTGCTGCCAAAGGAAGTGAGAGTGAGGCATGCACAGTTGCACTTCTGCCTGGATCATGTTCCCAAACTCTCCTTCATTTTGTAGTCCCGCTAGTTCCACGAATGCAAACTCTTTCACTTCTTTGCCTATGAGTTCTCCTTTCTTTCTTTTCTTTCTTTCTTTCTTTCTTTGTCTCTGATTCTCCAAAATGTCTGATAGAATTGTATATCTTTTGGATGCATTCACCTGACTTCTTGAAAATTCTCCACTTCTAGTCAATAATAGCCACTGGAGAAAAACCCAGTAAAATTGAAAAATTAATATAAATAAAAAGTGGAATATTAGAAAAATTTATAAGCTTAGGTATAACCAGGAAATAGTATCTCTGCATGCAAATTTTTCAATTTTTGTGAACTTATATAAATTAGTTAGAAATTATGTAGAAAAATTTCTAATAATATATAAAACAGTAGCTTAAAACTATGGCGAGGAGTAGGAAGAGTAGAAATGTATTAAAAAATCTCATTTTTGAAGGAATAGTGAGGTCAGATTTTTATCAATATAAAAGCTAATATAAAAACACATTGTTTTTTATTTAAAATATATTTAATTAGCAAATTAAGGGAAACTACTAAGAAGAAATAGATTATGTAACTTCTAATCATCTAGGGGGAATAAGGATAAACCAAATTAAATCTGATAAACCAAAGTTAATCCTCTTCAAGACAGTAAAAGAAAAATAAGAAAATCATGACAAATATTAAAGATAAAACATAAAAACAAACATAAGAAATATTTAAGTTGTCACTGTTGGGTGGGTGGCCTAATGTCCTAATGTAAAATTCATATGCCGAGATATTTTGAGGGAGGATAGGTCCAGGGGTTCAAACTATATAGTGCTTTTAAGAATCCCACCTAAAAGGTGGTTATCTCAAAATGAGAATTGGGCAAAATATACAAAGTGAGTGGCAAAAAGGCTATTAAATATAGATATAGTCCAATCAGACAAAACATAATACAACAAATATCATTCAATTAAGTATGTATTTTATATTTTTTATTACCTTGTATAATTATTGACAATAATTTATAGTTGGCAAGAATCTTCATCCTAGATAATCTGGAATCTTAGTATATGAGAAAGAAAATTGTAGGAATATGAATTTCAAAATACAAAGTACTAGAAGACATGGACACATTTTTTTCGAACTCAGTCAAAGGAACAATTGCAAAATACAATTGAAGATAGAAACTACATGGCCAACAATGAACAAATTTGCTTTGTGTATTTTAATATATAATATTAATATATTAACAATATGCCATAATATGAGTATATAATAATCTTCCATGAATTTTGACTACAAAAAATAAATCTATATATACCAGATCATAGAGTTCTTATGTTCTTATTTTTTAAACTAGTATGAATTGTTTAACAAACATGACGAACTTTCTCAATGTATATGTATGTTGTATGTGTCTGTGTATATTTGACTTAGAGGATAGGCTTTATAGTGGCCATGTACTCTGGCTTTGGAATAGGACTGCCTGAATTTGAAATCAAACTGTTGGGAGTGGTTTTCTTATGGAAAGGAATGGGTTTAACAGAGATAGAGGACTGTTATCACCTGAACCGTGTCCCTCCAAAACTTATATGTTGAAATCCTAAACTCTAGTACCTCAGAATGTGACTAATACAACAATGGCTATGATTTCTTACTCAGTGTAATTCTCTTTTTTTGCAAGTTTTACAAAGAAGAATCATTATTTATTAGTTGTGCAGCTGTTAAAAACAATAAAAAGAGGGGCGCCTGGGTGGCTCAGTCGGTTGAGCGGCCAACTTCGGCTCAGGTCATGATCTCGCGGTCTGTGAGTTCGAGCCCCGTGTCGGGCTTTGTGCTGACAGCTTGGAGCCTGGAGCCTGTTTCAGATTCTGTGTCTCCTTCTCTCTGACCCTCCCCCGTTTATGCTCTGTCTCTCTCTGTCTCAAAAATAAATAAACGTTAAAAAAAAATTAAAAAAAAACAATAAAAAGAAAAGCTAGATTCAGTGTCATTTCTCACGTGCTTGAAGTTCTCTGCACAGATCATGAACAACTGTCCCTTGTGCTCCACTGGTCAATGAACACCATGGGCTTTGAGGGTGATGATCATTACAGAGGTGAGTGTGTCCATAAAAAAAAAAAAAAAAAACTAAATGATTTACCCTCTCAGTTACGGTTATAATTTGTTACAACTGAACCCATTAAGCTCTGATTTTAGTTAACCTCAGTTTTCAATGGAATCACCCTCAATTGAAGTTGACAAAATACTTTTAAAAGTACGCAATAAAGTTCAGCATAGCATGGAGTTCGGTAGACTTGGCTTTGAATTCCTGTTCTATCTTACATGCACTTGGTAGGTTGGTTGCTTCAGGTTCTTAAGACTAGGTTTCATATACTGTTATCATATATCGATACAGTTTAGGAAGGCAGAAAGCTCACTTATGAAGACTGAGAACTCTGGAAACTGACTACTTGGATTCTAAATCAAAGAAGAAACTAGGCAAAGATATGTCATAGGTGTGTAATAGAGAACTACATTTTAGGAAGATAGAATGAGGTGAACTGACACTAAAACCACAACCACAATAATAAGCACAAAATGCTAGTTTATTCTCAAGAGGGTAAATATTTCTTTCAATATTCTACCCAACAGCACACATCAATTTAAATATATGTATCAAATACATTTAATTCATTAAAAAAGTGCTTATTAGGTGTCCATCAGTCATCATGAAAAGAAAAAAAAAAGTAATATGCAAAAGCAGTCTATTTGAATAGCAAGTTAAATACCAATAAAAATGGGTATATAATTATGTGATTATGTCAATTTAGGTGATGCAGACAAAAAAAAAAAAGCAAAAACATTCAGACCAAGATGTTACAATGAAGATGGAGGCTGAAGTAAAACTAAAAGGTTTGTGAAAATTATCTGAATTGTACATGAAATTGAAGGGATCGGTGGGTGTTAGTAGACTATAGAGCCCACTAAATTATTACTAATTACTGAAAAAAAACGAATAACAGATGAGTGGGAAAATATTCAATTTAACCAATAAATAAAGGCAATGACAATTTAAAATATCATGCAATTTTTCGCCTAGAAAATGTGAATATCTTAAAGAAATGTTAATGATGAATGAGGGAATCAGGCATACTCAACGGCTATTCGTGAAAGCATAGTTAACAAACTTTATGCAGAGAAATGTGAAATTATTTAGCAATATTTTGTTTACACTTTTTACCTGCCATCCAATTTCTGAAATTCTACATTAGACAAATATTCTTAAAAATATATAGGGGCACCTGGGCGGCTCAGTCAGTTAAGCATCCAACTCCTGATTTCGGCTCAGGTCACCATCTCATAGTTCGTGGGTTCGAGCCCCGTGCCGGGCTCTGCTAGGACAACATGCAGCCTGCTTGGGACTCTCGCTCTCTTCCTCTCTGCCTCTCCCCTGCTGTCTCTCAATAAATCAATAAACAAACAAACAACCTTGAAATTTAAAATAAATGTATAGATATTTTGCTATGCAGTTTTAATACTGATGTTTTTAACCGGAATAATAACAAAAAGAAACAATCTTATCATGTTTCTGTATAGGCATACCTCAGAGATATTGCAACTTTCCTTCCAGACTCCTACAATAAACCAAATATCACCATGAAATAAGTCAAATGAATTTTTTAGTTTCCTAGTGCATAAAAAAAGTTATGGTTACACTATACTGTAGCTTATTAAGTGTACAAAAGAATTATATCTAAAAATGTATATATACCTACCTTAATAAAAAATACCTTATAGCTAAAAAATGCTAACCATCATAGGAGCTTTCATCATGTCATAACCACTGATCATAGATTACCATAGCAAATATAATATAATGGAAAAGCTTGAAATATTGTGAGAATTATCAAAATGTGACACAGAGACATGAAGTGAGCAAGTGCTGTTGAAAAAATGGCCCTGATAGATGTGTTGGATGCAAGGTTGCCACAAACCTACAATTTGTAACAATCACAGGGTCTGTGGAGTGTAATTAAAGGAGGCTTGCCTATAGCAGTAGAATGAGAATGGATTATGCTCTAATGGAGTAAATGCCTTGTGGCTTGCTATAACCCTGAGGGGGTTACCTGGAACTTAATCTGACATCAGAGAGGTAAGATACAAAGGACTCCATTACTGGTATGGACCCATTGCAGAAAATCATAGGAAATGATTTTTGAGGTATTGGAAATCACTTAAACCATTTCTATGTATTCTCTGCTTGGGCCATTGAGTATGACTACCTGATTAGAATTGTGCATTTATTATCTATTGGCAAAATGACCTTGTCCAAGTCAACCAATCTCTCTATGCTCAGTTTCCATATCTGTAAAATGGTGGCAGCCACAGTTCACGCAGTGGCTGTAAAGATTAAATGAGATGCAAAATGCCTGAGCACAGTGTCTGGAACACAACATTCTCCATAAATATTAGTTATTCTCATTGCAATTAATTGAATTGCTCTTCTACTTTCTTCGTGTTATGCCACCAGAGGATTGCAACGGAGTTGGGAGTTTAAGTACCTGCTAGCAAAAACATTTTCACTTCATTAAATGGATCCTTTACATATTAATTTTTCCCACTACCTAAAGAGATGTTAGAAGACTGAATGAGAGGGGCGCCTGGGTGGCGCAGTCGGTTAAGCGTCCGACTTCAGCCAGGTCACGATCTCGCGGTCCGTGAGTTCGAGCCCCGCGTCAGGCTCTGGGCTGATGGCTCGGAGCCTGGAGCCTGTTTCTGATTCTGTGTCTCCCTCTCTCTCTGCCCCTCCCCCGTTCATGCTCTGTCTCTCTCTGTCCCAAAAATAAATTAAAAACGTTGAAAAAAAAAATTAAAAAAAAAAAAAAAAAGAAGACTGAATGAGAATAAGATTTGTGTTTGTGAGCCTTGGGAATGAGCTAAATACCAGTAACTCCAACAATGCTCTCTGTGTTATGAAATGCATTAGTCAACCATCTACACAGAATGACACAAGGTCTCCCTTTTCTTAATGCACAGATAAGGCTTGTGACAGTGCACGTTAGGTTAATGGAGTCCAAGTTTTTGTTCTAATGTGAATAGAAGTCTGAATTGCATGACACCAGTATGTAAGTATTAAACGACTTATAGCTTAATACTAGAACATTGCCAGAGGGTGGACATGTGTTACTTGTGACATATATGTTATAATTTTATTATGATTTTTCCAAAGATATATATTTGTAATACCTAAAATGAAAAATAAAATATTTTAATTTTGAACTAAGAATGTACTTTCTAGGAAATCTAGCTATTATATCACTCTTAAGTAATAAAAGAAAATAATCAGTGCCAATGCCCCATCTGAAGAGCCACTGCATGAATTAGATAATGCAACCGTGTTAAATTGTGGAAGAAAGCAATAGAGATTTTCAGCGGACAAAGGTTTATTATGGTGAAACTATTGGGAATTTGCAATAATGTAAAAGCCTCCCTTCAGCTTTCTGCTGATCTGTTGGAATGGAAAGATAAATGTCTCTATGATTTATAACACTAGACATAGAAATTGAATAACATCTCAAGACATTGGAGCTGAATAAAACCTCCAGGTTTCATTTGGTGACTTTTCTTTTCCTCCTTTGAGAACAGGAAAACTTACTGTTTGTTTGTTTGTTTTGTTTTGTTTTGTTTTTTACTTCAAAGTATGAATTTCCTGATCAGCATAGCAGAAATTAAGAACTTTTGGATGAATTTGCTGTGAGGTATTTTTCAGACGTTAAGGACAACATAGAGACAAGCCAATTCCCATGTCTTCTGTGTGGAAGAAATGCCAACATACCAATAAACAAAGTGGAAGGACAATGCCAAAGCATGAAAACAAAGAGCCATCATTCCAGCAATTTGGACTGTGACACTGGGTCTTGTAATGCACCCAGCAGAGAGAACATAACAAGAGAGGGAACATTCTATCAGGAGACCAGGGGACATTGTTACCGCTGTCATCATTGAAAGATGCTTTGACCATCAACAATGCATAAAATGCTATAAAGAACAATTAGACCCAGTTCATGCCCACTTGGCACTCAATTAGATACATCAGAGAGTTTTCCTCAGAGTACTCAATGAAAACTCTATATTTAGAGCGTTCTCAGAAGAGGCTTGACTGTTAAAAAACTTTCCGAAATGTACATAAAGTGGAACTGTAAATGAACAATTTAGTACTTCAGGGTGAACTAATTTTTATATTATATATGTAACTATATAATATATTTTTATAAAAAATATATAAAACAGAATTATGTAACATAATATATAATATAATAATTATATCCCTCTTTGTATAGTGGCTAATATACTGGAAAAAGTAAAGATTGAAAACATTAGAAACTGATTTAAGTCAGACAGAAAGAAAAATACTGTATGGTATCATTTATATATGGAATCTAAAAAAGGTGAACTCATTAAAGCAGAATAGAATAGTGGTTACCAAAGACTGGAGGCTAGGAGAATTAGAGAGATGTTTAGAAGATCTAATGCACAACAGTGATTACAGACAACAATACGGTATTATGATCATCAAGGTGCTGAGAAACTACATCTTAATTTTTCCTACCAAAAAAAGAAAACAATAATTATGGGAGGTGATAGAACGGTTAGGTAATGCTATGGTGATAATCATATTGCAGTATGTAAATGTATCAAGTCAATACCTTATATACCTTACAACTACACAATGTTATATGCCAATTATATCTCAATAAAAATAAATTTTATAAAAGAGTATGCAGCATTGAATATGGAACAATATAGGACTTATCACAATGCAGGCACCTCCCTAAAGTCCTACCCAGAAATCTAGAACACTTGAGAAATAACCCCAGAATGGTTTGGGATGGTTGACCATAACTATTTGGGGTCTTTTTCTATAATTTAAATTCATTCAGATATATCAGCCAAACACACCCATGGACATCACTAAGAAGCATCTATTTTTAAGGGAATAAATCATTAACACATGCACAAATAAATGAGTACTTACTACGTGTGAATCCCGTGGTCAAAGTAAAATTAGTGTTGAGTATTGATAATTTTCTCGAGAAAACAACCTATTGTTATAAGAAGCTAAAAAAGAAAACCAGTTCAAGATAGTACATTGACAACTTTATTAGTAGCAAACAAAATCTAAAAATTTCTGTATTCTTTGCCTCAAGCTGGGCTTATTTTTATGTTGCTAAGGCTGCTGACAGTTGACCTGCCTGGCCACCAGCTAGTGGTAGTTTCATAGGTACTTTGAGTGGAGAACATTTCAGTGTCCCTGAGACTCAGAATCCCAGTATTAGAAAACCTCACCAACATATCTGTGTCATCGTGGAATTTTGAATGCCTCTTACGCTCCAGTGAAATTATTGAATGATTGCAAAATGTTCTGACAAGATTATGGCTTTCGTTTCTCAACATATTATTATTTGCTCTCTTCGCCAAGACCATTTGTTTCTTCAACCTCTACACTCTTACTGTATTATTTCAACTTCAAAATACTCCTATGTCCAGGCAAATAGAATTCGAAATGCAAATTAAGCAGGAGTTAATTAGATTCAGTACTGTTTGCAGCAAATTCCCGGAATGTCTGCGATGTGAGTATTTCAGAAGGACAATGTACAGTGGGTGAATTATTTGGCATAACTCACTTCTGGAGTAGTGATTACTATCAACGGCGGTAAAGAGTGTGGACTCCTGGATTAAGCTGTGTGGGTTTGAAACCTGGCATAACAATTTTATAGTTTGTACACTGACTTGACTTAGCTGCAATGTTTTTTGAAAGCAGGGATTGTATCTTTTTAGTGATGCTGTTCAAGACACAAATAATTTGCTATCCTTGACTTTCAATAAATATACTGGCCTGGAAACATTTGTTCAAGTATGATACTCCCAAACCATTTTTTATAACATTAAAGCTAGTGTGTTCCTATTAGGTTCTGAGAAAATATTTTCCACATCCTGCACCCAAGAAACTTGGCCTTTGAGAATTAAGATCTTTCATCATGACAACTTGGAATATAAAAATTTAAACGCCAGCATCTTGAGGAGCTCACGATTTGATTTGCTCACATGATGCACAGTTTGTGAAGAGGTAGGACTTCTCTTAATTGGCTGATTAATTTTATCAGTGCCACACAACCGCCGAGTTTTTCTTTCAAAACAATTGCTTGGAGAGTTAAAGACGGCTTTTATGCAGGATGTGTGATATTCAAGGAGGAATTGCTATTCACTACATTGTCATGTTCTTATTTTAGAAGTTATAATAGAAGTATAATCTCTGAAGCGAGTGCCAAGTGGGGAATGTTCATCCTAAAATTACACCTAAGAGGTACTACTCTCATGCTGTTTATTTGCATGTTTGATTTAAATATATATATATTTAATAATATATAATAAATATATATAATATAAATATAAATATATATATTTTTATATATAAATTATATATATATAATTTTAGAGGCAAAAACAGATAAAAGTTTGATGAGATCAAATCATGGTGAAGATGATAGAGAATCTTCTATAAAAATTTGTATGAATGACATATACATATTTAACATGAATATTCAAGTCAGATTTTTTGGAAGGAATATATTTGTACATTAGAAATATTTTATTCATATTTAGTGATAAGCTATTAAAATGAGCATTATATCAATCAGCATAAGCTAAAAGTAGACTCATGGCCTATAGCATTAGTAACCAGTTACTTGTGTCTCCATCTAGTAATG
The DNA here is from genome assembly GCF_046562875.1 of Panthera onca. Lineage (NCBI taxonomy): Eukaryota > Metazoa > Chordata > Mammalia > Carnivora > Felidae > Panthera > Panthera onca. Next base: position 27,515,238 of record NC_138342.1, on the reverse strand, counting down.
GAGTCTATGCCTTCCTTTTTTATGTTCAAACATATAGCGCGTAAGACATTGTCAGGGACACACTGGTCCTTACAAGGTATGCACCAAATTAAAGCAAATCAAGGCAGTCTAGAATCGGTGAATTTTAAACACTGACTTACAGAAATTGTTCTGGGCCTACTAAGTCTCTGCTTCAATTCTGTAGAAAGTATAAATATTAAATGTCACTGTACACATTTTCACCTCTAAGATGAATAGTCTGAGGGTCTAATGTATAACATGATGACTATAGTTGATAACACTGTGTTGTATATTTAAAATTTGTTAGAAAAGTAAAACTTGAATGTTCTTACCAAAAAAAAAAAAAGATAAATATGTGAGATGATGGATATATTAATTAACTAGATGGAAGAAATCCTTTCACAATGTAGGCATATACCAGATCATCACTATGTACACTTTATTTTTTGATTATTTTAATTTTTTTAGAGACAGAGAGAGAGGGAGGGAGAAAGCATGCCCACAAGTGGGGGTGGGGGCAGAGGGAGAGGGAGAGAGAGAGAGAGAGAGAGAGCATCTTAAGCAGGCCCCATGCTCAGTGCACAACCTGATGTGGGTCTTGATCCCGTGACCCTAGAATGGGATCATGACCTGAGCTGAAATTAAGAGTTGGATACTCAACCAACTGAGCCACCCAGGAACCCCGCTATATACACTTTAAATATCCTATAATTTTATCAATTATACCTCAATAAACCGGAAAAAAAAATCTTTCTCCATATTGAAGTATTTTAGAAAAAAAATTGAACTTTTTATTTTGGCTTGTCAACAAAAGCAAGCTTATAGGTTGAACTGAATTTAAGCTCACTTCTAATATCTCAAACTTTCCCCTTAAATTAACATGGTTATTTCTCCAGATAATATTTAGAAAGCAATTCATGTGCTCTTTTTAATTTCTCCATGACTTCTACTCCAGTGAATTCGGGGAACATCTTTGCTATTCCTTTTTCCCAGGGGAACAATTTATAAAGTAGGACAAGCCCAAATGACTTTTTTTTCTTAACTTAGACAAGAATGCATTGTTTTGGAGGAAATGTTGCTGATCTATCTCTAAAATGATTGCCTTTTTGTCAAAGACACCCAAGATACTGTCTTTTCTCTTACATTTCTGTTAAAGTTATAAAGAACGTGTCAGTCAGTGGGAGCTGTATGTTCTTGAAACATGGATGCCTATGTCTGTGGGATTTGAATGATGATGGTCCTAATCAGATGACAGTCTGCGGACTGTCGAAAACTCTACACTTTCATCAAACAAGATGAGTAATGTTTTACCATAAATAGTATTAATATGATTAATAGCATTTCTCTAGCAGTTAGGCTTTAGATAGTAAAAATATTTGTTAAACATTAATGATTTTTTTATAGTAGGGTTCTGACTACATAAATAGATGGTTCTCCTTGCATATATAATTGCAATTACAAGTTTATATAACTACATCTACAGTTTTCCTCACTGTTTAAAGTTAAAATTTGAATGCCAGCATATTTTTAAAGTAAAACGTATGCACTTTAATTTTAGTAAAGTTCTAAAAAATTAACAAAGTTTTCCTGGAGTGCTACAATGTATAAAATAGTAGGGGACCCAGAGAGAACAGCATATAAAGCTGATAATGTGTTATCATCATACACAAAGCATGTAGGGTTTAGTCTATTAAGAAAGGGATCTTATACTCTTCACCATAAGAGTAGAAGTTGAAAGGAATTTTTGTCAGTTACCAGAAAAAAATAATGGTTAGACATTTTTATATTCTGGCAATTAAGCTCAATAAAATGTTGCATTAAGATTTACTTATGGCTTCATGAATTTGTAATATAGACCTCACATACCTTAAAAACCATTTGAGGTAGCTAATTGCAAAAATGAAATATGGAGAAGAGCTGGTTTACAGTTCACATGAAAAAGGTCTGGGAAATTTAGTAATATTCAAATCAATGACTCAGAATTGTTGGGATCTCTACAAGATGTCCTTCTCTGGCCACAGGGAATGGATTCTTTTAAACCAAATGAATAGTAAGGTCTGTAACTATTAAAAAAGGAAAGCAGAATCCCTTAGTAAAGCATCAAATTGTAAAATGTTGAAAATAAAGCCTAATAATTGTGAACTATGTATAATATTTGCATATGAGCTGTTCATAGCTTTGGCTGAAGGATGGCTGAGGCCAATAACAATTATTCCAAATCTAGACTTTGCCCTAGAAAGAATGTCTCTGTGATGTCAGAAAGAGATTATGGACATGAAGCATATGATATATACCATATCATATATACACACTTATATATTATATAAAAAATAAAATAAAGTATATTATTCTATGTAATTTATATCTTATATTTGTTATATCTATAATCTATAGAATACTATGTACTACATATTATGTTACACATTATACATATTCTACATTCTATATATTACAGATTATCTATGTCTTTCTTCCTCTTTTCTCAGTTATCTCCATTTATAGGACTATATTTCTAAAATTCTGTTCATTTCCATTATCAGTATTATTCAAGGAGGGTCTTCTGGATTAAAGCATAATACCTTGGTCCTTAACATACACACATTTACCCATACATCCATACAATCTTAAGTGTGCAAAACAAGCCTGAACTAATAACATATGAAAATTATCTGGGTAATTTAAGGAAAAGAGTTACCTTTGTGTTTCACAGTTATGAAACAATTCGGGTAGATATGGTTTCTGCTTCTTATAAAGAAGTAATTAGGTCAGTCCTACTATGTAGTCCCAGAACAGCACACTCAACAGCAGCTCCAGGGTAAATATTTTAATCATACTAAGTGAGAGAATCATTCTTGAGTTTTTTGGGATACAGTAAACCTCTGGACAGAAAAATATGCTTTCCATAATTCTTGTATGCCAGAATCTTCACTGTTATCCAGAGCACATTCATTCTCCATTATGTTTTGTAAACTCTAAAACTCATCCGTTTTAGAACTTACGCAACGAGCTCAATGAAACCAACATAGGCTTCTGTGTGTGTGTGTGTGTGTGTGTGTGTGTGTGTGTGCGCATGTTGTAATAAGAATAGTAATTATCCATTCCCTAAAATAATTAAAACACTAATTTCTTTTTTTTATATTTAATTTTTTAAAATCTTTATTTATTTTTGAGAGAGAGAGACAGAGCATGAGCAGGTAAGGGACAGAGAAGGAGACACAGAATCTGAAGCGGGCTCCAGGCTTTGAGCTGTCAGCACAGAGCCCGACATGGGGCTTGAACCCACCAGCTGTCAGATCATGACCTGAGCTGAAGTCAGACGCCCAACAGACTGAACCACTCAGGCGCCCCTAAAACACTAATTTCTAAACATCAAAAAGTGACTTCATTCAGTTTTGTTAAATAGTATGAGAACTCCCAGACAGTTACCACTATTGGTAACATTTTACATACATGTGGTACAATTACAACAATTAAAGAAGCAATACTGATACATTATTATTAACTAAAGTCTACAGTTTAATTAGAGTTCACTTTGTGTTATGCATTCAACAGGTTTTTACCAATGTGCAATGGCATGTGTCTGCCATTACAGTATTATACAGAATAGTTTCACCAGCCTAAAAATTCCCTGTGCCCCAGCTAGCCTTCTGCCTTCCCAACATCGCTGAGCCCCTGGAAACCACAGATATTCTACTGTCTTCAGTTTTTCCTTTTTAAAAATATTGTACAGTTGAAATCATACAGTATGTTATCTTTTCAGATTGGCTTCTTAACAATTAGCAACATGAATTGAAGTTTCCTTCTGGTAACTTGACGGTTTGTTTCTTTTTTTCTTTTGTTCTGAATAGCACTCCACTGGATGTAGGTACCACAGTTTAAGCATTCACCTTTTTAAGGGCATCTTTTGCTTCTGATTTTTGGCAACTATAAATAAAGCTGCAGTAAACATTTGTGTGAAGGTTTTGGTGTTGACGCCAGCAATGAATGAGACTTCTTATTCATTCACATTCTTGCTAGTATTTAGTATTGCCAGGGTTTGGGATTTTATGCATTCTAATAGGTGCAAAATGGAATCTCATTGTTTTTTTTTTTTACTATGCAGTTCCCCGAGGACATATGATGTAGAACATCTCTTCATATGTTTATTTGCCATCTGTATATCTTCCTTGGTGACTTTAATTTTTGCTCATTATTTAACTGGGTTTTTGTTTGTTTGTTTGTTAAGTTTTAAGAGATACTTCATTCATTTTGGATGTTCATAAATCCTATTACTTTATCACAAGCTTATATCATCCACTTAACAATTAAACTAATACTAGAAGTTGATCTTCAGAAGCAACATATTCATGCAGTTTCTCAAAACATGTATCTTAGCCAACCTGCTGGGCATAAATCTTCCTACTTACTCATTGCTTTCAAGTTAAGAGCACCAAGGTGCAGGTTATAACAAAATTAAAGTGTTTATTTGTATTTGAATACACTTAAAAATACTCATTTATTAATTTGTGAGTTCAATTATGAACTAATTCCTTGGGAAAGTTAATTCTGACTCAGCATGTAGTTGCTTCTTTAAATAACTTAGGGCCAGTTCTAGATAATACTGCCATATTCTGGACCAGAGGCTGAGTGTGAGAATGACAATCAAGACAGTTATAACCTTTGAACACATTAAACAAATGTTAATCAATGACCTTGTAGGTGTTCGCCATTGGATTATATACTAAAGACCCAAAGTTGAATAAACAATGGGCACTCTCCAAGCAAAGTAATAAAAAGCACAAGCAATTAAGCAAAGATTTTAAAATAATAAATTCATGAATTTTTAAGAACTTCACTCAAATTTGAACTGGCCCATGAAATCAGCATAGAACTTAGCATAGAACATCTCTTTTAATAACTCGTTTTTAGTTGGTCACGAGGGTCCAAAAAATACCCTCTTACTGTTGTCCTGTTGTCAAAATCATTCTTCAGTTTTCCAGGAAACCCAGACTCACAGGGAAAGTCTGTCATCTAGAGGAGGAATATGTCCCAGCAAGAGGGATAGGACTTCTCTTCCATGGACTGTGCACGTGTTCTTCTCTTGCACAGTCTTAGGGGTGCTCAGCAACCATACCAAGTTCAGTTCAATGTACTGCTACCTCCAAGTACTGTGACACAGGCTCCAAAGTTATTAGACTATATCACAGTGTAAAATGATCACGCACCATATCACAGTGTAATATGTGCACCATATTGCAGTGTAAAATGATGTCTGGGCCCTACAGACATTCCACAGATTAGCAGTAAACTCTGATGCTATCAGCCCTTACCAAGAACCTTCATGCCCTACTTATGGAACCACATCATCAACACACAACGCTCCTCCTCTTGGAGTCATTTCATTTTCTCTCCCCACCATGATATTTAGAATAGAGCAACATCCAGCCATGCCATCCGGTCTCCTTGACTTGAAACTCAGATAGCACTTGGGGTATCAGGTCCTTTTCTTTCTAGAAGAATCTTAAGCTCTTTACACATGGTTCTCAATGGCTTTGTACCCTAAGGATATTGGACATTTGCATTGAGGTGAGTAATGAAATCATAATTCCAGGTCCAATATATGTTTCCTTACTTTACCTTCACAGAGAAGAAAGGAAGGAAAGGAGAGGGATGGGAGGGGAAGAAAGGAAAGGAAGGGAAAGGAAGGGAAAGGAAGGGAAAGGAAAAGGAAGGAAAGGAAAGGAAAGGAAAGGAAAGGAAAGGAAAGGAAAGGGAAAAAAAGGCAAGGCAAGGCAGAAAATGGGATGGAAAGAAAGGATGAAAGAAAGAAAGAAAGAAAGAAAGAAAGAAAGAAAAAGAAAGATGCAAAGAAAGAAAGAATAAAGAGAGGCAATGCACTTACTCTCTTGGAAAAAAAAAAGATTTCATGCACGAAGGAGAATAAGTAGATAGTTTAAATTATGCACTAATGTTACGTTCATGATCAGTGGCTATCTGTGGTCTCTAACTGGACAGCTATACACTTATGAAGAGTAAAATGAAATCTTCAGAAGTTAAAAAACCAATTCTTATTTCCCTATTACAGGAAATATTTAGTCAAGATGTGAGTTTGGGCTCTGGGACTAGAGGTCATACCTCTCCCTTAGGCCTTTCTTCCCTCATCATCAGTGATGAAGGGAGGGATGTGCAGTATAAAACACTGGTCTCCAGAAGTCTCAACTCTCCCAAAAGTCAGAGAGGACCAGCACACCAGGCCTAAAAATATGCCTCCTAAACTTTGCAATCTGCTCATCAAGGATGAAAAGAAAGAATCAAAGCCTGCCACTCCTTGCCATTCAACACAACTTCACATCCCTGCTTGTCTTGAATTCGCTACAATTAATCTGATGAAGTCTTTTATTCCTCTTGAAACTGATCCGCAGAAGAATCCTCCAGATCAATTGACACATCCCTCATGTTTTTAATGCCTGTCCCTATAATTCCCCCTTTCTAATTCTTTAAAATCTTTCATGAAACTCTTGAAATTTATAAGACATTATCAGAGCCATCTCTAATATCTTGCTTCCTTTCCTCTGACCTTTCCCTTCACATTTATGTTCTAATAAAAATCTGGCTTCCTTCCACAAGCTCTACTTCCCACAGAATCTTCTCAATGAGGGTAATTCTTTCTTTTTTCTTGTCCCACAGTTCTACCATGGGGCCTGTAGATGGGACATGTGGATGCCTTTCTACTGTTGCCACTTTTATTTTATTTTTTATTATTTTTTTTAAAATTTTTTTTAAGGTTTATTTATTTTTGAGAGAGAGACAGAGCATGAACGGGGGAGGGTCAGAGAGAGGGAGACACAGAATCCGAAACAGGCTCCAGGCTCCGAGCTGTTAGCACAGAGCCCAACGCAGGGCTTGAACTCACGGACCGTGAGATCATGACCTGAGCCGAAGTCGGCCGCTCAACCGACTGAGCTACCCAGGCGCCCCCTGTTGCCACTTTTAGACCATTCTCCTTTTATTATCCCCAACACTCCTGGCTTTGTATCAAATATCATCTGTTCCTCAGTGCTATTATCTGGCAACTGACTAGTCACACCCTATCATTTCTAGTTGTTTTTAGCTTGTGACTTATGGCTACTTTCTCTAGCACTATGTCAGTCTCAAGTTTTTATTATTTCAATTTACATATGCAGAAAAAAACATAGATGATTCTTCTAATACTTTGCATTCTCAATTATTTGAACTAATTTCCTCTTATTAGTTCATTTTCAACCTACTTTAGCACTCATTCTAAAAGTTATACCCTAGGCACCACAGTGATAAATATATGTAATATACATGATATGTCAGTAAATTGACTCTGGGGGAGAAAAAAAAAAGGCTGAGTTTGTAGAGCCTTTTTTTTAAATTTTTTTTAACATTTATTCATTTTTGAGAGTGAGAGAGACAGAGCATGAGCGACGGAGGGGCAGAGAGAGAGGGAGACATAGAATCCGAAGCAGGCTCCACGCTCCAACCTGTCAGCACAGGGCCTGATGCAGGGTTCGAACTCACAGACCACGAGATCATGATCTGAGCTGAAGTCGGACACTTAACCGACTGAGCTACCCAGGTACCCCATAGAGCTTTTATTTTTACCACGTGAACTATCCAACCATGGATGATTTTAAGGTTCTGGAGGTTTTTGTATCCAGCTTACAAAACCCCAGAAAATGTAACATTTGGCTATTACAAGCAAGTCTTAGATCATATAACACATTACTATAGTCATCTTTAATGTTCATCTATCCTACTTCCTAATCACTTATCCCTACCTGTCTACTTCAGTCCTTTCGGTCCTCCAAACTCAACAACCTGTTGGGATCTTCAATTTATTTTGGTCACCATTATTTCACTGCTCTCTACCCCTCAATGTATGTCTCCTTGATGTGTCAATTATTAGTCTTTATCTCATTTAACTAGTCAGGATCTGACATCAGTTGACCACTCACTCCCTCACTTTGTAAAAGTCCTTTACTGGGCTTCCAAATCAATACAATCTTATGGCATTTCATTTTTCTTTCTACTGTTCTGGTTCTTCCTCTCCTCGGTCTATTTTACGTGCATCGCCCCTTCTCAATTTTGGAATGCCACAGAGGTTAGTCTTTGGTTCTCTTCTCTATATTTTCACCTCCTTGTTGATCTCATCTATTTTCAAATATTTAAATACTCTGTATAGGTCAAACTCTCACAACTTTCTGTCTGAAAACTACTTATTTCTTTCCAAGTCTAGACTTTTATTTTCCACTGTCTACTCAACATAATGTATACGAATCTAAAACATATCTCAAAATTAACATGTCAAAGACTAAATTCCTGACTTTAGTTGAAGACTACTATATCTTTTGACGTCTACTATATCAAAATCCTTGATGCCGTCCATGGTTCCTTTAATTTATGTCACATATCCAATCCATCAGGGAAGTATGTCTTCTCTATCTTCAATACGTATTCCTACGCATCCTTCTTTTCGCCACTGACGCTGATTCCTCCCAGATCTCATGTGCCCTCGTCACTTAATTGCTGAGGGATATAGTCATCTTTTTATCTTCATGCTTTGTACAGCACCTAATATAAATAGTACAGGATCACTGAATGAATAAACAAATGAATAAAAAAGTGATTATAGAGTTATTCTTGACCATTTGACTGAAAAGACTCCGTAACATTTTATTGTTTGACAGAAACATATTCTGAAAATTCTTCAACCTAATATATCCAACTTTCTCCAGAAAATGGACAACTGTTTTCTTGCCATTGTTTTCATCTTGCCATTGCTTTTTTTCCCCCTCAAATAAACCAAAGAGCAGCCTTTGCATCCTTCTTGTGAAAGGGAAAATAATTTCTCAGTTTCTCATGAACTCTTCATCATCTTACACCACTTACCTGGGAATTTTTAAAATTCCCACTTCATTTCAGAACTCAAGTTACTTTACATAAGTCTTATTTTTCCTGATTCTGGACCCTCCTTTTTAAGATTTTCATTATTTTATTTGTCTCTTTTTTTCCCCTTGTCAATATCTGTGAATGTCCTATTTCCCATTGCCTCCGTATAAATTTCCATCATGCAATCCTGCCATGTTTTGTCTACCTCTCTTTTCTATATTTACTTTCTTCCCTTTTGCAACTCACATTGTCATTTTCTCCATCCCAGAATTGGCTTATAAAACTTTAATAGTTACTGATACTTTGTGGTATTTGACAGTCATTCAGAACATGAGATTATAAAGAGTAAAATACCAATATGTGAAAGAGAACAATGCATACCACACCCCCCCGGCCCCAGAAAAAAAAAAGGAAGAAAAGCAGGGGCATTGGAACAGGAAACAGAAACAAAAATTATCCTGACCTGACCTAGAAAACAATAAAAGCATTTGTATAAAATCCACTACCACCACATAATTCTCATCTCTAAGGACTAAGAAGTGATGTGAAGTAATTTAATAACTCTGTTAAGCATGGCAAAAGAAGTTAAATAGTACTTTATACCAGGAAAGATTTATGAAGATCATGGGTTTTCAGCAGGACCAAATGGTTTGAATGACACTTTCAGGGATCAGACACCTACTGACGGAACATAAGTCATTTTCATTGCATTTTTTCCTCTACAATATTACTACATCATCTCCTCTATTTCCCTCTATACTTTAATGGGTATTTGTCAGAATAAGACAAACTTTCCCACAGAAAACACAAGGCTTACTTATAATAAAAATGTGGAACAGTACAAACAAAACTCGTTTCCATCCTAGAAAGAAAAATGATTCCATCATTCTTTGAATCATTCACCAAGGGCTCAGTTGTCCTATTTTTGCCCTCAGCATTATTCCTCCGTGTCAGTGTTTTAGTGCAAAACACACTACAGAGTATGCACTAGAGAGTCTATTAAAAGCTACTGTAGCACCCAGAGGTGTGTGGAAAATGAATTATTGACAGAGTCCTACTGGAAAGGTACCATATCTATCATTTGTTTCTGATTTTTTTTTTTTGAAGATTGTGTGACAGTTGTTTTTCTTCTTTATTCCTTGACATAGAGGGAGAAGAAAATTTAGATTAATATTCATTTCCATAATAAGAACCATCTTTTAGGAGAAGAACAAACATAACCATTTAAAATCCCATAGACACTGTCATATTAGTACAAACACTAACATTCATCAATGTTGCAGGAATGTGTGTAAACTATTTTAGAGTGATTTGTGTTTGTTTGTTTTTTTAAGTGTGCTTTCCTACACAACAACTGTGGCATCTGTTTTCCTACTACTCAATTTTCTCTTGCCATAACGTACCCTTTGTGTTTTTCTTTGCCTCCTCATCTTTAATCCTTTTAAACTCTGCCTCTTCATCCATATACAGCACAATAAGTGCTTATTAGCTGATTTATGGATTCTTTTTTTCTTTGAGAGAGGGCATGAGTGAGCGAGGCACAGAGAGAGAGGGAGAATGAGAGAATCACATGCGACTCCACATTGTCAGCCCAGAGTCTGAAGACGGGCTCATGCTCAGCCTAAGCTGAGATCATGGCCTAAGCCAAAGTCATATGCTTAACCTACTGAGCCACCCAGGCACTTCTGAAAATCATTTAAAATGACACCATCACTATCCATATCTCATTTTCCCTAGATTTTCTTTTAAACACATAGTTAGAAGCCATCTATTGTCTTATTTTCTCATATCTTTTTACAAAATTATGCCGTCTTTATAGAGGTTCCTCTGTATATAATAAATATTATATATATTTTCTAGCACTTGATTATATTTTCCCTATTGGGTATTACGTACAATTTTATTTTTAACATTGTACTAAAATGCTTATGCTGTTAAAAACTTGATTGGCATTTGTCAATTATTAAGCAAATATTTATTGAATGTCTAATGTAATAGATAATTTGCAGACTCTAGTCAGGGAGCAAGATTGACTCAATTCTTACTTTTAAGGAGCTGAGATTCTAGAGGTGGGTCACCAGTGGTGGAAAAGTTAAACAAGCTCAAAATCAAGTGCATAGATATTTCTGGCAAAGTTTATGAAGAACATAGAGAATCGTAATAGCATAGACCGTGACTACGGAAGAAACTATGGCCTCTTCAAAGAACGGGGACAAGAAAAACTGATGCACATTATGTAAAGTTAGTCGAGTTTTGACTAAATTGGTGGGAAAATAATTGGTAAGAAAAAAAAATAAATTCCTAGGTTTCCTAAGAACATGGTAAGTGTATGGCAAATTTAATCATTATTTAACCTTTCTCAGGAAGGGGCCCCAATTTGCCTGAATGAAGACTTGAACCTGGTGGAAGTGACAGACACTGGAACCAGCAAGTATAAACCTCCAAAGCTAGAATGTTCCTGGAATTTGAAAACTAGTGCAAATGTTTGCACAATAGTGAACAAGTGGATAGTGGTAATAAATGAGGTTGAAGACATTGTCAGAAACTGAATCATACCGTTCTTTGGGCCTCGGGAAGAAGGTTAGGTGTTCATTTAAGTGTGGTTGAAAGATTGAAATTGGTGTGTTTAGAGTGCGGGAAGCACATAATATAATTTATGTTTTAAAAAAATCTGGTTGATTGTTGTGGCAATGGGTAGTGGGGAGGTGAGAGAGGATTGTATTGTTGTACTCCATATGAGATATGTTAATTACTTGGACAAGAGTTTCAGCAGTAAAAGAGGAGTTTTAAAAGTTAGTCAAATACAGAATATAGTTAAGGGTGGAGTCAGTAAGATTTACAAGTAGATTGGTTGCTAGATGTGGAAGAAAATGTAATCTTTAATGACTCCTACAGTAGGTTTGGACAATTCTGCTAACATTGGTACAATTTTCAGATATGGGAAAATATTTAGGATTGATATATTTAGGGGGATATACCAAAACATATGTTTTGGTTATGATAAGTTTAGTTATGAAATGTCTTTTTTTTTAACGTTTATTTATTTTTCAGACAGAGAGAGACAGAGCATGAACAGGGGAAGGTCAGAGAGAGGGAGACACAGAATCTGAAACAGGTTCCAGGCTCTGAGCTGTCAGCACAGAGCCCGACGCACGGACCGCGAGATCATGACCTGAGCCGAAGTCGGCCGCTTAACCGACTGAGCCACCCAGGCGCCCCAAAATGTCTTTTAAATACAAAAGGTCAAATAGGAAAGATAATATAACATTGAACTCTAGGATATGCTAATAATTAAAGCTTTAAATTTAGGACGACTGATCACATAGTTTTTAAAGTTAGAAAATCAAATAAAGCCTGGTAAGTCAGAGATAATATAGAAGAAAAAGTTACCCCGGGACTGTCCTGGTACTAAGAGATCTGTGAGAAAGAAAGTGTCCACAAAATGAAATTGGTAACAAAAAGGCAACTGGATAGGAAGAAAATGAGGATAATGTGGTGAAAACCAGGAACATAAAATGGTTCAAGAAAAAGGTTGTGGTATACGAATAGCATAAAATGAAGTTAACTGTACGTTGCTGGTGATTTTGATTAAAGCTACTTCATACAAATTTTAAAGACCAAAGATTATATGCAATGTATTATAGGAAAACCAGAAGATGAAAACAAAACAAGAAGAATTATGGATGCTGCCACTTTAAGATGAAGATGATTAATTCCCTTAAGATGGAAATGATCTGGCAGAGCAGGTATTAGAAAACTGTGACCCTTGGCTCAGTCGGTTAAGCGGCCGACTTCAGCTCAGGTCACGATCTCGCAGTCCGTGAGTTCGAGCCCCGCGTCAGGCTCTGGGCTGATGGCTCAGAGCCTGGAGCCTGCTTCCGATTCTGTGTCTCCCTCTCTCTCTGCCCCTCCCCCGTTCATGCTCTGTCTCTCTCTGTCTCAAAAATAAATAAAAAAAAAAAAAGTTAAAAAAAATTAAAAATTAAAAAAAAAAAAGAAAACTGTGACCCATGGGCCAAATCAAGACTACCATTGGTATTTTGTAAATAAAATGTATTATCATTATGTCCATTCATTCACATACCATATATACCTGCTTTTGTGCTGAATAGCAAAACTAAATAGTCATAACAGAGACCGTAAGACTGCAAAGACTAAAATATTTAATATCTGGCCCTTTACAGGAAAAAAGTTTACTCACCTTTTCAGTAGAGGACAAAATTCATCATATAAAGGAGAAAGAGAATAGTTGAAGAAAGTGTGCTAAAAAGAATTGAATTAAGGGGTGCCTGGGTGGCTCAGGCGGTTGAGCGGTGGACTTGGGCTCAGGTCATGATCTCGTGGTCCGTGAGTTCGAGCCCCGCGTCAGGCTCTGTGCTGAACAGCTGGGAGCCTGCTTGAAGTTCTGTTTCTCCCTCTCTCTGCCCTTCCCTCGCTCCGCTCTGTCTCTCTTTCTCTATCAAAAATAAACATTAAAAAATTAAAAAAAAATTGGATTAAATAAAATGGCTTATTCATATATTTTCTACTCATATATTTTTTTCCACTGCCATGTAAAGAAACTAAGTGCGTAGGTGTAGATTGAGAAAGTATGGTGTATTTGGTGGTATACGGACAAAATAGGCCAACCTGGAGACCTTCACTTCTGGCCAAGATGCAACGGCAAGGATTACATTGACCCTTCTGCCAGAAACAACCAAAAAAAACAGGCCAACAACAAAAGAAAAAGGTTTGCAAGATAGTGAGCTCTAAATATCAGACAACAAAGGATAGTGATCCTTCTGAGATGAAAAACAAATTAAGTGAGCCTTGCCATTGCTACAAATGTCTCCTTTGAGAGAGGCTGCAGGGCCTGCTTAGGAAGGGGAAACCCTGGTAGAGCCCAGAGGATATGAACCCAAGAGTCTGGGAAGACCAAGAATTCGCAGGACAGAGTACTACAAAGAAAAGAGATGCACAAAGAGTAAACTCTGGAGAACTTTAATGAGTGTATTTCAAGTGGCAGGTGAATAATGACCGATGTATACATGTGAACAAACTACTCAAGACAGAGAAAAGAATTATCAAAAGAAATTGAGGTACTGATGCTCAGTACTCAGACAGAAGTGAAAATCATGGCTGTTCCTACCAGTCAGACTGGAAATGATTCATAAAACAAGACCTGAAAGGGTCAAACTGTTTCCAAATAACTTAACTATATCCTAAACAAAGTTCAAAATGTTTGTATGAGTGTAAAAGTATTCATCACTCAAGAAAATAAAATTTACAAGTCTAGTATCCAATAGCAAATCATCAAACCAGCAAAGAAACAAGAAAAGAGGATACATAATGAAGAGATGAATCAATCAGAAACAATAGAACTGATATAGATGTTGGAATTAGCATGCAGGGACATAAAAACAAACAAAACCACTTACAACTGCATTCCGGAGAGAAAGACAAAAAGAATCATTTACATTAGCCTCCTAGAGAAATGTGAACCCTCTTGCACTTTTGGTGTGAATGCAAACTGGTGCAGCCACTCTGGAAAATCGTGTGGAGGTTCCTAAAAAAATTAAAAATAGAACTACCCTATGACCCAGCAATAGCGCTGGTAGGAATTGACCCAAGGGAGACAGGAGTACTGATGCATAGGGGTACTTGTACCCCAATGTTTATAGGAGCACTTTCAACAACAGCCAAATTATGGAAAAGAGCCTAAATGTCCATCAACTGATGAATGGATAAAGAAGTTGTGATTTATATACACAATGGAAAACTACGTGGCAATAAGAAAGAATGAAATATGGCCTTTTGTAGTAACGTGGATGGAACTGGAGAGTATTATGCTAAGTGAAATAAGCCATACAGAGAAAGACAGATACCATATGTTTTCCCTCTTATGTGGATCCTGAGAAACTTAAAAGAAGACCATGGGGGAGGTCAAGGAAAAAAAAAAGGGAGAGAGGGAGAGAACCAAACCATAAGAGACTCTTAAAAACTGAGAATAAACTGAGAGTTGATGGGGGGTGGGAGGGTGGGGAGGGTGAGTGATGGGCATTGAGGAGGGAACCTGTTGGGATGAACACTGGGTGTTGTATGAAAACTAATTTGACAATAAATTTCATATTAAAAAAAATAAATAAATAAATAAATAAATAAATAAATAAATAAATAAGCAAGCCTCCTAGAGATGAAGACCACAATGATTGAGATTAAAGGAAGAAAACAAAAAAATCCACTGGTATAGGATTAGCAGATTAGATATTACAGAACATGAAGAAATCATCCAGTACAAAATCACAGAAGAAAATCACAGACAAAAACCATTGTAAAAAATGCAGAGCTTTAGTGAACCCTGAAACAACTTCAAGCAGCCTAACCTGTATAATTAGAGTCCCCAAAGGATAGAAGACAGTGTTGGGAAAAAAATAGTGAAGAAATAGTGACCAAATACTTTGTAAGATGTCTTAAAATTTGAAAAAAAAAGCATAATTTGTTATAGTAGCAAAATAAATAATAAAAAATATGAGATAATTCTAGTAGATAGAGAAAAAATTTGATAAAATCCAATATCCATTACATATTAAAAAATAAAATATTCTCAGAGAATATCAACGCAAATATCCGCAACATAATACTTCTGTGAAAAATCTATCATTATCCTCACAGATAATTTTAAAATAATGAATGTTTAACTCATGTTAGAAAAAGACAAGTTTGTCCATTTTCTATACTTCTATTTAACAATGTCCTAGATGTCTAAGCAGTTAAGTAAGGCAAGAAAATGAAAAAAAGCTTTACAGAATTGAATAGAAAGAAGTAAATATGTCTTTATTTAAAAACAGCATGATTTTCTATGTAGAAAATATGATACAATGTATTTAAAATTACAAGAACTGGACTCTGAAAACTATAAAACACTGATGTAAGAAACTGAAGATAAACACAAAGAAATGGAAAAACATTCCATGCTCATGGGTTGGGAGATGAAATATTGTTAAAATGTCTATATTACCCGAAGCAATCTATACATTTATTGCAATCCTTATCAGAATACCAACAACACTTTTCACAGAGCTAGAACACACAATCCTAAAATTTGTATGGAACCACAAACGACCCCAAATAGCCAAAGCATTCTTGAAAAAGAAAAGTAAACCTGGAGGCATCACAATTCAAGACTTCAAGTTATATTACAAAGCTGTAGTCATCAAGACAATATAGTACTGGAACAATAATAGACACATAAATCAGTGGAACAGAATAGAAAACCGAGAGATGAACCCACTATATGGTCAATTAATCTTCAACAAAGTAGGTAAGAACTTCCAGTGAGAACAAAGATTGTCAGTTCAACAAATAGTGCTGGGAAAATTGGACATTGACATGCAAAAGAATGAAACTGGACCACTTTCTTACACCATTCACAAAAATAAACTCAAAATGGGTGAAAGACCTAAATGTGAGATAGGAAACCACTTAATTTCTAGAGGAGAACACAGGCATCAACCTTTTTGACCTCAGCCTAGCAACTTCTTACTAGTTATGTCCCCTGTGAGGCATGGGAAACAAAAGGAAAAATAAACTATTAGAACTATATCAAAATAAAAAGCTTCTGCATAGCAACAGAAACAATCAACAAACTAAATGGCAACCTATGGAATAGGAAAATATATTTGAAAATGACATATCTGATAAAGGGTTAGAATCCAAAATATATAAAGAACTTACCAAATTCAACACCCCCAAAAAATAACCCAGTTAAAAAATGGGCAGAAGACATTAATAGACATTTTTCCAAAGAAGACACACGTATGGCCAACAGACACATGAAAAGATGCTCAACATCACTCAACATCAGGGAAATACAAGTCAAAACTACAATGAGATATCACCTCACATCTATCAGAATGGTTACAAATAACAACATAGGAAACAATAGGTGTTGGCAAGAATGTGGAGAAAGGGGAGCTATCTTACAATGATGGAAGGAATGCAAACTGGTATAGCCACTCTGGAAAACAGTATGGCAATTCCTCAAAAAGTTAAAATTAGAACTATCCTACAACCCAGAAATTGCAGTATTAAGTATTTACCCAAAGGATACAAAAATACTAATTTGAGGGGATATATGCACCCTGACGTTTATAGCAGTATTAGCAACAGTAGCTAAGTTATAGAAAGAGCCCAAAGGCCCATCAAATGACGAGTAAAGAAGCGGTGTATATATATACAATGGGATATTACTCAGCCATAATAAAGAATGAAATTTTGCTATTTGCAACAATGTGGATGGAGCTAGAGAGTATTATGCTAAGTGAAATAAGTCAGTCACAGAAGGACAAATACTATATGATATCATTCATATATGGAATTTAAGAAACAAAAGAAATGAACATGGAGGGAGAAAAAGAGAAACAAACCAAGAAACAAACTCTTAAGTACAGAGAACAAACTGAGGGTTACCAGAGGGGAGACGAGTGGAGGAGTGGGTTAAATAGGTGATGGGGATTATGGAGTGCACTTGTGATGAGCACCAGGTGTTGTATGTAAATGTTGAATCACTAAATTCTACACCTGGAACTAATATTATACTGTGTGATCACTAACTGGAATTTAAATAAAAACTTGGAAGAAATGAAAAATAAAAAAAAAATAAGTAAAATATTACTATAACTAAAAATGAGTTTAACAGAACAGTAGAATGTAAAATCCATATACCAAATCAACTGCATTTCTATATACTAGCAACAAACAAACTAAAATAGAAATTAACATAACAATACCATTTAAAGTAGCATCAAAATTATTAAACACTTGGAGATAAAGCTGATAAAATAGGAAAGAAGCATCATATACTGAAAACCAGAAAATATTGCTGAGAAATTAAGACCAAAATAAGGAGAGACATATACTGTGTGAGTGGGTGCAGCAAAGTATGACATAAAATGATCTCAATTTACAGTAGATCAAGATCAGAAAGTGGAAGCATTATACATAAATGAGGGAGTAGAGCCTGTATTGGTGATGACAGAATGACGATAGCTCTGTGTGTAAGTGGGTAGAGTGGAGAAAAAAAATTATCTCCAAATGTGGCATGGTCAAGAATGTAAGAAGACGGAGTGTTGGAAGGAGCATCTACTGTGCCTTGACTTTGACAAGAATGATAACAGGAAGAGTGAAGATGACAGTGATCTAATTTTTAAAATGATCAAATAATGAAGGAGCACTATTGGATCCTTAGATGATATTAAGACAAAGCTAAAAGAGTATGAAACCTGACTACACACATCTCAAAAATCCTGGAGATTTTAAAAGAGGGGAAAGAAGACATTGAATGGAAAGGGCAGTAGGGAACCGAGAAGATCCTTACTCATTTACACATGCTAGAGGTATATAAGATGTGGAAAAGAGAATGGCTTCCGTTTACAAACGCTGCAGAGATAACTAAGACCCTGGTTGTATTTACAGCAAGAAGAACCACAGGACAGTGAATGATATCCAGTGAAGTTTATGATTT
Source organism: Panthera onca (assembly GCF_046562875.1). NCBI lineage: Eukaryota > Metazoa > Chordata > Mammalia > Carnivora > Felidae > Panthera > Panthera onca. Next base: position 27,496,841 of record NC_138342.1, on the reverse strand, counting down.
GGATTCTCTTTATGTTTTATGTCTGTAAATCCTCATCTAACATTGTTCACTGTGTGAAATTAAAAGATAGAAAAATGCAAGTACTGCCTAAGACAAAATTTCCTTTTCTACTACCAACTTATCTCTTTATTATTTATTTAATTCTACATTTCTTCTCTTTCCAATTCATCCTCTCGGGGAAAGAAAAACTCATAAAACTTTAATGATATAACTATCTCTCTTCCCAAAATTATAGTCTCAGTATTGTAACCAAACAGTTACAATCTAATTACAAAATCTTTTTTCCTTAATATGAAATTTATTGTAAAATTGGTTTCGATACAACACCCAGTGCTCATCTCAATAGGTGCCCTACTCAATGCCCATCACCCACTTTCAAATCTTAGTGTTACTTTCATTTTCTCAAGGTATGTCTCTGATCAAATTCAAGCTTACTAAATTCTACTATACCAAAATGATGACTCCATAATGCTGTTTTATTGCTTTCATCATTAATGCACTGCTCTGTTTAATTATATTCATATAAACTAATCACCTAAAATATGAACTGCTGAAGCTTCTAGCATGATTTCATTTCAAATACTGAACTGTCAGTTTGAGAAGTCGTAGTTACTATAATCTGACTTATATTCTTTACACTAAGTAACTTATTCTTATTTCTTAACGTTTGGATGGTAACTTACATATATTTTAACATGTGTGTTTGATGAATGACATGACATGTTTAATCTCAGTTATATTTTTAGTATCATTATGAATGACATAGCAAAGTGATCTCTTTCATTTACTTTTATAATTTTATAAAATGGAAACCAAGTTATAATAAAATAAAAAATTTAATTTGAAGCCTAATTCAAATTCTAGCTAAATTACACCAAATACATTATTTTTTTAAATAATGAAAAAAAATAACTTTTACTTTGTAGCATTGTTGAGAAATTTAAATGACATGAAATATGTTAGTCTAACATACAGTTAGGCATTTAATAGTCCTTTTTACTTTCAATAAAGAATTTCTGAAACTCCAGGTATGTGACCTATGTGAGATGTAGTGATAATACTGAAATATCTCATGTGCTAGCCTTGCTGAAAGAAATAAAGTATACATATACAAAAACTGTTCACAAATGATGTTAATGTCTCTTTTCGTATGCACTGAAGTTTTTGAAACACTTTTTAAAATATATTGAATGTAAGCAGATTAGAGAAAATCCTTCGATAGGGAATAAAGCAGAGCTATACCATTAACTCTAATATTATCAGGTGGAATGGACCAGAGAAACATCTCAGCATCTTCATGAATTTCTGTGGACAGTTTTGAATCGACTAAGTAGTATACAGCTGACAGGGAATGTCGTAAGCATCTGTAAGTAAAACCAGAAAAGATTTCCTTTGCTGTCACTCAACAAAACGTTGGTCATTTGATCATTTTAATTATATTACATGTGCAGAATTTCATTGGTAGATATATAAGTAATTTTAAGAGTAAAACATATCTGCACAGAAAAACTACTGGTCAATCATAAAAATAGTTTCTGGTTTGGGTGACTTGAATGATTACAGTGATAATACCTAGACAGGAAATATCAGAGAAAAAGTTACTTTATGGAGAGAGATGATGAATTTTGACATGTTGATTCTGAGGTCCCTTATAAGCATCAAAATAAATGTCTAGGAGAAGTTATTGAGAACTTTGCTGTGGGTGTATACATGTTTTATTAGACCTCCCATGCACACCAACAAAAGACAACTGAATCATTAGGAATGTATTAGTCCATCACTTTTCCAGGATAGATAATTTTTAATTAATATAAGCCTCATTTTTTTCTTAAATAAAATATATTTCTGGTTTTACAATTCCAGTCTTTTGATCGACTTATCTTTTACTGATTATCATATTGTTTGTATTCTTTTAACTCTAAAATATGGCCTAAATTTTGTAATATGAAGTAGGGCTCTTCTCCTCTAATTACATTCCTGAACTTCCTTTTATACTATGCTTTTTTTCTTTTAAAAATAAAATTTCAAAAGTTTTTGATAAGTTCAGAAACAGATCTGTTAGAATATTGATTTTATATGTATTAGAGCTACACATTTTATTATGGAGAACTTTTAGCTTTCTTTTCCAGAAACATATCTTTTTTATTTATTTAAACTTAAAATTTCTTCTCACTAAAAAAAAAAAAATACATTTTTACGAGGCAGGCACTATTAATTTATTGCTACATACACACATTTTTTTCTATTGGGGAAACTTGAAAAATTGTACACTATATTTTCTTAAGATATGATAGATAACTTAATATTATATATGTATATATAATATTACATATATTATTTTCTAAGTACTTCATAGTCTCATAAATACTCAATACTCATAGTCCTTAGCAAAATCCTTCCTAGTCTCATAAATACTCAGTACTCATAGCCCTTAGCAAAATCCTTAGACATTGCTGTATTCTAAAGGCATATTTTGCAAAAAAAAAAAAAAAATGACATTTCCTGTGATGTTAGAAATGGGGTGCTGGAAAAAGTATGGAAGTTATAATAGAATGAGCAAAATTTAGAAAAAAAATAAAACTGGAGTGAAGACAAAATACTTTTTGAGGAGGACACATCGGAAAGAATAATTTAAAAAGTTTAATTTTTCATTAAAAGGAGCCATTGTAGAAGGAAGAAGAGCAAGATTTGATAATTAATCAGATAATGGATAATCAGGCAAGGTACTAGAGAAGGCAGACAGAATCAGGCAGAGGAAGAGATTACAGCATTCCAGAAGAAACAGGGAAAGAAATAGAAGCAAAAAAAAAAAAAAAAAAAGTAGCAATGTTTACAAATAAATTTGTAGGGGTTGTTGCAGAAATATGAAAAAGGTTTTGACTGATGGCTGCTTTTTTCTTCATGCAGGAGGAGATGTAGTCGTTATTTTTCTTACTAAATCAACATTTCTGTTCTCTCTGAGAATAGTGAGTTTTATAAGGTTGGATTTATATTAGGACTCTATCCTGGTAACTTTATAGAACTACACAATGCAATATTGTGTTTTTAGGCTTCTTTTTTTTTTTTTAATGGGCTTTAAAAGTCTTGTACAAGTACTAGCATTAAAAAGACTTGAGCAGTTTGATTTTTAAAGTACCTAAACGTCAATGAGATTGGAAAGTTTGTCAGTCCCATTTATATTCCATCGACTCTTGGACAATTTGTCAATGTCAGAATTTGTGCACTGTATTCACAGTTGTCTCTGTGCCATTATGCTTTTAAAGATTACATTATGTTATGGTGTATTCAATTCCCTCAAGCAAGAAATAGGAGGGCTTCCTATAGGTAAAAATATTTATTTTTACATTCAAACTGATCATTTCTGTCTTCTATCCTTGCCTTTTACTGGTTTTCAATTGTATATGTGGGGTTAAGGAATGAATCACAACTTGAGGCTTGTATATAAAAGAGAATGTGGGTGCAAATAGAGTTTGCGGAAACTTCATTGTTAATTGAGTGCTGGCATTTGATAGAATTTTACTACTTTTACATTGATTGCCAATGGCCATGAGAGTAGCTTATCCTTAAAAAAATAGCAGAGCATTTCTCAGGCAAAAAAAAAGGAGAAAAAGAAAATAATCAGTCTTTCAGGTACATTTGGAAAATATAGGTACCATAATGCAGGGAAGGAGACAAATAAAAGGATCTTTATTATAGGAAGCAGAATCTGAGACAGAAAAAACTTGATTCATAGTCTCAAAAATATGAAGCCAGTTCTACCTCATCTCTTTACTTTCTAGTCTTTCATACTGCTTAGCTAGGAAGAGGTAATCTAGGTATGGAACTGTTCCATGTTAATAATATTCTGGAGTTTAGAAACCTAAATAGTTTTCTATCTACTTCTATATTCATCTATTTCCCCCTCAATACTAATGAGTAACCCTAGTGACCAGATTGGGATTCTTAAAAGTCTTTCAGTCTAAAAGTAATCAGGGCCGCTTAGACTGATGCCAAGTAAGGATCAAGACATTTACAAGGTTAGATATCATGTATACATTAAAAAAGCATCTTAAAATTATAATTAATATCCCTGACATACCTACTACTGGAGTCTTATCCCAATAGCATTGGCTTAAAATCTAAAAACTGTGAAAAATGCATCAAATTCTGTGAGTTAGTGTTCAAATAAACCTGACAACACAGAAGTTGAATGAATGAATGAATGAATGAATGAGTGAATGAATGAATAAAAATGTTCTACAGGACCTAAAAGATTCCAGGGATTTGATGGAAAACTCTGATGAGAGCAAATGGCCATTATAGTCTCTTTGTCTCTTCCTTAGGCACAGGAGAGCACTAAAATTAAAAAAGAAAAGAAAAAAAAGAACAGCCTCATATTGGTTTCCTGGGAAGTCTTTGGAACTGGCTTATGCACACAGGTTATCAAATAGAGGCAAGCAGCATTCCTCCTATTTTACGTTCTTTCTTATTTTGTTGCCTAGAAAAATAACTATTGAATAGAACTTCCCAGTACAGATGCCTACAGGTAGGGGCATTCTCAACTGTTTTGTTGTGTAACAATCTATGGTTTCCCTTCTGTGCTTCACACGTTTCTTTCCTTATTCCCCAAATACAGTCTGGACATTTTCATCTCCGTATCCTGGAATGGCTTCCTTTCTTCTCTGCATCTCCTCATGGCTCCAGTGCTCTGCAGCTCTCAGATCCTGCATGTTCAATCTCTGATCTATATTCTCTTCCTCCCTCTTTTCTCTTGTAACTATTCTCTCTTCTTTCCCTTTTCTGTTCTTCTTTCTCTTCTCTTTTCTTTATGACCTTCCTTCTCTTTTCTTCCCTACTACTTTACTCATGAGGCAGGAGGCCAAGCAAAGGCAGACCTATGCCCTTCAGTTCAATGCTTGTATAAGAGACCAAAGTCTCTGTGGCCCTCAGGTCAATTTAAAAAATAATAATAATTTAACTGTTGCAACTTTTATACCTGAGCCAGGCAAACCACATAATTGTCAAACCACTAAGTTAGAGATCAATCTCTGGCCTACTATTCAATGGCCTTGGAATGGAGCACCATTATGCATATATTAATGATGATATAATGCAATGGTGCAGCAGTCAGCTTAGATAGGGCTAGAGCTGAGGCCAATAACGATACATGCACACAAAGGGCTACTGTCGCGTGCCTTCATTAGGCATGCACAGTTTGTACTGTTCTCAATATATATCTTAAGTGTATTTTCATAATTTCCCCTTTGTCTTTCAGTCTTTAAGTTTACAACCTTTGAATTAAACTAATTTAAGCATGTCAGTTTGCCAAAGCTTTGATCCCAAACAGATATGGTGTCACCATTACATATATGCCCCTTGAGAGTTCTACATTGGCTATTACGCATGAGAAATGTTTCCCTTTTCTGAAATCAGAAAAAAAATCTTCAACTTTGTTTCCCACCAATTTCATCAGTTCGTCTCTTTCACTTAAATTATTAATCAGTCTATAATGTATTTTAGAATATATGATGTAATTAGCTACTTTTTTACATATCAAAAAGTACTTAGAAGTTCTAATGCCATTTATTCACTAAATGTTCTTTCTGATCTAGCTAATATGTACATTGCTTATAAATAAAATTTGGAAATTAAAAATTGTGCCTGTGTCTAGGATATCTAATCACAGCCATCAATCTATCAATTGACTCACGTGCAACAGGAAAAAAAAAAACCAACTATTTTAATTCTTGAACTGTGATGGCATATTTAACACCAATTAGGGCAAATTCCTTCTAATATTAGTTTTCTATTTCTATGTCCCAAATTACCACAAACTTAGCAGCGTAACTTATTATCTAATGGTTCTGTGGGTATGTGATTTAGCATGGCTTACATGAGTCTTCAGCTGAGGGTTCCATAAGGCTGAAACCAACTCGTGTCTAGGCTGCATTCCCATCTGGGGACTGGAGTAGGGAAGAATTCATTTCAAAGCTTGTTTATATTATTCACAAGAACTTAGTTATGCGAACTTATGGGACTCAAGTCACCATTTTTTTGATTGCTGAAGGTCAGGTGGCTCTCAAGTCTTAGAGGTTACTCTCAGGTCCTAACCACATGGCCCAGTCTACAATGCGACAGTTTATTTATTTATTTTTTTCGAATTAGCAGGAGAATCTCTGGCTTCAGAACTCTGTCTTGAAGAAGGGCTCAGAAGCTCCCTTTTTAAGGGCACACCTAATTAGTTCAGGCCTATCCAAGGTAATCTCCCTTTTGGGTAACTCAAAGTCAACTGATAAATAACCAAATCATGGGAGTGAAATCATATCATATTCATGACCCATCTACACTCAAGTAGAAGGAAATACACAGGATGTGTATATCAGGGGCTAGAGTTGTGGGTGTCATCTTAGAATTTTGCCAATCCCATTTCTTATTTTTTATTCACTCTAAAATATGTATTTATAGAATGTTACAGGGAAGATATTGTGGTAAAACATAATCCCTATCCTTAGAGCTATTTTATAGACTAATCTTATTCAAGATGTTTTGAGCTAGTCTTTCCATTTTTACTCCCAAATGAATCTTAAAGCTCTCTGTAAGTTCTTGATGAAATGTTCATTTTCATTTCAATCAAATCTATTCATTTAGAGAAAGTTTATGGCTTGCAGTTCTTGTCACACAGAAATATGGTTTTGTTTTACTACTGTAAAATGAATAATAGGGTACAATAGGAAGTTGTCCCTATTTTTTCCCTATATCTATTTAAACATAACTTTGAGGAGGGACAAAGTCTACATACATGGGTATTTACTAGTTTTCTGTAGCTGCTGTTACAAAAACCACAAATTTGTTGGTAAACTATAGAAATATATTCTCTCCACAGTTCTTGAGACTAGAAGTCCAAAATCAATTTCACCAGGCTAAAATCAAGGTGTTGGTGGGACCACACCACCACCAAAGGCTCTAAGGGAGATGATGTTCTTTGCCTTTTTTAGCCGCTAGTGGCTGTCGGTATTCCTTGGTCACGTCGCTTCAATTCCTGCTTCTGATTTCCCATTATTTTTATTCTCTGTGCTTTTATCTTCTCCTTTTTACCTATATAAAATCTCCCTTTGCCTCTCTTAAAATGTCGCTGTGTGGCATTCAAGAAAAAGTCAAGTATCCAGTATAATCTCCCCCATTTCAAGATACTTAATTATAGCTGCAAAAATCCTTTTGCCTTATAAAGTAATAATGTATACTGGTTCCATGGATGAGGACCTGATATCATGGTGTGGCCATTATTCATCATATTACAGGAAATCTACTCATACACAAAATGAAAGATTCAGTGTGGTTTGCTTGATGGCACCATACAATTTTTCTAAGTACTGCTTCAGTATCAATTAATTGTGGTTAATCAAACAACAATTTACTGTGATGTCCACCAGAAATCCAACTACAATTGTACTAAACTAATAAATCCTTCATGAACACAGAGAACATGAAAGTATACTTTAAACTATTTAAAAACATAAAAAAGCAGATAAATTTAAACTGGCTTAGTAGACCACAGAAACTAAGACAGAAAATACAAACTTTAAGCTGGCAGTAAGAGAAAACTGTTTGCAATTAGGACCGAAAAACACAGTTAAAGCTAAAAAACTTATGACAATAAGAATGGATACATGTGTTGCTAAAAACAAGAGTTAAGGGGGTACATGGGTGGCTCAGCTGGTTAAGCACTGACTTTGGCTCAGGTCATGATCTTGCAGTTATTGAGTTCAATCCCTACAATGGGCTCGGCGCTGAAATCTCAGAGCCGGGAGCCTGCAGCCCGCTTCAGATTCTGTGTCTCCCTCTCTCTCTCTGCCCATCCCCCACTTACACTCTGTCTCTGTCTCTCTCTCAAACATAAATAAACATTTAAAAATTAATATAAAAATAAGAGTTAAGATTGAAAATTGAAGTGATGAAATCTCATACTCCCTCATCCACCCAGACCTATGACTAAAGCTTTACTCCTTGGAAAGGTCTAATTATAGTTTCAAATAAACCTTGGACTGAGATTTTCAGACACAGTTGAGGTCAAGACCATAGAGAAAACACAAATTAACTACAAGCTGACAACATACCTTCCATAAATACAGCAGACTGACTTGTGATCCTAAACATGAGTTTATTTTTTTTCAGTATATGAAATTTATTGTCAAATTGGTTTCCATACAACACCCAGTGCTCATCCCAAAAGGTGCCCTTCTCAATACCCATCACCCACCCTCCCTGCCCTCCCACCCTTCATCAACCCCCAGCTTGTTCTCAGTTTTTAAGAGCCTAGACATGAGTTTAGAAGATTTATTTATGGAGAAAATACCCACAGGAGTAAAAAAAAAATTAATACAAAGCTTCCCAAGTATACAAAGGTCACCAGAAAAAGTCACTAGTATATGAAATGAAGATCAATACAAAGAAAAAAGAACTTAAAAGAAACAGGGTAGAGAGTGATGAAGGCACTCAAATAAAAGCAAGAATTAATGCACATGAAATCTAGAAAAAGATACTGTAATCATGAAATAAGAGCAAAATACAATAAAAATAGTCATTCGTACAACTTACAACTCTTTACATAAATTAACGACTCAACAGAAGCATTGGAAGTTAGAGTTGAAGTGGTTATCCAAAGGGCAAACATTAAAAATCAGACAGATGCCATGACAAGGAAATGATAATGAACTATAGTCATAGTCTAGGCACTGTAACATGTAAATAAGAGGAATTCTAAAAATTGGTGGCAGTAAAAATGGCAAGAAATATAATAAAGACACACTCAGACACACACATACACACAAAGGACCGATGGGCAGTGTGCCTACCACAATGTAAGGAAAAGATCCAGGAAGTCATTTTATTTAGAGATGTCATAAATGTCAAGACTAATATGAGTTAAAAGTATCCATGGATTTTTAAAAAGTCGTATTTAGTCCTGAATGGCATTGGACTGTCAAATGGTAACCTGAAACCTAGAAAAAAATTAGCAAGGCTTTTGATATTCTGAGAAAAACCAAGTCCAATCAAGAATTCTATACAAAAACAAAATGAGGATAAAGGTATCACTTTCACACATGCAAAATAATTTATTTTCCATGTGGTGTTCTTCAAGAAACTACTGGAATAGTTTTTCCATCAAAAAGAGTTAGCAAAGCCAAGAAATCTAAATATTAGAATCTAGGAAAAGGAGAGAAACAAAGGGAATCACCATGACAGAGAGAAGTGAGATTCCAGGAAGATGATGTTTCATCAGGTCCGAGGCTACCTTTTCAAAAATAAGCAGGAAACAGAAGAAAGAGTTCTGTTGTCTTTAAAGTGTTTCTGTTTTTGTTTTTTTTAACATTTATTTATTTTTGAAAGACAGAGAGAGAGCGAGAGCGTGAGAGCGGGAGCGGCAGAGCGAGAGGGAGACAGAGAATCCCAAGCAAGCTCCCGGCTCTGAGCTGTCATCACAGACCCTATGTGGGGCTCGAACTGCAAACCCTTGGATCACGACCTGAGCTGAAGTAAGGACGCTTACTGACTGAGCCACCCAGGCGCCCCCTGTTGTCTTTAAGAAGAATAGAATATTGATGGTCTACTTGGTCTGTTAGACTATGCTGAGATTTTAACTCTTAAAAAAAGTTTGGATGTAGATGTTGATAGGCTTATAAAAATTAAACAAGTGGTGGGGCTCCTGGGTGGCTAAGTCGGTTGAGGGTGCAACTTCAGCTCAGGTCATGATCTCCTGGTTTATGAGTTTTAGCCCGGCATTGGGATCTGTGCTGATAGCTCAGAGTCTGGAGCCTGCTTTGGATTCTGGGTCTCCCTGTCGCCCTGTCCCTCCCCCACTCATGCTCTCTCCTTCTCTCTCTCTCTCTCTCTCTCAAAAGTAAATAAACATTAAAAAATAAACAATTGGCAACATTAAACAATTATCAACTTCAGAGAAAATATTTATATTAAGAAAGGATAAGTATAACATGTTACATGGTTCCATTCCAAATAATATTTATATAATTCTGGAAACATAAACAGCAATATTGAGACATATAAAATTTAAAATATATTAGCAGTTGGGAGAAAAGCATGTATCTGAGTGTATCGGTAAGTGTATGTGAGGGAAAGAAAAAGAAAAGAGGAGGTATGGTTATAAGTGATCAAAATATTAATCATTTATTTTGAGAAGTCATTTGATAATATCTAAAATATTTAAAAATAGCATGATTAGCTTTTTTATTTATAAACACGGAGGTGATTACCAAAATAAATTTTGTCACAATTTGAAAGTGGTTACCAATGAGAAATAAAAACAGGTTTTAAGGTGGAGAAGGTAGATGAAAGAATATCACCAGTTTTAATAAAGATTTTTATGGAAATATTGACTTCTTAAAATATATGTATACATATAATTTTAAAATGATGTTTTTTTGCACCCATTCATTTTCTCACTCAATAGCTCTGTTGTGGATGTTTTTTCCCTCAGCCCTACAGTCCATTGTAATTGTGGTTTCTGGTGTATTGCTAATCAGTCCCCTTCTACGTATAATTATTTTCTGATTTTTGTACTTTAACTGAAACTACATAGTGGTCAAAATCAAATTAATGTCCCAACACCAGTGTTTTACCAAGTGTGTGTGTGTGTGTGTGTGTGTGTGTGTGTGTGTGTATGTGTAACCATTCATTCATACACTCATTCATTCATTTATTCATTAAAATATTTATTAGTTGACATTTATTAATTGACTAATAGGAATTCAATATAGTGCCAAATATTCTGGTCTCAGAGCCAATAATGCAATTACATTAACTTACCTTGTTTTTTTGTTTGTTTTCCCTTTTTGAATTTCTGAAATGCTTTTAGTATGCTCACCCTAATATACTACTGGGTGTTCTAATGTTTCCCTTTACTTTTTTTTTTAAAGGCATACATCTCAAAATCTCAACATTTTCAACTTCTGCAGAAATTTAAACATCATTTCTCAAGTAATCCCAGAGTACTTTATTTAGCATAGAATAGGTTAATCTTATATGCTTGGTTATTATGAAAACAAAGCATGTTTGGAATATATAAAAAAATTACATTCATGACAATGATTATCAAAAGCCCGTGTCCTTTAACAATAATCCTAGGGAAAGCAAGTAGTAAAATCTGAAGGTGTGATATGGATATTTGCATATAGGACTTCAAAATCCTAAGATCAGGTTTCTATTTTCCCACATATGTGCCCACATATGAGATGTTTATATATTATCATTTCCAAACAAATATTAAGTCATGTATTTGACCTAGTGAACCAAAAACCAAATTAACTAACCTATAATAAAGACAGAAATATATAGTAAGTTTAGATAACTGTATCCACACATTCAAATTACACTCTAGGTTATCCTGTAGAGAGGCAGAAAAAATGACTGCCTGATGTTTTGATTTCAGGAGTGACTTTAAGAATTTTAACTTTTAACTTCTGAGAATCCCCATTGAGAAATATATTATCTGCATCCGATAATCCCTATGTGTGTTTTCCCTGGATTATAGTTCTGGTAATGTCTAAAATCAAATAGCTATAACAGAGATAAAACTTTAGGCTTTACCATTTATTTATATCTCAATATAAATGAACTTATTAGATTTATTTCTTCATAAATTGATAGGGTAAAACACCGCTGACAATGAGAAGGGAAGAATACTAACATCTACTTTCTACTAGGAACTTTATATACAACTTCGATAATTTAAAAAAATATTTCTGTGAAATCTATTTTATTCCCATTTTTACAGATGAGTAAGACTTAGTGATTTGTTCAAAGTCATAATAAAAAATTGAGGTTTCAGAGATTTAAGGTCTCAAATGCCAAAGCCCATACTTGTGTATAACTGTTCTATGTATATGAATAAAATGAGCCCAAAGTCTATACACAATAGAATCTTCATTTTTTTTTTTCTTAATGTGTCCTTTCATGTTGATTTACAGACTATTTGTGAATGAAGGAGTTGGCAACACAAAGGCCAAAACAGGCACTGTGGATATCATACGGAAACTTTACCTAATTTATCATTCTTTCAAGTCCAATATGATGCAGCTATTTATAACTACAAATATATTTACAGATACACATACTTAGTACCAGACAATTACATACATTATTTTTTTTTCAATAATCATTTATCACAATATAGAGGACGTTTATTAATGAGGAATATCTCAAAGAAAAGGAAGAGGGCCTTGGATTCTTTACAGGCAGATAAACAAGGAAAGCATTGGCAATGGTCATGGGAGTTAAGAAAAGGAAAGGTAATGGAGAGGACTAACGATGAGAACAGGGTAGTCCTTTCCTGTTTGCTTTTTTCCTTGGAAGACAATAGGGAAATACTGGGGAACAAAAAAAAAAAAAAACACAAAAAAAACACACAAAAAAACAAACAAACGTTTCCTAGAACATAGGATACTTAGCTAAATTCAACACTGCATACAGACACGGAGACACCCAGAGCTCTAACACATAACCTCGTTAACATTGAACATTTTAACAACGAAAGATAATCTGATTTTTCCCTACTCTTTAATCTTATCCTTTTGTTGTTTTACTATGACAACTTTTATGAACATACTTCTTTTATGAGAGCTCTAGAGAAAACTGAAGAGGTAGAAATGTTGCAGTGGCAGCTGTGTTGATAATATGGTACAAGTTGTGTCAACGACAGAACATTTTCAAGAGATCTATTTGCATAAAATACAAGTGTTTTCAGGACGCCCTTGGTGATGAGAATTTTTGGGGTTTTTTTTGTTTTGTTGTCAAGTGTTCTGTGCTTCTTATCTCAACTGTTTTTCTAATATTCTGATGAGCCTTTCATTCGACTAAGGAAATGATTTCCCATCCTTGCTTTCCTTGCCTGTTCCCTCCTTAACCACTGTAATCTGAAGATGATACGTACTCCGCTTCGTATGGCAGTCTCGCACAGAGATTGAAAGGCAACTGTGCTTAAAAAAAATTATAAAGTTTCAGAATAACTTGATTTTTTTTTTTGCATGTGAATGTTAGTTTTCTGAACCAAAACCCATTTTCTCCCATTTACCCCCATACTCAGACTGCACATTGAAAACTGAAACCACACCTTTCTTTCTACATTCACACGACTTGGCTATTCTTCTGTCGTCAGCAACATGACTTCATTTTTCTAGGGCTCTGCTGTCCAGAAAAATATTTGATTGCTCATTATAGGAACTACCTGAAAGATCCATCAATTTGTTATTGGCAAATATCAATAGTTTCTGTCCTAAGATTCTTTAAATCCCTCAGCTCAAAATCTTTGCCTTGCTGTTTCCGCAAATCCTAAACTACTGCATTGTGATGATCACCCAATCCCACTCAAGTTCTCGCATTGAAAGTTCTGCCATAACCAAACTTCCAATTCCCAACGAATCCCGACCTTAACTTAGCTTACCTTACCTTAAGGTACTGCCAGAGATTTGCAAGGCGGCAGTCAGCCTTACCATAATAACTTAGCTGTGTTTTATCAACAGGTTGTGTTGATGATATTTGGGAGGCCAGCCTCTGACTATTTGACGGTGCGCACTAGCACTGTTGGAAAAAAATAAGTTAAGTTTAAGAACTCACATGGAATGTTTTATAACTTCCATCTCAACTTAGCCATAATGCCATGTACACAGAAACAGTATTTAGAAAGACAAATTTCAGGACTTCTCAGTCATTTAGCCATACTGTGAAAGAGATTATCATATTCTTTCTCTAAAACTATTATGATATAAGGGGAGAGTTGTGAAAATAGAAAATAATTAATAGTCTGAACCAATAAAAGCATTTCATCTGGCCCTCCCACTACCATTTCAATTCTATTTACTATCTAATTAATAGTTGTGCAAATTTAGGAATGTCACTCAGCCTTTACACATCATTCGCATTACATGTAAAATGAAAATAACAACATTCCTGGCTCACAGGATTATTGATTAAATTAAGCCTGTGCTTTACACATAGAAAGGCCTTGTCATGTTTGAATTTCTTTTTAAAATAAGAACAAAGTGCTTAACTTGTATTCACACCCCCTCCTCATTCCTTTTTTCATTTTTGTGAAAGAAAACTATGAAATAACAACACTCATAAAGGTAAAGCAGAATCATTTTTTGTTTTTACTATTTAAAAAGTAAAATCCATCCAAAAGGTGGCAAATCTGGGAAGAATACGTAAAAAGGAGAAAAATAGAAAGAATCAAAAAGGAAGAAGACATATTAAGATGAAATAGTGGCTTTTACTCTGCCGTTCATCAATTTGTACCCCCATGAAACTTCTTATCCCATATACACACAGAAGGAGAGTGGATGAGCAGGTAGAGTTGATAAAACCCCCGAAATAATTATGGAACACCGAGAAGTGTATGAAAGAAAATACATTTTCAGACTGCAGAGGTCTGAAATCAGAAGAAATATTTATAGTATGTTAAGCATTAAATTAAAAAAAAAAAAAAAGCAAAACCGTAACACTCATACAGATATAAAATGAACAGAAGTTAAATATGTTTTTTAACTCATTAATAAGGAAACTGGTAAGATGTTATATCCAGTTCAAAGGAGAATCTAAATATTGCCAAGTTTACAGATCAGGAATATTGAAATGAATGTGCAAATAGAAGCAAAACTGGCTTTTCCCACAGCGTTAAGAGAAATCACTAGAGCCTCTATCAGACAGAATTCATTTGCATGTCTACAGACTATAATTTACATTTCTATATTTTATCTGCCATATAGGGGTTGTAAAACAACTCAGGGTCAATGAAAGACTCAATCAAAGAAACATGAATGGAATGTTCTAGATAATGCATAAATTTATTGAAGCACAAATTGTTCCTATAGATCCTCCTACTTAATTCAAAAACAATCTCAAAGAAAGATTATTATAGACCATATAAGTGCCACCTAAGTCTTAGTTTACCACTTAGGCTGTCTTAAATTTGCTTTGTGGGATGGTTTTAAAGGAACCTCAGATTAGATTTTTATTTTATTTTTTTTTTTAATTTTTTTTTTAACATTTATTTATTTTTGAGACAGAGAGAGAGAGAGAGAGCATGAATAGGGGAGGGTCAGAGAAAGAGGGAGACACAGAATCCGAAACAGGCTCCAGGCTCTGAGCTGTCAGCCCAGAGCCCGATGTGGGGCTTGAACCCACGGACCGTGAGATCATGACCTGAGCGAAGTCGGACGCTCAACCGACTGAGCCACCCAGGCGCCCCACAGATTAGATTTTTAAGAGTCCCAATTGTTTGCTATCCTCAGCCCAGAAAGCCAATCCTGAAAAATTCTCTCCATGAGATTTGACCTATAGTGCCTATAACTTTGAATGATTTCCTTGCTCTAAGTTCCCCAAAAGATTCTAATGTGCCTCACCTTCCAGAGATGACCTCCCTTACAATGACCCTGCAACCCATGTACCAGGTCAATTTTCCTGGGTATATTTTTTTAAATATCGACTCCATAAAATCACACTTAGTTCCTTTAAAGTGGCTGAACAGAAATGATTGAATGTGCCTCATTTTCAAATTCAACATTCCAGGAAAGGCCTAGTTATATAACCATGTTCCCAGTTATTCCACAGCGAACAATTATACCTTAGTAAACAGAAGGACAGAGTCTAAATGGATTTATGAAAATAACTTAACTGCCATATAAAGGAAGAAAATTCAATACAATTTTTTGAATTCTTGGGAGAGGATGGAGGTTGTCAAGGAATCAGATATTATTTTTCAAATATTTCACTTCTGTTTTCAAAGCAGACTCTACTGGGTGTAGGAGAAGAAAATAGTTTTCCTTCTACCTTTCTGAACTCTCAGTTGAGACCCCTTTTAAAAAAAACAATTAACAAGAGAAAAACAAGCAGAAATGTTTTAACATGTATCTCTCATGTATACATGGGTGACACCCAGGGGAAAATGACTATAAACCTTGAGGTGGTTTATAATTCAGATTTAAATACCATCTTATATGGAAAGGGGAGGGAGCATGTGGTCTACTCAGAGCATAATAAATGATTTTTAGAAAAAATGAATGGTTCCTTAGAAGAATAGATGAGAGGTATGATAGTAAAGTAATTAAGCAAGGATACTATTAGACGGAGGTGGCTCTAATGCCTCGGCAGTCTCCATAAGAAGACCAAAACTTAAGCCAGAGTAAATTGCTGTAAATGTCCCAAGATTAAAAAATCAAAATCTAAGAATGACCAGTCACAAATAGCCAACTAGACTTTTCCGAATAAGGCAACTGCTTAACTCTAGCCAAATATTTTCCTTGCTTTGCTCTACATTTGGCCTATAAAAGCCTTTCCCTTAATTCTTGTTGCTGGAGCATTCCTAACCACTTTCAGTTTGGTGTTGCTTGATTCAAACTGATGTTTGCTCATATAAACTCTTAAGAATTTTAACGTGCCTTGGGGCGCCTGGGTGGCTCAGTTGGTTAAGCGTCTGACTTCGGCTCAGGTCATGATCTTATGGCTCGTGAGTTCGAGCCCTGCGTTGGGCTCTGTGCTGACAGCTCGGAGCCTGGAGCCTGCTTCAGATTCTGGGTCTCCTTCTCTCTGCCCCTCCCCAACTTGTGCTATGTCTCTTAAAAAATAAATAAATGTAAAAAATAAAAAAAAGAAAGAATTTTTATGTGCCTCAGTTTATTTTTTAACAGTAGTCTGACACAGAGTTTCTCTGGGTGTCTTCTAATCTCCTCTCTTGGAATAAGCATCGATCTTCCCTGGTTGATGGAAGTCCAGGGAATTTATGACAATTGAGTTCTTCTTGAAGGATCCGTTTTTAGGCAGATAAGAAGAGTTCAGAGAATGTCTCTCCATGCTTTTGTTTTTCAAGTGCCTACAGCTCAAAATAATTAACATATCAAAGCAACATATTTTGGGGTGGTGAGGGGGAACAAGATACATGACCCAAAATATGCCATTTGGCATGTTGATTACTTTGAGCCAAGGGGTGATTAAGACCCAGCAGACTCCAGAAACTTTTACCTCTCCCTTAACTACCTTAAAGAATTTGGATAAGGGGCCTAGCCCCCCAAAAGAGCTCTTACTAGAGATTAATTTTTATCTGAAAGCTCTATCTGTATGGGAGGGTAAACATCTAATTACCAAACACATGCTCTTCCTATGGTCTTGTGAATTACTCATTCCCCTCTGAAGCCTTAGGCCCCTATCCCATTCCTTAGCTCAGGATGATATATACGCATCAACTGACAACTTGTTCTTGGGTCTCACATTTTTTTGAGGGGCTCTTGTGCATACAAAATTATTTTTTTTCCAGTTATTTGTCCTGTGTCAGTTTGATTAATAGACCACCCAAAAGAACCTAGAATGATAGAGGATGATTTTCCTCCCCTACAGTCCCATATTCTGCTATTCTATGTAAGCAATGGTTACCTTAAGAAGAAAGGGCTTCCTAATACACAGAAAGTAGGCTATTAAAACAGCATCAATGATATTTCAAATAAATAACATTTCCCTTGCCAGTTCAACCAGTCCTAAATCATTCATTTTCTTGTTTTTATTTGTTGAAAGTTGATTTATTTATTTTGAGAGAGAGTGAGAGAGAGAATGAGAGAGCAGGGGAGAGGCAGAAAGAGAGGGAGAGAGAATCCAAAGCAGGCTCCGCACTGTCAGCACAGACCCAACCCGGGACTCTATCTCACTAACAATGAGATCGTGACCTGAGACAAAATCAAGACTTGGGCACTTAACTGACTGAGCCACCAGATGCCCCTATTTTCTTATATTTAAAATGTATTGTTAGTTAACATCCATCTCCTTATATAGTTACAAAATGTTTTTCCTTGTGATGAAAACTCTTACTATTTACTATCTTGGCCATTTAGAAATGTAGTATACAGCAGTGTTAAATATAATAATCGTTTGTACGTTACATCCCCAGTACATATAATTCGTTCTTAACATGCTAGATCTTGGGTCAATAGTCTCATACGGCCACCTGGAAGACTAGAAAGAACTCTGACTCAATCCACTGGTACATCATCAAAAGCCTAAAATGAAGAGTCTACTTTTTGAAGTATAAATATTTTGAAGAACCCAGAGAAGTCTTTTTCCACGGGGCTCTGGGACAATGCTTCTCTGGGCAATGCACAATCTCTGGCAGGTAGCTGATGTAAGAAACTTCAGACAGAAATCAGAATGAAATACTTGTAAATGAGACTTAAAATGACTGGTGAATTTACTAGTAGTTATTACTAAATTTGAAATTCTGACAAGAGATTATAGGGGGAAGAATTATTTTTGCTACTGCCCATCTAGATTTCTGGCTGGGACTGTCTAAACTGGCATGATCAAAGTCAGAATAACAAGAGAAAAACAAACAGAAGTTTATTAGCATATGTATCACACTTACCCATTGGAGTACCCAGATTAATAACTCAAAGGGGTGGTTAGAACTTGGTTTATGTAACATTTCAGGCTAACACAACGGAAAAGGAGTTTGGGGCTTCTGGGCAGGAGGAAGTAGGTTATGAGAAGAAGACCAGGAATAATATGATAAACAAAGCTTGTTTAGTTATGTTAGTTAGGTTTGTAATACAGATTTAAGTCAATGACTTCTCCATTGATAAAATTCCTCTTCTCCCTGGTGTGGGATCTGGAGACACCTTTTACAAAAGGAAATTTCCTTTACAAGCACACAACTAATACCCTGTTTTTGGAGCTTTTCCTCTGTCGGCTGGTTCTCAATGGCCTTTAGCTAAAAATCATCCACATGCCAAAGCAGCTTACTTTGGGATGGCATATTCTGGCACTCTTCAAAATCATAATAAGAATGATGAAAGATCAGTAACAAAAATAGTTGTAATTTCTGTGTCATGCTAACAAGATGATAAAATTATTCTAAATACTCACACACACACAACAAGTTTTAGACAAAATGTGTATGAGCATAATGATTGAGACTATTACCAAATAAAATAGTGAGTGCTACATCTGATTTTTAAACTGGGCAAGCATAATTTTTAGATGAAACAATAATGGAATTAGACATATAAAAATCAATCAAAAGTCATTCTATGCCATGAATATAGCAATCATATGTTTTAAAATACATCAAGATTATCAAATACCAGAATTATCTTTATTGTCTAAAACTTCTTTAGGTAAGTCTGATGAGTTGCGAACCACTTGCCAAGAAGATACTGGTTTCAAATTATAAGTAAAGTTAAAGCCAAGTTAATATTTATTAACATTCTGAAGAGGTTTAGGACATGCTGCCTCAAAATATGGCTCTTTGGCATCCTGAATATCTTGAACATCAGGAATTTGAGTAAACTGAAGAAGCAGGAGCTAAATCTCCCACATAAAAAGTACCCACCATGTCCCACTGGGAGGAAGAAAGACATTCCTATCACAGAGACAGGAAATCTGGAGGTGAGACATCTGTAAAAACTGACCTAGTTAATCTAACCCGAATCTTCCTAGCTACCTTCTTCACCATTTCCAAGGCAAGCCCAGACTTTTCTGTCTCGCAAATTCTTTACAAATTCATAGTTTCTTTGTCTAAAAGGTATAAAATATTCCTGACCTGGACACTTCCTTCAGTTTTCATTCTCTTGTGATCTCTCATGTACAGAAAAAATTTAACAAAATTTGTGTATGTTTGTCCTGCTAATCTGCCCTTGCCAGTTTACTTTCTAGACCAGCCAGGGACCCGAAGAAGGTTAAGGAAAGTTTTTCATCTCCTATAATATTCATGGCCGATAACACTATACTGATGTCTAAAATCATCATACCAAACGTCACCAGGAATCTGATAAATATAGAAAAACTACAAAATAGTATTTCACCATTTTTCATGAGTTTGGTATACATCGTAAGAACTGAGTAACTTGACAAATTGTTGAGAACTTAACAAAACAATATAATTTCTGAAATACTTATTTTAATGATATATTATCTATATAATTTAAAATAAATGAATGAATGAATAAATAAATAAATAAATAAATAAATAAATAAATAATTTAACCTAAAAAAGTCTGAGCATTTCTCCTGAGTTGTCAGCTCTTTCTATGCAACTCATCAGTAAACACATATCAAATAAACCTAACTGTATTTAGTAGCTCTTTTTTAAGGTTAAAGAATAAATCGATATAAATTTGCAGAAGTCATCTGAAATATCTCAAAGATAGCACTAAGTGCAAAAGACATCCCTTAAATTTTAATGAAATTGAACTGAGTTAAATAATTAGAATCCAGTTTGGAGCAGCAGAAATCAACAAGTTGTCAGAAGATAGTGGAATATTTATTAATATAGGATTATGAATGCCTAATAATACTTTGTTAACTATTTAGTGTAATGTCTATAAAACATTTAAAAATAAGCGCCAAAGAAAATATTATTGTAGAGACATTAGTTCGTTCATAAGTAAGGAATCTTTGTTTCCTTAAAGAATTAAGGCCATAAGTTTAAAGACATAAAGATCAAATCTTTGCTATGTAGAGAGATGACACAGAAAAAAGACCTTAAGTTCATATTTTAGAAAAAGTCAGTGAACAATAAACCAAGGAAATCTATCATATTTTGCTGCATCACTTAGTAACTGGTCAACCTACACATTTTAGAATATCATTTCTGGCCTTAGAACCTATTGGGTTACAAATGAGTATGGACGAGAGAATCATGAGGTATACTTAGTCTTGACTAAAATGAAAAAGTATGAGCATTCTCAACCTGTTCTCAACATTCTTTCAAGAGACTTTTAATGACCTAAAACCTGAAGTCTTAGACCTCTGGAAGAGAAATTATAGAATGTCAGCCACTGAAACTCAATGGAAATAATTTCATAAGGTATTGTGAACAACTATCTCAGCCATAAAATTCCAAGAAGTGAATCCTAAGATTCATGTTTCTAAATTACAGAGACACAAATAAATTTAAAATGTTTAGAAGAGCATCTGAACTAAATACCTCAAATTGGAGATGCTTACACAAAATATTTTGGAATCACTGTCAGAAGACTGCTAAACTAAGACCTTTGCATGAAGCTAATGACAGCACAAATTAAACAGCTTCCCCCCTAGATCTTTGCAGCAAGGCTATCTATATGCCAAGAGTTATAAATTAGCATATTCTCTTTCTTCTGGCACTTTAACCTTTTAACCTATTTCTTTCCATTTAGCTGAAAGTGAAATTACAGTATTACTTGCTGATTTAGATTAGAATAGATTTTATGATATTAGGTTTCTGATAACTTAATTCTAATTCCTTAAACTTATTGAGGGAGAGGACCTTAAAATATTGTAATATTATTCTTCATTCTTCCCAAAATGTACACCAAGAGATTATCACACATTGTAGCTACAACTTTATATCTTGTGGCTGTTCTTGTTAATACCTACTACCAGATTTCTCTGGATAAAAATCTAGTCTCCGTTCCTCTAAATCTAGTCTCCGTTCCTCTAAACACTTCAGAGAATCATTTACTTTCCACTGGACACTTCTGGTAAATGAAACAGTCCCGCTTTATTAATTCCAACATTTAGTCATGTTAAAACTGGACAAGAAATAGCAAAATGTATCTACAAGAAATAATTAGAGAGCTGTTTATGGGGGCCAAAGAGACAGCAGTGTTGAGAACATATACTGGGCTCTGCTTTTTGTATCAGTATATTTATTTTTCTTAGATATTCTCCATCTCTACTCAGGGAATTTTCCCTTCCCAAGAAATAAGTAGGTGGAATGAATACACCTGTCACAATAAATAACATCTATATTTAACAGTTTTATCCCATTAGTCTACTATGTCTTATACACACATCAAAACTTTGCTTGTTTACCACACACAACCCTGACTTGTACCTAGGGAGTAAATTATTAAAGTTTTTCAGACAATCAAGAATCCTTAACACCACCCCTCTACTCCCTAACCTCCAACGCCTGCTCTTGCTGCCCAATTTTATATTGTTAGATTGTGTCTTAGAACCACACACACAAAAATGTCTCTCTGGGTAATTACTCAGAGTACTAAATTTCTAACTCTTTACACTCTTAAATCATTTGGCATGATAATTCTTGCAATCAGAATATTCAAATTTGTACAAAGTGGTCAGAAATTTATCAGTAACTGAGCTGATATCACAAATGATCCCATGTTCTAAGATTCAAGGCAGACTGACGCTGTAAACCACAGAGTTGGTTATCTTCGGGACAGAGTTAGTTATCTCACCTGCCGAGTCTTCTGGGCAAAAACGGGACACCGTCCTCCACCCCCAACCATTTGCCCAGGCCTCTGGGGCCGGGAGCTGCCTTACTGTAACCCTGAGTGGAGGAAGGTAGGGGTCCATGAGGTGTGGAGGATGATTTGGATATGTTTTTGTGGTTTTTAATGTTTATTTATTTATTTTGAGAGAGAGAGAAAGCACACAAACAAGAAAGGAAGGGGCAGGGAGAGAGGGAGAGAGAGGGAGAGAGAGAATTGCAAGCAGACGCTGCACTGATGTGTGGCTTGAACCCACAAACTGTGAGATCATCACCTGAGCTGAAATCAAGAGTTGGAAGCATAACCGACTGGATATGGATATCCTCCCAGATACAGTTGATAGGTGGCATTAGCCATACGACTTACAGACAAAACAGGAGCTGTGAGCCTCCGACATCCAGGTCATCTGGGTACTTCTCATCACAGAGACTCTCCGGTGCACAGGCGACCTTAGGTAGAACTCTAGAGATCTTCTGGGGGAAGTGTACCCACCTGCATCATCTGTATCACATGAGGCTTCAGTCAGCTATTCTCTGAGCTGCTACTGATGTTTAGCTCGTCCCAAGCTAGAACCTCCCTCCCCACGCCCCACCTTTTTTGAAAATTTTTATTTTAAGTAGGCTCCATGGACAACCTGGGGCTGGAACTCAAGATGTGGATATTGAGTCACATGCTTCACTGGCTGAGCTTGCAAGCACCCCATCCCTTCTCCTTTTTATGGACCATGAACTTCCTCTAACACACCCAAGTTCACATAGTGCCCCATAGGGGTTCTCTAACTTTGTCCTGTTTGCCTTCCCAGGAAACTGATGTTCAACTCAACAGAGCCAGTTTGGGCATTAGCCAAGATCAAAAAGAAAAAAAAAAAAAAGGAAAAGAAAAGAAAAGAAGAAAAGAAAAGAGAAAAGAAAAGAAAAGAAAAGAAAAGAAAAGAAAAGAAAAGAAAAGAGAAAAACAATTTGGTCAATAGTGTTGACACTATTTGCTAACCTGGATGGTTTCTTTGCCATCACTAACATTTTGTATTGTACTTGGTTAACAAAGTGAGCAAGTAGAAAACTCCATCTCTAAACTGGCTTTCCGAGGTAGAACATATGGACTCTGGAAAATGTTTACTTGGCCTGGGCTCACCAATTTAGTATCATAGCTTTGTAGCATTCAACCGAATCCAATCATTGTTCTGGTTTCAGTGAATTGCAGCCATTAATTGTTTATTTATTGTCCCAGGAAAAATGAGATTTCACCATTGAAAATTTTCCATCAATCCTTAGAATATCAACCAATCCAAAACCCGTCTGTGCCTCCGATAGTCCATGCTAAGAACTTCTGACAATAAACTTCTGGCAGTAAACATAGCAATGAAACTTATATACTCACTTTGTCTAAAATGGCGTCAACAGAATTATCTCTGTTGTCTTTCTTACTTGACCAAGTAAATTAAATTCAGCTTGCTTAGGGGCACCTGGGTAGCTCAGTTGCTTAAACATCTGACTCGGTTTGCTCTCTGGTCATAAGCTTGCAGTTTGTGGGTTGGAGCCCTGAATTAGTGCAGAGTCTGATTGGGATTCTCTCTTTCTCCCTCTCTCGCTGCCCCTCCCCTGCTCATGCTCTCTCTTTCTTTCTCTCAAAATAAATGAATAAACTTAAAGAAAATGCAGTTTGCTTATATCATAATGTACGGTAGGGGCTCTCCTATGATTTCAGTGATCAACAAGAATAAATTGAGCACCTGCATTGTATCACTAAAGAACATATTCCATACAAATTTTAGGATTTATTTATTTTTTCTATTTCTGTGAAAACTCGAACTGGAATTTTCATAGGGATTGCACTAACTATAGGTCAACATTGATTTTTCCAATCCAAGAATATGGGATATCTTTCCTGTATTTGTGTCTTCAGTTTGTTTCATCAGTGTCTTATATTTTCCACTGCACACTTCATGCATTTTCTTGGTTCAATTTATTCCTAAGTATTTTATTCTTTTTAATGTTATTGTTGATGGGACTGTTTTCTTAATTTGTCTTTCAGCTAGTCTGTTGTTACAATATTTTTGTATGTTGGTTTTGTATCTTGCAACTTTACTGAATTTGGTTTTGGATAAATAAATACCAAGGATCTAATGTATAGTGTGGTGACTATAATTAATAATACTGATTTAATATACTTGAAATTTGCTGAGATTAGAGCATAAGAATTCTCATTACACACGCAAAAGAGTTAATTATGTGAGGCAACAGATGTATTAATTAACTTGATTGTGGTAATCATTTCACAATGTATACATATATCAAATCATCATGTTGTAGATTTTAAATATACATAATTTTATTTGTCAATTACTCCTCAAAAAAGCTGGAGAAATAGCATCTTCTCCTTAAACTATGAAGTTTCATTCACATTGTAAGAAAAGGGTAATTTTAAAATTCTCAATTTATTGCTCTTTGACCAGATATTTTCCAGTATATATAAATTAGAATATTCCTGTAATAGTAGCTTTTGAATCAGAATTATTAAAGACTTCTAGGAATTGATTCTATCTGTTCAAGTTCACCAAGATGTGAATATCACTTTAAATTATTTTGCTTAAATTATATCATTATATGATCATAGTTAGCATGAAGTAAAATGCCCAAATCTCATATTTGGGTCTCCTGCTAAAAGAAATATTACTGAAAAATGTAAAGTTGCTTTCCCAGTTGAAAACCAGATATATATGGCCATTTACTAAATTTACATGGCAAGTGGCTATTCTTCCTTCCTTTAGTGCTTGAGCTGTTTACAGACAGTAGTAGAGATAAACTATTAGTAATTGCTATGATAATCAACTACTTAATTTGATTAGGTAGTGATGAAAAAGATAAGAGTTGATGAACCAATTTGAGGACTTTTCATGTTGGACAAGTGGTAGTAAATGATAATAATAATAATAATAATAATAAAATAAAGCCCTCATGAAACTGTGTTTAGATGACCAAATCTAGTGTCCAGTGAAGACATATTGATGAAATCCTATTGACCTTACTTTTGGAAAATCGTGCTGTACTGATTAATTGAAGATTGTCTGGAAATGAGTTTTAACAAAGGTTTCTTTCTTTTTTTTTTTTCAGTTAAAACTTCATTTAAAGTTCATTTAATGTAAAAAAAAATACATCAACAATTTTAAATGAAAATTTAATAGACTGCTTAGTAATAATTGAAATATACATTTTGATAAATGGCTATTACATTAAATGTCCCCAAACAGCCTGGTTGGATATGCTTTTGTAAATGTTTCTTGATTTTCTTCCTTTTCCAAATAGAATATTGCAAGTTAATTTCTATTCTCTTTTCTTCAAAGGACTTTTAATTTGGAAAACGAAACTAACATAATGTTGGCTAATATAAGGCACACTTGGTTTTAAATGAATGATAGTGAAGACGTTTTAAATGAATGATAGTGTAGAGTTCTCAGGGCTGTAGAGCATGGCATAGTGCACGGACTTAGGGGCGTATATTTTCACTTCTCTGTGTAATTTTAAGGATTTCGGGGTTTATGAGATTAGCTCTCTTTCCAAGAACTGAAAAGAACGGCTTAGTGAAAACTGGTATGGTTGTTCTTTAATGATTTTACAGATCATATGAATCTACCATGTCTCGCATACATCTCTATCTCCTAATGTTCACTCTTGTGTGATCCCCTCTCCTTGAGTGTGGTCTGGGTCTAGTGACTCACT
The DNA here is from genome assembly GCF_046562875.1 of Panthera onca. Lineage (NCBI taxonomy): Eukaryota > Metazoa > Chordata > Mammalia > Carnivora > Felidae > Panthera > Panthera onca. Next base: position 27,470,881 of record NC_138342.1, on the reverse strand, counting down.
CCTAATGGACAGATTATGGCAAGTGTCATCTTCCAGTTTATGTTACAATAAACAACATGGCTTCTGCCTTCTCTCTCTCATTCTCCTTTCCTTCCCCCTCCTCTCTTTCAGCCAACTGCCCTATGTGAGCTGCCCCATGGAGAGGTCCACGTGGCAAACAATTGAAGGGGGCCTCTCATCCACAGCCCTTGAGGAACTGAAGTCATTAGTCCAACAAGCCCACAAGGAACTGAATACTGCCAAAGACCATGTGTGTGAACTTACCAACTGGTCCTCCACCAGCAGAGCCTTCAGGTGTGACCACAGCCCCACCAGATGCCTTGATTGCAGCCTTGTGAAAGAGCTTGAAGTTAAGCCATAGTTGCAGCCCTGAGCTACACAAACTGAAACATGATAAATGTGTGCTGCTTTCAGGTGATAAATCATAGCGATCACAGTTATTGTATTGCTGATTACCTAATCATAGGTCCTTTGTGATTTGAGGGCCACATTTTCCTACCTTCCCTGTTTCATAATTCTTGATTGCATGTCAGATATCTGGTATTAAAAAATGATAGACACTGAAGTAAATAATATTTATCATCAGCAAAGACATACCCTTCCCTCTGTCAGCCCTCTCAAGTGGAACCTAAATCATTATAATGTGCTGTTGAGCTGGGTTTAGGATTGGGTGAAGCTTTAGTCAAATTAAGATCACCATGTCTTCATAAGTTGTGAGCATAGTATCGGGAATCTCCCGTCAGGAGAGCTTGAAATCTGAGCACAGCTAAGACTCCAAATCAATCCCATTCTCTCTCTCTCTCTCTCTCTCTCTCTCTCTCTCTGTCTGTCTCTCTGTCTTTCTCTCTCTCTCTCTCCCTCTCTGCTTTATAGTCCTGTGGCCAGCTCCCCATGCCGCTGAAGATGTCTCTGTAGTTTCCAACCCAATCCCCAACTTTATGTGCATTGGAGAGATCTCATTCTACTGTCCTTTGCTCAGCCTTCTTCACATTCTGGCATGGACTCACAAAAGACCCATGTGGCTCAGGGATATCTCATTGTCCTGCTCTACCCCCCAGTTGTTTTCCAAGGGCACTGACAGAATGTTCTCAGTATTCCAATCCCTCTCACCAATCCATATGTTAAAGGATGCAGAAATTTCAACTGGATACTGCTTCTGTGTAGACAGGTCTGTTTCTCTTCTTTACCATGCACTTAGGGAAGAGTGTGGCTGTGAGCTACTTTTTTCCTAGTCAGAGATTGTCCCTTTTTAGAATTTAGTTTATTTTTCTTTATTTTCATTCCACATACCAGATGGATTTTTAAAAATGCATTATTTCTAGCTTGTTTTCAGGCTTTCTTCTCTGTGTTAAAGTGGGGCCATGGCCTCTTATTACTTTCTACAATTCAATTGGAACCTCAATTTTCCTGGATTTGAAGTCTAATGTTTAACTCCAGCCTGAGTTTGATTCCATACAGAATTTGTCTCTTCTCCAAATGTCCATAGCCTCTTAGATGTCATTGCATGGATGCTTAGTAGACATCTCAAAATCAAAAGGTCCAACACTAAGCTATGTGCATTTTCCTAAAATGTGTCTCCAATACAGTGTTCCTAAGTTACTTAATGGCAAATAAATATATTCTTTTAGTTGCTCAGGTGAAATCTTTAAGCAACTTTTTCTTACACCTACATGTATTCTTTCAGGAAATACTTCTACTTTTTTCTTCGAAATGTATTCTGCATCAGACCCCATCTGACCAATTACATTGTTGTCAGCTTGGCCCATTGTCTCTTTTTTCATTAAAACTTTAACTGGTGTTCTTCTTTCCTTACATGTCTAACTACTCACCCTGGAATCTATGCTCCACTGAGCAGCTGGAATAATTTTTTCCCAGCATAAATCAGATTAAGACACCATTCCATTCAAAACCCTGCAACAGTCCTGCAGTCAATCAGATCAAAGTCCTTAAAGTGGCTATAAGGCACTGGATGATATGCCCACACACTCACCCCTACCCTAATTGCCACATTCACCTCATCTTTCTCTTCCCTTCATTCATTCTACTACAGCCACACCTTGTTTTCTTTGCTTCCCCCAAACAGCAAATGTACTCCTTTTTCTGGAGCCAGAGGTTACTCTGGCTGTGTCCTCCGACTGGAACATTTTTGTCCTCACATATCTCCATGTCTTATGCCCATCACTCCTTCAAATCTTTCTGAATATCATATTCTCAGTGAAACTCATATAAAATTACATCTTATTTCCAACTTACCTTACTTTGCTGTAAGTAACTTATCACATTCTAGCATTTCACCGATGCATCTATCTACCTATCTATGTATGTACTTGCAGAGCTTAATGTTATGTGTCAACTCTGTTGGGCCACAGGCTGCCCAGATAGTTGTTGAAACATCATTCTGGATTTTTTGGTGAGAGTCATTTTGAATGATATTAACATTTGGATTGGTTCACTGAATAAAATACACTACTCTTTCTGGCAAGGGTGGGCTCCTCCAATCCATTGAAAGCTTGAATAGAACAAAAAGGCTGACCATCCCCCAAATAAAGGAAAATTTGACCTGCCCAACCAGCTTTAACCTGAGACATTCGTTTTGTCCTGCCTTTAGACCCAAACTAACACATTGGCTTTTCCTGGGTCTTGAAATTGCCAGCCTTGGAATTGGAACTACACCATCTATGCTCATTTTTCTCAGGCTTTCACACTCATATTGGAGTGTGTATCATTGGCTCTCCTTGGTCTCCAGCTTGATGACTCACCCTGTAGATCTCAGGATTCATTAGCTTCCATAATCATAAGCCCATTCTATAGAATCTCTCTCTCTCTCCATGTATGTATTTAGCCTATTAGTTACATTGGTTATGTGGTCATATTTCACTGGAGACTCCTGACGAATATACTATCTATCTCTCATTTATCTATTTTTTGTATTTATATTTATATTTTATATCCCTCTCCACCAGAATGTAAGACTCTCAAGAGAAAGGATTTTTACATGTCTTGTTTATTGCTGCATTCAATTTTTAACAGAATTGAAAAAAAAATACTTGAGACATTTTTGGCTTTCAAAATATAATTCATGTACATTTCTTTTGAAGCTTATTCTAATTTATCTTCTGCTTGCTACTGTGAATGATCCGATTTATGTCAAATTTTTTAATGTATTACTCTTAGCATATAAAATGTACAAGTGGTTTAGAAGCATGCTGAATCATATGGAAAACTAATAAGAGTAGTGAGTGCATATTACCATCAAATATGTTGTCCAAACACTGTTCTGAATGTTTGACATGTATGACCTATGTAATTCCCACAACATTCCCATTTTAGAGATGAAGAAGTTGAAGTACTTTTCCAGGAGTACACAATGGCTAAGATTCAGAGCAAAGACTTGAAGTCAGACATCTGGCTCCGAAATCCATGGTTCTACCACTAGGTTATATCATGAAGTTGAATTCCATTCGTGAGTCAGGTCCAACTCGAAGTTTGTGTTTTTGTCTATTCTCATTCAAGGGTTATAGAAATTAAGTTTTGTTATTATTTTTTTCGTGTGTCTGAAGAAGTGTTTGCTTTGCCCACAGGTGGCGCAGAGACTTTCTATCTTAGCTAGTTTGACTACTACGGCAAAATACTACACTCATGTTTTAAAACGTCAACCAACTTTCCCAGTACACAGTGGTTAACATATGTGGTAAACTGAACTCAGGTGGTTAGAGGTCAGTGCTTAGTCCAACGCTATAGTTTATCACCAAGAGACTGCCCAATTCAACTTGTATCTCCTGTGGATAAGTCTGCCTATCTCAGTAAAGTGAGTATAAGATGTGTCCATATTACACTTTCTCTTTTAAGTGCACTTATCTTCTATTTTCTTTGAAGGACACAGAGACCTCTGTCCTTGAATTCAAAGTTTTGGTGTTTTTTGGTTTTGTTTGGTTTGTTTTTTACTTCCTATATATTTGATATGCTCCCATGTGAAAATTATGCTTTGCTCATGTTCCAAGTCAGTATGCAAAAATGTGTCGTCACTTTGTTAAACTAATGCTTTTTCCCAATCATATTTAAGTCTTTAAATGATAAGACCATTTCACATATAAAGGAGAACCTTGCCAAACTTTAGAAAATGGAATTGCAAGAGCAAACAAGTTTAATTAATTCACTACAGCTTTGTTATAGAAAACAAAAGAATGAGTTTATTCCTCCCTTGAAATATTCTAGACATATACCACAATTTATATATGCAAAAAAACATTAAATAAAAATGTGTACTCCTGACTGGCTTAAAAATATACAAAGACAGTGTCATATATAAAATACTGAAGTTTAATAAAATACTGAAATTGGAGTCTTGAGTAGAATAAAATTTAAATTACATCTGTTTTAGCTTAATAAAGCTTTTCCCCCTAAAATTGGTTACTGTCAATTCTTGGAACTTCATAATATTTTGTTAGACATATTAGTTTATAAGTTTTCCTCTCCTGCCTGACTATAGATTTCTTAAAGGCCAAGATCCTGTCTTACTAATATTTATATACTTTGCATTTCTGCAGACCTGACATCTGGGAGGATTTGAATGAGTTTCAAGAAAACAAAAACAAAAACAAAAACAAATCAGTGTAGACTACATGTAGCTGAAACTTAATAATTGATTATGGAATGTCAGTACCAAATGGTGAGATTATTGATTATCTTATATATGTAGGGATTTTGCTCTGCTTTTTATCTCTCCATTAGATACACAGACTAACATCATTTTCTTATATTTCCAAAATTATTATTTTTAGAAAATCAGAATTTGTTATGAGAACAGCATTTCACTTCTAGAGTTTTAGAAGGCACATTTCTTTTGATAACCTTCATTTGATATCTGCCTTTGGTGTTTATGTGGGAAATATGATTTGTGTAGTTGTACAATTTGCTCTTTGGCCTTCCAGTTTTAGATCACACTCTATCCGATGTTGAGGGAAGTTCCAAGAAGAGGAAATGTGCAGTGTGTACAGACAATATGCACAGCCTTCAAAATCACAGTGTCATAAAACCTAAGCTTCTGACACCGAATGAGCAAAATCACGCATTGTTTTATTCACTTTGTATTTTTAATTTTTTTTGTACTTGTTGCAACTCTCTAGAAAAAAATATTGGGATAGAAGAGGCAGCCAAGAGGTTCTTTTAAATATTTACTCAATGAGTGTTTATGTTCTATGTGTGCATCCCTGGGCTCTCGCACATACTAAAACGCAATTTTCAAACTTCACGAGATGACTTTCATGACCTGTTTTAGGATAGAAGAATATTGAGGTACAGTATTAGCTGAAGAAAACTTCAGTGTTTAGGAGTTAACCTGCTGAAGAAAGTGGCAGTTGGATCTTAGAACAGAAGGACAAAATGACATTAGTTGATATTACTGTCCGTGAGACTAACTAGTACCTGAGAATGCAACCAAATGACTTCATAGGAAAGACAAAAATATAGGCAGCGGTGTAAAAGAGACAGTACAATGGAGAAAAAGGAAAGGAAGGCATAGAAAGAGAAAGAGAGAAGTTGATCATGTGAGGAAGGGGGATTTAGGTTCACTACTATGATTCTGGAGTTTCTTAAAAGTGTCAAGCCGACAATTAACTTCCTTTCTATCTCCTCCACCACCACTATCACCACCATGGCTATGAGTAACAAAACTCTTTAAATCTCTGATTATAAATCAAGGTTAGGTTTTAATGTCAAAATTCGATATCAGTGTAGTTTTTTTCTGAGAAGTTCTAGAAGCCAGCAAACATCAACCCCCTAGAGTCACAAAAGACATCTCTAGGTGATCATGACACTTTCCACTGAGCGGATATGGCTCATGTACCGTTGCACAAAGCTTAGATAACCACAACCAACACATAACAGACGACCTTTGGGATCGAACTTAGTTTCCAGTCCTGCAGTTGATGATCTCAAAGCATCATTTATTATTTTCATTCACCAAATATATTAATCATGCCCGCCATCGCCACATTCTGAAAGTGCTTACATTCTAGTGAGCGAAAGATAACAAAAGAAGAGTAAATAAATAAGATGTCAGTTCGTATAAATGCCATGGGAGAAAATTAAGCAAAAGAAAGACTGTAGGGAGTTATGAAAGGGGGAGAAGATGCTGGGTTTACATATGTTGGAAGATTTACTGAGAAATCCCAAATGAAGGAGGAATGGGGAAAATATATCAGGTAGAGGGATTGGTAAATGAAAATATCTGAGGAGAGAGGGTACTTGCTGCATGTTAAAGGAACAAGAAAGCTGGTATGCCAGGGATGAGGTCAGTGAAATAGGAGACACCAGGTCCTGAAGGTTTTATAGCAATTTTACTTTCTTCTGATTGAGAAAAGAAGTTATTGGGGTTTTTTGACCACTGAGTGACACTATATGACCTGCATTTAAAAGTTTTTTAAAAAAATAAAATATTTTTTTTTCTGGCTACTCAATTGGTAACATATTATAAGGAAGCAAGAGAGGTATGAAAACAGTTTGGAGACTATTATAAAAATACCAGGGAAGGATAATATGGTCTAAAATTGGTTAATTCTGGTTGGAACAGTAAATGATGACAACTGGGTACATTTGAAAATAGAAACAACAGTATTTGGTGATGAATCAGATGTGAAATATGAGCAAAAAAGAACACTCTAAGGTAACTTCGAAATTTTAGGCCTACATAGTAGATAAAACTGGTATCAAATTAAACTAAAATGAAAAAAGGGAAAGAAGAGAACATTTAGGAATGTGTATCTGTCCGCATAGTTTAACTTATACTGTGATAACAAACAACTCCAGAATCTCAAGTGCTAAACATGATTAAAATTTATTTATGGCTATGATACATATCCAGAGAAAATTGGCAGCAAAAGTTTTGTTTATCACAGCCCCACAGGGGCCCAGGCCAAGACTTCATGTTGCTATGTGATTTGGCAATCACTATGGCACAGGTCAGGAAACACATTGACTCATGCACTAAATCGTAAAGTTTCTTTCCAGAAATTAAACTCAACTTATACTTAGTATTTTATTTGCCAAAGGAGGTCACATATCCACATTTATATTCAAACGGGAGCTGGAGATAAATTTTAGCCATGGACCTGAAAGGTATAGGCGAGGCATATTTAGTAAATAGCACTTAGGATTCTCCAGAAGACATTAGGATTTGAATATGATAAATTGGGAATTCTGATTAGACATCCAACTAGTGATGACAAATACAGAGTTGCCTATATAGTTACAAAGTTCGGGAGAGTTATCTGGCTTAGAATTAAATGTTGAAAGCCATAATCTTTACTATCCATGAATGTCTATGTACAAGATGTACATAGAGAAGAAGTACGAGGACTAAAGCATGAAACACACATTGTTGGATAGTCAAGAAAGTAATGGAAAACAAATAAAGGAAACTAAGAGAGTGTACTCTTTGAGCAAGGTAGGAGGAAAACCAAAGGAAAATGGTGTCTCAAAAGCCAAGGGAATAGAATGATTCAGGAACAACTGAACAATCATTTATATTTAATACCGATAATAATGACATTGAACTCAACCACTAGACTAGTAGTGTAGAGATTATTGATGACTCAAATGGCAATTTTTCTGTAAAATGCTAATAAAAATGCCTGATGACAGCAGGTTAAAAGATATTTGGAAGAAATGGAGTTGTGACAATGATTTTAAGAGTTTTGATATAAAAAAGAAAATACCTGGAGAGAGAATGGGGTCAAATGAGGGTTTTTCCTTTCCTTTCTTCCTTTTTAAGATGAGTTCTATTAAAATATGTTTCTATGCTGATGAAAATGATACAGATGAGAGGGAAAAATGATGGTGCAGAAGAGTATGTCAGGTTTCCTTAAGAGTAAAGTAGAAACTGTGTGCTTTTGATTGAACTAATTTTGAAGTTTTAATACCTTCAGCATTATCACACTGTTTTTCTCTCTCAGATTCTTTTTGTGCTATGTAGAAAGAAGAGAAAAAAGTATCCTTAGGTCAAGAGGAATCTGAGATCTGTTGGATACTGTTGCAACTGCAGACTCTCAGAAAATTCTTTAAAATAAAATAGCTATTGTAAGATATATTTGAACAAGTGAAAGGACTTTGCATGACAATCAATGAGAAATCCTTGTCATGTTCCAGAGCTACAGGTAATTGGATTGACTATAAAATAGAATTAAGGTGACTTAGAAGAGAAAATTCTAATAAAATCTTAGAAATAGACTAAACGGTAATGTCCAGCCTGGTGGGATCTTTGTAAAGGAATGATACTGTGCTAATGCTGTCATATATTTACTCTACCTGATCCTATACATGCCCTGTTTTATAAGAACAACTCATATAGATGCATTACCTGGGCCTCTTGCCAATGGGGCTAAGAGGAGATGCCACCTTAGCAGAAAATAGAACAGAAAGATTCACTATCCCTCACTGTTTTGGATATCTTTTTTAACTCTAGAAACCTCAGCTTTTACTGTGTTTAGTCCACAGTTCCAAATATCACCAGATTCCAATTACACTAATTCCCCCAACCCCCAGCCCATTTACTGCTTCCTACTGCTTTGGATTCCTGGAGCTTCGGTATCTCTTTTTGGTTTCCTAAGACTTGTCATACTTCCTAAATAGTTTCTTAATTGAAGTATTTCCACCTGAATCATCTGGGTGTGATTCAGTGTTAACTTGGGTAGATATCTAAATATTTTATAGGATGCATCATATCCTTGACCTATATGCTACACTCCATCACTGTCATTACTGATTTCGATGCTTCTAGTGGTCTGATTTGACCAATGAGAGCTCATTCAAGTTTGCTCCTGTATCTTTTGGCATGTCTCTCTAGTTTTTGAGTTCTTTTTTCTCTTTGGCACAATCATTATTTTTGGGTTCACTATGTGTTTTTCCCTGCCCAATACTGGAATTGGCCATTTCCCCAAGGATCCCGGATCCACACCGTGGAAGATACCGCTTTAAAATGAACAGGAAATATATACATTTATTGAATCCTAAATTAATACTAACATTTCTAAATTTAATTCAACACAACATAGTTCTTTTTGCTTATCTGTCACATTTATATATTCTTTAAAAATTTATTTTAATAAAATTGGTGATGTGTCTGCTGAGTTTACCTTGCAAACTAGCATAAGCTACTTTTATTTTATTTACATTTTTTTATGTTTTCATTTCATTTTTGAGAGAGAGAGAGTGTGAGTGGGAGAGGGGCAGAGGAAGAGGGAGACACAGAATCTGAAGCAGGCTCCAGGCTCTGAGCTGTCGGCACAGAGCCCAATGCGGGGCTTGAACTCATGGACCATGAGATCATGACCTAAGTTGAAGTCAGACGCTTAACTGACTGAGCCACCCAGGTGCACCCTTTTAAAATGACTAGAATTGAGATGATTTCACGTATCATAGGTAACCTCTCTTAATTGTAGAAGCATACCTCATGTTAAAGAGACTTGCATGCTGAGAATACAAATTTTATTTGTGCAATGATCACATACTACATCATACTACATTTTATGATAGATTATTTGACCAAGTATATTCTTTCTAGGGAAGGCTACTGAGTCAGTCTATCAAAAGTGGTTTGAAGGCTAATGTGATAATCTAAGTAAGGGATAATTAACCTCATGATGCTTAGATCAAGAGGGGGGCAATAAATGGGAAAAAGTTAATGCAATTGAAGATACAAACAAAAGAATTAGTTATGGATTCAGTGATGAATATTTGATGATGAAAGAGAGAAAGGAAAGGGTCTAGGATGATGTTAGTATTTTACATGTAAAAAAAAAATTAAGAATGAAGTTGCCTGGAAATAAAATGAAGGAGACTGGAAAAGAAGTACATTTAGTGAGTCAGGACAGATTAAGTTATGCTGTAGAAATAAACAACTCCAGAATTTCAAGGGCTAAAAGCAAACACAGGGAACACAGATTTCTTTTTTTCTTTTCTTTTCTTTCTTTTCTTTTCTTTTCTTTTCTTTTCTTTTCTTTTCTTTTCTTCTTTTCTTTTTTCTTTTCTTTCTTTCCTTCTTTTCTTTCCGTTTATTTTTTTGTGAGCGAGAGAGAGAGAGAAAGAGAGAGAGAAGGAGAGTGGTAGAGAGATAGTGATAGAGAGAGAGTGATAGAGAGATAGAGGTAGTGATAGAGAGAGAATCCCAAGAAGGCTCGGCATTGTCAGTGTAGAGCTCCATGCAGGGCTTGAACCCACGAACTGTGAGATCATGACCTGAGCAAAAACCAAGAGTCAGATGCTTAACTGACTGAGCCATCCAGGCACCCCAGCACAGATTTGTTTCTAATGATGGCATGGCTTTCCATCTGACTCCAGAGTCCTTGCCAGATAGAATCTTCTTAAAAATCCTTCGTAACAAGCAAGAAGTTTTTTTTTTTTTTCATCTCAGTATTTAACCTAGCCCACCCCCCTCTGTCAAGTAGGAGCAAATTCCTCCATTGCTTGTCAGGAGCTCCTTGTAGTTCTCAAGGCAAGCATAATTAAGAGTTGGTGACCTCTGTCTACATTGTTTTGCCACTCATAAGTTTTCGTTGCATTTTTGCTTCATTTTTCTTCCCTATGAGACTTTTGTTTTTAATTTTCATTGTACCCTCCTTTATAATCTACTTGTGATTCTTACATACCAGAAAGTATGAGATAAACATGTGTATTAAAATAGGCAATAAATATGGAAGTCTCTAGTCTCTGAATGGATCCTTCTCCTATGAGGTAAATTACCTGTGTAATAGCTGTTTGACTTATATACCTTAATGGATACATTTTTCTTTTAAATAATTAAATTTCCAGATAACAAGGACACAGATATCATTAGTTGTGGGAAGGGGATGAGGCAAATGAATATTCAGCACAACACAAGCAGAATCAAGATGTATGAACACAAATTTCTATTTCTCTGTGATACTTTACCACAAATTCAACAGCTTATGTCAGTGCTCATTTATTAACTCGCAGTTCTGTAGGTCAGAAGTCCTACATGACATTACTGGAAACTCTGCATACGGTATCAAAGCCTGTCATCAAGCTGACTTCTTGTCTGTTGGCTCTGGGCAGAACTCTGCATCCAAGCTCATTCTTGTTAGACGGATGTATTTCCTTGAAGTTAGAGGACTGTGTGGTACCCATTTCTTTGTCAGTCTTCAGCTGGGGGCCACTCTCAGCTTATCAAGGCTTCCTGCCTCCCCTGCCAAGTGGCACCCTCCATCTTCAAGCCAGCAATAGCATATCACATCCTTCTTGTCCTTCAAATCCCTGAACCTCTCCATCTCTGACCTCTAGACCTAAATTTATTTTTTGTAATTTTTTAACATTTATTTATTTTTGAGAGAGAGAGAGAGAGAGAGAGAGAGAAACAGTGGGGGAGTAACAGAGAGAGAGAGGAAGGCACAGAATTCAAAGCAGGCTCCAGGCTCTGAGCTGTCAACACAGAGCCGGACAGGGGGCTTGTGAGATCACGACCTGAGCCGAAGTCAGACGCTCAACTGACTGAGCCACGTAGGCACCCTTAGACGTAAATTTAAAGGGCTCTGGTGATTAAGTCAGGCCCACCAAGATAATCTTCCTATTTTTAAGGTCAATCATTTTGGAACATTAATAGCATTTGAAAAATCCTTTTTGCCATAGGAGGCAACAGAATCACAGACGTAATAATGCGTTCATAGGTTCCGTCCACATAAGAGGTAATGATTATACAAAAGCAAGTGTCATTTGGAATTAGCTTGGAATTCTGTCTCCAGCATAGGCATCCTTAAAAACATTAACTGATCCTTATAGTTTACATAAAATAAATATAGAATATAAATGAAGTAATTACTTAGATTTGGTTGAGTGACTTTTAGGTAAGAAATCTTATTCCTAAGAATAAAATATCATGCAAATGGTCCTAAGGCTTAAAGGAAAAACAAAAAAATGAGACATTAAGAAAAAATAATGCATAAAATAAAAGACTACTCTGAAATGAAAAGGGTAGCTACTGAGTTTGGCATATTTATGAGAGAAACCACTCAAATCAAAGTTGGAAGTACATACACTGATTGTCAAAACGAATACAAAAGTTATGAGTCCATTAGCTTATTAATTAATCAAAGTCCATTGTGTCTCAAAAGGTTAAAATTGAACTATGTTCTAATAAGAATTTTAAGAGTCTTGTCGTATGATAAGATACGAAGACAAAGCCTCATAGTGAAGGGGAATGTCTGGAATTCTGATTAGATCAAGAGTGGGCCTCCCAAAATAGTTTCAGGGTAAATTGAATGCCCCAACTTGCATTTCTTTCCCTGTGACCAGTTGGTGCTTCAAAATGATAAGGTTAGCCTAGGAAAGAACAAAAGGAAATTAAAGGTATCAGTGTCACAGATTTGTGGTTTCAAGAGGCCAATCTAAGCCTTTATAAATCATCAGTGTTAGATTAAGCTGTTGTTCTGGGAAATATCTTAGGTCAAAACTGCATAGCGCAGCTCCTCTAAATACCCTCAGAATATTTATTTCTCTCTTGCTTGTGTACTCATTTCTTACCCTCTAAAGGGGAAATAGCACACCCTTATACTGGATGCCTTCCTGAATGGCCGGAAGCTTCAGCTTTGTGCATAGTAACCGCAAGAAGAAAGCATTACCATTAACCACTCAATCTTATTATTAACCTCTAAAAATACAACACAGGTTGGAAAGCTCATTTACCCCAAAGAAAGGGAAAAAGGAATCAATACTGACTTTGATTCTATTTGTGAACTAAAATGCTCAAGCTGCTGAATAAAATGTGTCACAATGTGACAGTGTTAAAAAGCAAAAGAAAACAAAAACAAAAACAAAAACAACAAAAGAAACAAAAAAAAAAAAAAAAGAAAAGACACCACTTATTGGAAAGCCTTGCAAAAGAACAAGAATGGCTTTTGATGGACATTGGCATGCTTGAGATGACAGTGAGTCTCAGTGAGAACCTGAAACAAATAATACAGAGGAAGAACGCAAGGGTTTGCTGAGCAGTTCACTGATTATAGTCACACACTCTCTTAGATGACTCCACAATGCTCCCTTGTATGAGAGAAACCAGAGTTTTAATACTTAATGGTGTGGAATATGGGACCAATCCTCTGATTAAGTTTCTAGTCTTCAGGTAGCAACTTGGGCAAATGAAATATTCTCTACATGTGTCCCTTACTAATCTGGAAAATGAAAATAACAATTTTATAGTATTTCTGTGACAATGAATGATATGATGCATGTGAAAAGCGCTTAACACAGCACACAACTTGTAAGTATAGGTTTATTATTATTATTAATCTCATTTTTTATGTTCAAAAGCCCATGGCATTCAGCTTCCTGTCCAGGATGTTGAGCTAAAGCATGCATGCCATGCTTAAAACAATCAACGTCAAACTCATGACTTCTACTTATCCCAAGAGAGAGGTGACACTGCAGAGCAGACAGGTGTCTCAGCAGTCCCTTGCTGCAGGAGACAGAACACATGAGCATGGTCTCACTTGAGATTAACACAACCGGACACCAATAAAAAGAGTGTAACTAGAAGAATTGACAGCTTGATGAATGCCAAGTATAGGCAGATGAGAGAGTCTTAAACTCTGGGGACTAAAGAAATTGGGAGTAGCTACACATTCTCCCAGGCTCTTTCTCCATCAATTCCACCGAGTACTCATAGAAAAGACTGAAAAAAAGCCCTGAGAAATGTCTATTGTGGTGCAGACCTGAGGGAGGGGAGTAGCAGTGGCCATGTGAGAGGGGCAAGAAACTCCATCTAGATCCATTTTCTCCTGCTCATTTAAAAAAAAAAAAAAGTGTAGGGAGGGAGAGTGACCATCAATGATGCCCTCAGTTAAAAATTTACTGTTCGGGGCACCTGGGTGGCTCAGCTCCTTGAGCATCTGACTTCAGCTCAGGTCATGGTCTCCTGGTCTGTGAGCTCGAGCCCCGCGTCGGGCTCTGTGCTGACAGCTCGGAGCCTGGAGCCTGCTTAGGATTCTGTGTCTACCTCTCTCTCTGCCCCTCCCCTGCTCATGCTCTGTCTCTCTCTGTGAAAAATAAATAAACATTAAAAAAAATTAAAGAAAAAATTTACTGCAGCGAGGAGAGGGAGTTGGCAGGGAAAACCCTATTCCTGAATGAGGGGTAAGATTATATGCTGAACTCCCAACCGTACATGGCAGAGTAGGAGCAGAACCGAGAGGTCACAGTCTCATCACACAGGCACATGACATATGCCCAAGAATAAGGCTTAATAAGAATAAAACTTCACCCCCATGCCAGCAATTTATGAAGTTTTGAATAACAAGTAACCTCGGAATATTGTGAAGAGAGGGACAGGAGCAGAACGACAGCACACAAAGATGCATTCTCTGAGGCACGTCACAAAGGAAATATCTGAATTACTTAAGCCTCAGAATCAAACAGACATTGTAAACCAACACCCACTCCACATACAAGACAAAGTATGTCCATCAGGGTAACAAATACAGTCCCTGTCTGAACTCTTTACTGGATTAACTCAAACCCTTCTGTTAAAGAACAAGAAAAAGGGAACACATATCATTTTTGAGCATAAAAATTATTTACCTCACTACTCTCTTACACAATATGTTTGAGTTTCAACAAAAATGGAGACATTTTTATTTATTGTTGTAATGTTTATTTATTTATTTGTTTTGAGAGAGAGAGCACGTGTACACATAAGCAGGGGAGGGGAGAGAGAGAGAGAGAGAGGAGAGAGAATCCTTAGTAGACTCTGCCTTGTAAGTGCAGATCTTGATGCAGGGCTTGATTTCAGAAACCCCGAGATCACGACTTGAGCTGAAATCAAGAGTTGGATGTTAACCAATTGAACCACCCAGACACCCCGTATTGTGGGACACTTTTAAAGGAAAGTAAAGTCATACTCCGAATAGGCAAATAATCTTCAATGTGGTACATATGTTGTAATTATCAAAGGAGAAATTTAAAATAACTATAATTAACATGTTAAGTCTAATGGAAAGGATAAAATATATGCAACAGCAGATGTGTAATTCCAGAAATATGAGAGAGAGTCAGATGAAAATATTAGGGGGAAAAACACATTAACAGAAATAAGAATGTTCAACAGTACACTTGACATAGCTGAGGAAAGAATCAGTGTGTTAAAAGACAGCTCAATAGAAATTCCCACACTGAAATACAAGGAGGGAAATAAAAGAAACACACAAAAAGAACTGAACACATAGAGGTGGAACTAGTTCAAACATTCCAACATATATGTAACTGAAAACTCCAAACGATGAGAGAAAGGGAACAATGCAGAAGTATTTGAACACTTAATGACAAAGACTTCCAAAATTAATGACAGACAATCAGATGCTCAGAGGTCACTAAGTAGAATAAGGACTCCCAAAATTAAAAATATAAAATGAAACCTAGATGTATGTATGTATGTATGTATTTATTTATTTATTTTAGAGAGGGAGAGAGAGAGAGAGAGAGAGAGAGAGAGAGAGTGCAACTGCGTGTGTGCATGGGGAGAGGGAGAGAGAGAGAGAGAGAGAGAGAGAGAGAGAATGTCAAGCAGGCCCTTGCAGAATCCAATGGGGGGAGGGGGGAGAGGGGCGTTCAATCTTACAACCCTGAGATCATGACCTGAGCAGAAACTAACAGTCAGATACTTAACCGACTGAGCCACCCAGGCAAACTGAACCCTAGATATATTTAAACTCCTATAAACAATACAAGAAAATATTGAACCAGGCACTGAAAGGGGGAAATATCATATATAGAAAAACAAAGGTAGGAACTACGTCTTCAAAAATCATGCTCTACAGAAGTCAATTGAATAGCATATTTAAGTGCTGAAAGGGGGAAAAAACAAAAGGGATAAAACAAACAAATAAAAAACTAATACCCCCAAATAATTACTAAGTACAAAACAAAAATCTTTCAAAAGTGAGACTTCCTCAATCAAAACAAAAACTAAGAAAATTAAAAGTGTTAGAGAACATTCTTCAGCTGGAAAAAAAAATACAATAGGCTAAGACATGAGATGCAAAGAAATAAATAGCATTGGGAAGGTTATAAAGGAAGATAAAGGTCAATTCTGCTGCTTGAAAAATATAAAAGATACTTATCTTGCCAAAAATCTTAGCAATATGCTATGTGTTTTAGCATGTGTAAGAGTAAAACAACTCAAGATGGGTTGTGGAATTGGAATATAGTGTAACAAGGTTCTTAACTACATGGAAAGTGAGAATACTATGTGAAGGTAGACTTCTAAGTGAAAATGTACAAACTTTAAAATGTATAAGCTTTAGTACAATAACTTTTAAAAAGATGTATAAATATGTTAATGAGAATGTATAACAGCTTTATTCCTCATAGCCAAGTACTAGAAACAAAACTGATTTCTTTCGACCAGTGAATGGATAGACTAATTGTAGCATATCCATATAATGAATACATGAAATGATATTTAGCAATAAAAAGGAGTGTCTATTTATTGTAGTGGTTAAGCTTTTATAAATATTTTAAGCACTGAAATTCACTCCTTCAAAAAGGCTTTAAATTTCATTTATCTACTAAAAACAAGAAACTACACTAAATCCATCTTTCCTTTATTAAATCCTCTCAGAAAAATATAAATCTTTTTTTGAGTTTTCTTCTATGAATATACTTTTATTGAATTTGATAGAGTTTTGTATTGAGTATGATATTGTATGTAAATGTTATAAGTTAACATATATATATATATATATATATATATAATTCATAACTAGAGTGTAATTTCCTTAGAAAGAGAACTTATGTAATGTATTATTGTTTGTCTTTCCATAGTCTAATTTGTATTATTAACATAGCTAAATATAAAAAAGAGATAGGATAGAGGTTATAGAATCACAGTTTTAATAGTAGAAAGAATCTTTAAGATATTAAGATTAAAAATCTTCAAGATTAAAATTTCTTTAAGAATATAGATATCTATGGGGCACCTGGGTGGCTTAGTCTGTTAAGCATCCAACCGTTGATTTTGGCTCAGGTCAGATCTCATGGTTTGTAATACTGGACCCTGAGCTGGGCTCCATGCTGACAGCAGGGAGCCTGCTTGGGATTTTCTCTCCCTCTCTGCCCCTCACTCACTCACGATCATGTGCTCACTCTCTCTCTGTCTCTCTCAAAATTAATAATTAAACTTAAAAAATATATAAATATTGTGAGAAATAAGCCCAATGCCCCAATCAAAAGAGGGACAGTGAAACGAGACTTTCATCAACTTTCTTGCAAGAGCAGGTGTCTGATGGACAGGCACACCTGGGAAAAATTACAGCAGGCAATTTATCTCCTAGTGTGAAGTCCCTCCCCTGATTCCTCATTGGCTGACTACTAGAGAGGTTATAGCCTTACCCAGAGGTCACCTGTGCTCATGTAAGGCCAAAAAGTAGTCTGATTGGAACAAATATACATTCCTTGAGGTGAGGTAGAGACGTCAGTTCTTTGGTGCCTGCTCATTGCATAGCCCGTGAAAGATAAGCCCATGAAATGGAGAAGGGAAGAAGAACCAGGAAGTGAAGTGTCTAATGGGTTTGAGAACTCCATTGTGGGAGGAGGGAGAGGTTCACACATATTTCCAATAGGTTGTAAACCTATTGCTAACTGGACAGCACAGCTTTTATTTGGTATTTCTGAAAATGAATCATCTCGCTTACTTCTCACAAATATTTAGAAATCTTTAAGCATATTTAAAATTATCGCATATGGGGGCACCTGGGTGGCTCAGCCAGTGGGGAACCTGGGTGGCTCAGTCGGTTAAGCATCCGACTTTGGCTCCGGTCATTATCTCACGCCTCATGAGTTCGAGCCCCGCGTTGGGCTCTGTGCGGACAACTTGGAGCCTGGAACCTGCTTCTGATTCTGTGTCTCCCTCTCTCTCTGTGCCCCTAACCAACTTGCTTTCTGTCTCTCTCTCAAAAATAAATAAACATTAAAAAAGATATTTTTAAATTATCGCATATAGTCACTTCATTCATAGATGGAGAAACTAAGGTTATTCAGATGGTATGAGAATGACTAGAACTGTGGTCTTTTGACCTCTAAATCAATACTATATATATATATATATATATATATATATATATATATATATATATATATATATAAGTTTTTAAGGACAACTTTTGCATCATATATGTAGATTTCCTGTCTTCTTGAGAGTGGAAATGAAACAGCTTTCTAAAGATTGTGTAGTTCCCTTCCTCCCACAAAAAAAAAATTAGGTCCAGTTTAGTTATTATATATGAACTTGTGACCTTGATAATAGGTAGACATTTATGGAGAGCTAAAGTCTGTGGAGTCGACTTTCCTCTACTTAAAAGCTGCTGGAAGGTAGTTTTCAATAGATACACTTGCTTCTGAAGACAGTTGAAAGAATTCACATATGTTAATTATAGCAATCAAGACTCATAAAGCCTGGAATTTTACAACTTTTCAGAGAGCCTTTGGGAATAGAATATCTTCCAATTCAGTGGGCAAGTTAAATCTAATTATGCTTCCTTCCTTGTTTTGGCAGCCTTCCCTTTGTACTATTACAATCTGCAAACTTAAAAAAATTGCAAAAGAAAAAAAGAAATGATCTAAACTGTACTATTATCAGGAGAAACACAGTTCAATATTATTCTACTATTATACACTCTTTCCTTGGCAAAGAGCTCCTTGTGTTTATTTGTGAAAAGATTGCATTTTCTACATTGCAGAGAGAAAACTGGTCAACATTACCAGGATACATTGCAGATACAGCTACACACACACGGATATACCCAAACCAAAGAGCTACTTTTGAGTTTCAAACATCAGCATTTGGCATCAACTATATTTTCCTTATTTTTAATTGGAGAGAAAGAAAACCAACTAAGGAGCTGAGACACTAAATATAAAAATAAACAATGTTAGGACCACATAAAATGAGAATTCTGATCCACAACCTATAGCAACCAGGAAGCCAACCCTCTTATATACAATAAACAACATAGGAAATCAACCTGCTATAAGTTAGACTTGTAGGAAGTCAGACTGCTATCTTCAGTAACATTCCGGGAAGTAAAACAGTAACTTCCAGGGCAGTTGTCCCCAAATCAGGCCCCAAATGACCTGGACTTAGTTACTAACTGACAGCTTCTTTAATTCCCCCACCCCCAACTTCCAACTTAGGACCAATCAAAGGAAGCCAAATGTGCAACCCAACCAATTACATAGAATGCCTCATCTAGTTGATGTATCTATAGCTTCCCCAGGCCAACAACTTCCAATCAGGGCATCCCTGAAGCCCTCCCATTTTTCCATTATAAAACTTTCCCCCTCCTCTTACTGCCTTTGAGCCTCTGTGAAAACACAAGTGACAGTGGCTAACTTCCTGACTAAAGCAAGCTCTAAATAAACAGCCTTTGCTTTTCTTATTTAGTTGGTCTTCATTTGTTTCCACAGAGCAAGAAGTCAAAAAAACAACAAAAGCTTTGTTTCAGAATCTTTAAATGCTTTAATCTTCCCATGGTTTAAAATGTCCTTTGTTTAAACATACTCCATCTTTTCAACTGTTTTTCTAATATATCCTAGTGGAAATTATTTCACTTTGGGGGTGTTTGTGTAACTTAATTAAGTAATAAATTACGTATCTATACATGTTCTCATTCTGCATGCACTTTTGTACATAGAATCCATAAGTTTTAAATGTTTCTCATTGAAATTGTTAGGTGAAATCATGACTATTATATACATATGTGTGTATGTATATTTAAAGATATATGTACTAGAAATTGTGATATATTGAGACAAATATAGTTAAATAAAACAAAATATGTATTTATTACTAAACACCAGAAGTTAATTTTCTTTCTCCATGTTTACTATTTAAGTAATCATATAAACAATAACTGGTAATATGTGATTTCTCAAATGTGTATTTAACTCAATTTTCTTTAGAGATCATTAGGAATTATAACTATCTATGGATTTTTCTATTATTAAAATATTAGCCAGAAATTTTTTTAGCACTGGATTCAATTATTTTCATGTTTTAAAGGGATAAATGAAGTTTTGCATGCATTACTATTTGATGAGTTATATCTTTCTTTGGAACAATTCTAAATAGATTTGTTTTTGTTTTTTAATGTGTGAGCACTATAGAGATTTTCAATAAATTAAAAAAAATAATGTTTACTTATTTTTGAGACAAAGAGAGACAGAGCATAAGCAGAGAAGGGGCAGAGAGAGAAGGAGACACAGAACCTGGAACAGGCTCTAGGCTCCAAGCTGTCACCACAGAGCCCAACGCGAGGCTTGAACTCACAAACTTTGAGACCATGACCTGAGCCCAAGTCAGTTGCTTAACAGACTGAGCTACCCAGGCATCCCTCAATAAATTTATCCTATAATAACCAAATAGCATTAGTTAAACAAAAAAACATGAAGTCAGGTGCAGGCAAAGACAATGCAGAACTATCTAAGGTCAAATGTTGTAGATTCTTTTTTTTTTTTTTTTTTTTTTCAAGTAGGCTTCATACCCAGAATGGAGCCCAATGCTGGGTTTGAACTCACATCATGAGATCAAGACCTGAGCTGGGATCAAGAATTGGTTGCTTAACTGAGCCACCCAGACACCCCTATAGATTTTTATTCTACGTGACAATAAGCTTTACACAGTTACTTCCTCTCCCCACCCCTGCCAGCTCTTAGTTGACTTTTTGTATAATCTCATACTACTCCATTTTGTTTATCTTTTAGTTTAACTCTTTGTAATATTCTTGGCATATGGGGAGTCTTATCCTAGTTGTGTGTGTGTATACCCACATACTATTTTCCAAAATATAGTACATAATAATGCAGATAATAACTTCAAACCATATAAGATTTCAACCTTATCACTACAGCTTATAATGATTTATGTGAAACTAGACAAGGGTTTTGAACTACTAGACTTCCGTTTTCTCATCCATAAACCAGGGATTATAATACTATCTCTTTCATAGGATAAGTCAGAGATTTAAATGGAACAGTTCTTGTAACATGCCTAGGCTGGCATCTGTCACAGAGTAACCGCATAATAAACAATAACAAGTATCTAACAACAATTTGTTGAATGACCTTCCGCAATCATTAGACCATCAGGAGAATGGCCTCTGAAAGAGTTATGAGCCTTACACTGTGTTTCTTTTATGCTTTTTATTACATGATTTCTATGTTTAGAAATAGAGACATAGCATGTTTCTCTCCTAAACCAAACACTAGGGGCCATTGGAGAAAATGTCACTGGTGGAATCCAGCAACCTTTAGCTGGAAGTTCCATGCAAGAGGTAAAGTCATTTATTTCTATTCCTTATAAACACGTTCAACTGACATCATTGACTTTCTCAACATACAAACTTTACGAGTCTTTCGACTCAAAGTCTAAAGACATTTGATATCTTTAGACCTGCCATTTGTTCTTTCTGGACATTTATTTCCCCCTCTACTTGACTTGACTATCTTTTGTTCAACCTGAACATTTCAGATTAAATGATCTCCTCTGTGATGTCTCTGTCTGAAGTATTATCCATTTCCACTCCAAGTCTTCTCCTACTTCTATGGATCTATCACATGTTGCCTTTATTATGCTGATTCATGGCTCTTCTTCCCCATTGTTTTGTTGTTGTTGTTCTGTTTGGGTTACCTGATTCCTTCAACAGGCTGTATGATCTGTGAAGGATGAAAAGTCATCTGTCCTGTGTCCATATTTAATAATTAGCACATAACAAGTACTCAAATTATTTCTGAAAATTGACCTCTATGTTCTGGAGCATAAATATGTAACATAAAGACAGGGTATGGGTATAAGAAGGAACGATAGTTTTATTGCTGTGCCAGACAAAGGAGGCTGCAGCAGACTAAGGCTTTTAAAACTACAAGCCCTCCAGGAGGAAGAGGCTTTGGGGTGGTTATAGGAAAATATAGGATCTCGCCAGTTTGACAGGAATTAGGTACATCCTTTTAGCCTTATTCATCATGCCTTCGTGATAGTACCAGGTTCCTGAAACAAAAGGCAAAGAAGGTCAGAGGGGAAGTTTGTGGAAGAGAGGGGAAAGGTCACTGTAAAATCAACCTTTGCTGAGACTCAAGTGCAGCCATTTTGATTTTTGTTCGACTTTATGCTTTTAAGTGGGTTTAAAATAATATGCTGAGTAACCATACACAGGGAAATCTAGAACTTGTAGGTATAATTCTACTCTCCAAATTAGAAAAGTAGAAGATGGAAAGGGTTAAGGTTAGGGAAGAGTAAAGAAGTCAGGAATATAAAGTTTTCCTTCCTTTTATCTATGCAAAAACATTTATTTAAGCAGCTTTCAGAAAGAATATGAATTCTATATACAGATACAGAAAATGATACATGATATCCTGTGCAAATAAATAGGTTATTTCAATTTCCTTTAACATTACAAAGCATTTATCATGTAATACTCATTTGAAACAACCATCGAAATGACACGTGTTTAGACACGGCCTAATAGTTAAAGCCATTCAAGAGTCTTTTTTGTTCAGTAATTTAAACATTTTTGTCTTCTACAATTAAAAGCCATTTTCTGGAATGGAAATCCTATTGGACTAACTGAACTAGAATAATTAGCACGTAGATTTGGCAGAATTAATATGACCCTTTATTTTACTTTTTTCTCTGGTTTTCAGATACTGCTTTCTTGCTGTGAGAATGAAAAATCTTTCAAGATAAGAACAATGTTCTACTTATTTGGTGTCCCCTACAATGCCGTGTGTAGTGTTTTTCTTATGAGAAATGCTGACTAAATGAAATCTATGTATAATTGAGCCCATGGTGTGCTCTTTGCACCTGCTACCATATGGATCACAATTTATCTCACTTTGAAATCCTAATTAATTTATTGAGGTTCATATGTATAGATAGTTACCATAGTGAGGGCAAAATAAAATTAAGTTGAAAGATATAACTACTTTAAAATTCATGTGGATGCCTTATCCAAAGAAACTGTGAAACAATAAATGTATGTTATTTTAATCTGCCAAAATTGAGAGTAATTTGTTATGCAGCAATATATACCTAATATAGGCAGGCGTAAAAGTTATTTATTTACTCATTCAAAAATATATAAGTTGCGTAAATTCCTGTACAAGACTACTAAAAATTAGGCAGCAGGTAACAAAAGGTAAGACGGGGAAGATATTAACCCTGTTGAAATCTCCTACTCTAACAGGTAGATGATATGTGGGCACATATGAAGGGATATGTGGCAATAAGGTAGAGAGTGATATATCTTAAAAGATTTTAAGGTTCAGGACTTTGAGAGCATGGAGGAGAGAATTGGGGGGCTGAATTTTCAAAAAAAGATATTTTGAAATCCTAACCCTCATTAATTCAGAATGTGATTTTATTTGGACATAAGACCAGTGCAGATTTAATTAGTTAAGTTGAGATAAGGTCATACCGGAGTAAGGTGGGCAACTCATCCAAGATGACTGGCATCCTTATACAGAAGACAGCCATGTGATAACAGATGCACACAGAGAGAATGCCATGTGATGATGAAAGCAGAGATTGGAGTCATGCAGCTGCAAGCCAAGGATTGTCAAAGGCTGATGGAAAAGCACCAGAAAGTAGGAAAAGGCAGGTACGAATTCCTCTACAGGTTTCAGAGGGACATGGCTCTATTGACATTGAGATTTCAGACTTCTAGCTTTCAAAACTGCGAGATAATAAATATCTGTTATTTTAAGCCTCCCAGCTTGTGGTAATTTGTTACAGAAGTCACAGGAAACAAGGATTTGGCATCAGACCACCTAGGTTTTGATCCTGGATTCACACACTAATGCCACAATATTGGGTAAGTTATTGAACCTCACCTCGTTTGTGGCACTTTGTTACGGCAGCCTTTGGAAACTTATACAGAGAGGGAGATTTTTCCTAGCATTTCATTACAATTTTCACATCCCCGTGTCAGAAGCGCTGGACTCAAATCATTGATATATTTCATTTTGCCTTCATCACCCAGAGGCAACTCCATCCCAAGCACTCAGACGTTAGAGTCAGCACTGGCATCATGGGAATCTCAGTTCCAGAAGTTGCAGGTTGTGTGTTTTGGGGCATGTGACTAAATGTCTTTTTGCCTCAGTTTTCATATCTCTAGAAGGGACTTACTAAAATTTTATAATTCACAGTTTTATCACAAGACTAATCGAGACACTGCAGATGACGTGCTAGAAACAGTGTGGTGTGCATTATGGGTGCTTGACACATGGTAAGTACAATATTCTCCTTGGAACGAGTCACATATAGATCTGGCTGTAGCCAAAAGGTCAGGAGAGACTTCTCTTCTGTTGGTGCTAGGTAAAGTGTGAGTGGCCTAGTGGTTCTCTGCTTTTAGGCCACTTCCAAGTTTCTTGTGCCACACACATTGGAGAGATGAGGGCTGAGTGAGTTAAATACTTGTGGAATGTTGGTTTCTTTCCTACTCTTTTTCAGTCGCATTTAAATCTTCCAAATTGCCTAACGTACAACGAAGAAGGGAGCACCCTACGGTATCATCCTTTCCTAGGACTCTACTCTGTTTCCATAGCATATGCCAATGCATCTCACTGGACAAGAGAGACCTGCCTCTGAAGGATGAAAACGGTTCAAAATAATACTAAGATGCTTCAGAATGCCAAAAGTGACATTGCACCGGCTGTATGACTAGGGCAAATAGGAGAGGGCCAAAGAAAGAGAGAGGGCAGACAAAAATACTGTACTTCCTGGGCACAATGAGTTTTAGCTTCAAAAGAAGGAGGGAGGTTGAGAGGTATTAGGAAAACAACAATGGCTGTCATCCCCACCTTGCCTGAGGCATTCTGAAAGCAGGAGTTTTTCTGATCAAAGACAGCAAGGATGAAGTGAACCTGAAGAGAGAACCACAAAGTGCACCAGTTTGGGCAAAGACTCGTGACCTCTGACAACTAAAGAAGTTTTGTGTGAATACCGTGTGGAAAGGATTATAGCAAAAAGGACTGACTTAATAGTCCACAGCTGTACTGTCCAATTACAGTCACCACAGGGAACGTGTCCTGAGGCAAATATTACCTAAAATCTTTGCCTATGACCTGGATAAAGAATTTAGGCTAAACCCATTCTATTCACAGATGAAATAATGTAGGGTGGATTTCTTCAGAAGATCAAATTTAGTAAGGGTGCAATTTGATATCAATGTTGTTATTTTTCATAAGAAAAGGGAAAAAGAGCAAAACATTACCATAATGGAGAGTTTAAACACAGGAATATAGAAGAAGGAAAAACTGATTAAGCACACACCGAGCTTAGAGTCTTCAGGGGATAAAAAAATGAATAAATCTACACTGTAATGCCGTTGTCCTTTTTAATAGTGTAATAAGATTCTATTAAGTGAGACATTAAAAAATTTCCTTTAATTGAATCAAACTGCTAATATTTTGTTTTCACTCCGGCTTTGAATTTTCCCGAAAGCGATTTCATCGTTTCTGTGGTTGTTGTCCTCAGTGATTTGGATTTTTGCCATTCTCTCAGTTATCAGTCCATTTGCTTTTTTCATGTATAGAAATTTACAGAGACACTGAAACAAACAAACAAACAAACAAACAAAAAAAACTGAGCTGCATTCCTACTAACTATAGATCGGAGTTTGGAACAAAAATTTTAAAGTACATTTCTTTTTGTCATATAACATGCGTAAAGAAATGTGTACCTTTGAATACATTTTCACAAAGCGAATATACTCAGGTAAATAGCATCCAGGTCAAGCAGTAGAAGATTGTCAGTCCCCAGGAAGTCTCCCCTTCCTGTTCCTAGACACTGCTCCTCCCCAGATACACACTGTCCGTATCTCTAACACCGTAGACGACTTCCTCCTCTTCCTACTTTATATAAATGGAATCGTGCTGTATGTGTCCTTCTGTAACTATCTCCCTCAGTTCAATAGTGCACGTGTGAAATTAAGCTATGCTATTGGATACAGGGATAGCTGTTCATTCTCATTGCTTTGTAGTTCTCCATGATTTGAATATACTACAATTCACTTGTTCTACGACTACTAATGAACATTTAGGTTATTTTTATTTTGACTATTATGCCTACTATTGCTTTTAACAATTTGCATATAACTCTTGGTAAAACTATATAGGCGTTTTTGTTTGGAATGCATTAAAAGAATAGAAATTACGATGACACAGTTTCATGCGTATGTTCAGTTTTAGCAGGAAAAATTAGTTACTTTTACTTAATTATCAGATAGAAACAAACATTCTCATGATATATTGTTTGTCTCAGCGCGGGAAGAGGAGAGAAGGTACTGGTTACTTGGGTCTAAGCTAAGTTAAATTTTATTTTACTTGCCTTAAAATATTACTGTTTTTAAATTAGAGATCTAGGAATAAATTTTACATTACTGTTTTTTTAATTCTGAGAGATAAATTCATTTGCATTTTAAGAAATAATACGGAAAGATTGCATGTACCACATAGCCAGTTATCCCAATGGTAACACTTTGCAAAACTATAGTGCAATATCGAACCAAGATATTGACATTGGCATTGAGACATTCAAGGTGCAAAAGTTTCCATCACCACAGAGATCTTTTGTGTTGCTCTTTTATAGTCATACCGCTTCTCTCTCTCCCCTTTTCCTTACCCCAGACAATCCCTAATCTGTTCTCCATTTCTATAATTTTCTTATTTTAAGAATGTGATATAAATGGAATTATAGATATGTAAACTTTTGGGATTAGCTTTTTTTTTTTCTTTTTCACTTAACATAATCCCCTTCAGATGTATCCAGGTCATTTGGGGTATCAATAATGTTTTCCTTTTAATTGTTGACTAGTAGTATATGGTATGGTTATACCACAGATTACCCATTCATCAGTGGAAATATATCTGGGCTGTTTCTAGTCTATTGGTCATTACCGAAAGGATATAGGTGTTATGAACATTTATTTACAGGTTTTGGTGCAGATATAAGTTTTATTTCTCTAAGATAAAGACTCAAAAGTCCAATTGCTAGAGAGTACAGTTGTTGCATATTTAGTTTTATAAGAAATTACCAAATATATTCAGAGTAGTTGTACCATGTTATGTTCTTACTAGCAATTTATGAGTAATTCTGTTGTGTTTGTTCATCTTACATCCTAAAACACTGCTGAACTTTCTTATTTGTTCTAGGAATTTTATTTTGTTTGTAGATTTTTGGGGATTTTCTATGTAGACAATCATGCCATCTGCAAAACAGAGACAGTTTTATTTCTACATTTTCAGTCTGTTTACTTTTTATTTTTCTTGCTTTATTGTATTATCTGAAATATCCCATACTCTGTCAAATATCATAGATATATTTTGCATGTTACCCGTCTTATAAAAAACATAACCAGTCTGTAATCATTAAATATTATGTTAGCAGCATGGTTTTTTGTAGAAGGTCATTTATTAACTTTAGGACATTTTCCTCTATTCCTAGTTTGATGAGATTTATGTCAAATGCTTTTTCTGCATCAATTATTATGATCATATGGTTTTGCTTTTTTAGCCTGTTGCTATGGTAGATTATTTAAAAATCTTTCTTAAATGTTTATTTTATTTTTGAGAGAGAAAGAGAGGGAGTGGGAGGGGCAGATAAAGAGGGAGACAAAAGATCTGAAGTGGGCTCTGTGCTAACAGCAGAGAGCTTGACATGGGACTTAAACTCAGGAACCACGAGATCACAACCTGAGCCTCAAGTCAGATGCTTAACTAACTGAACCACCCAGACACCCAAGTATGATTGATTTTTGAATATTGAACCAGCTTTGCATACCTGAAATAAATCCCACTTGGTCATGTATAATTATTTTTATACATTGCTAGATTCAATTTGCTAATATTTTAGAGGAGTTTTGAATGTAGGTTCATGAGAGATATCGGTCTGTAATATTTTTTTTTGTAATTCCAACCCCCCCCCCCCAACCATGCCCCAGTTTTGGTATCAGAATAATGCCAGCCAGCTTGAAAAGAGTTAAAAAGTATTTCCCCTCCTTTTATTTTCTGAATTATAGTGTATAAAGTGTGGTTTTATATTGAGATTTGCTTACAACACTTGTATTCTGTACTTTAAAGGCTACATTTTCCTTTCATTGTTTTCTGATACTGTAACAATTACAGGTTTCCACATTTTTAGAAGAACATGGGAAAAATACAAGAAAAAAATTGCTAATGAGAAAGGAATGAAAAAGAGGACTCACAATGATTTCTTTTTCAGAAAAAGTTAATCATCTTGTTTTAAGCCTTAAAAAATAATTGCTCTATCAGTAAAATATAGTTTCCTATCTTTCAATTCTTTTCATTGTAGTAAAATATACATAACATAAAAGTTACTATTTTGGCTGTTTCTAAGTGTGTAATTCAGTGGCATTAGATATGTTCGTATTACTGTGGAACTACATCACTTATTTAGAGAGTAATAAATCTTGGGAAGCAAAGACTACACTTGAACCCAAACAAACTTTCCAATAAATTGTGGTCTGTAAATTAGAAATGTAATCTTGCTTCATGCTGGAAGATGGTCACTGAATATACAAGAGATTTTTAATAGAATGGATAAAAACATCCTTTTAGTTTTTAAAACATTGTTACCAAAAGGTGAGGTCTTGAAGTAGATTGTTTTAACTTAAAAAGAATTCTATAATAATGTAAATAGCTCTGTTATTTGTATCATGTTGTTTTTAGCGGATATGATCTTTCGTGTCATTTTGGAACATTTTAATTATCCATTTTTCTCCCATTACCTTCATTTATTTTGACAGAATATTTTGGCACATAACCTTGCTTGGCACAATTATTGGTGGCAATAAATAAAATGATCAAGAAAGTTCAGATCGTAGTCCGCCATTGCCATCATATTGTTTTCAAACGCTCATTTTTCTTGTCAGTATTCTAGGTAGAATTAACAGCATTTCCTTAATTACTGTAACTTAGTCTTAAGTTTTGTTCTAACTACCTCCCCATTTAATGTTAGTGTTAGAAACGAATAATTAATATTTCCTGAAGGCAGATAAAGAGTCATCATTTTTACTTTTTCTTCATTTTATTAGGTCTCATATTGTTTCTCCCAAGTACTTAAAACTTTATCTAGACCTGAAAACTGAAAGAAGATTTGGGACATCTGTAGGTATAATTAAAAAATATATATGCACACATACAGACAAAATTCCAGGTAAAATCAATATACAATGCTGGTTGTTGGGATTGGGGAGAGTGGTGAGAATCTTGAGCATTTCCAACTGTCAAGGTTTATACCCATTCAAAAATCTTCACAACGATGCTCAAAACTGGATGTTATCATCTATATTTTGTGGGTTCTGAGACAAAAGCTCAAGGAAGTAAATTGCCAAAAGCCCTTTCATTTGAGGATGGCCAGTATTTTAATTCATATTTATTGGTTAGGTAGTCCATTCTCTTTATTTAAAAAAAAGTGCAAAATATAACAAAATAACAAAGTAAAATTATGTGAAAGACAAAAGCTTGTTCAGTTGTATAAATTCATGGTGTATGTAAGAAGATAGGTTAGTTGTTTATGTGTGCCAACACATATACTCCTTTTTATATAACAACATGCTTAATTAACATTTAATTCTAGAGAATTAGTGTGTGATTTGATCTGAATTGTTTTTTTTTTTTCCCTTCACATAAAGTGCATTCATTAATTGTAAATGGATAAAAAGTTTCCTGTCCCTTTTTACTGTTATTGTAAATTGGCGTGTGTTTTGTCTTACAATATGGGCTGTCCTCAATTCCAGAATTAAAGAACAGGCTTTATGTTAATCTAACAGTGTGGAATAGGCCCACTCTGAACAAAAACTATCTGGGCTTTTACTTGAAACTTCTTTCAGGGACTTAGAGAGACAAGGGAGAAGAAATATGGGAGATTATTTGAAGACTGGAGATCTTGACCTCAGGAACTGGTGGATCACCAGAAGTTGGAAAAGAGGACAATAGAATCACTTGAGGGGTAGAAACATGAACTGTGCTTGCATGTAGAATTCAAAAGATGGAAAAGTTTATATGTAATTATCTCTTATATAACTTTTGACTCTAGAAAAAAATTAAAGTCTCAATTACTGAGTTTGGTCCCCCAATCTGAAAAGGTCACATGGATTGAACCTCTGTAAGAAGATCATTGACCTTACTTGCAACAACCAAACCTCTGGGTCCTTTCCCCGTTTTCTTCGCCATAGTAGGCCCAAGATTCTGGTACAATTTAAATGAGCAATAACTCAGATGATTTTGTCACCAACCTTAGTAAGTGGTATAAATTCTTTAATAGAATTTAATTTGCCATTTTTACCAAAACATAAATATCATATTGATCATATTGTTTATATATTCCTACACCTAAGAAGCTTAGGGATAAAACAGCACAAAATTTATTGAATATTTTCCTATAAAACCAGGTAGGGTAGCAAAATTAACAGAGCAACTACAACGATGAAAATTGATATCAAGTCATTATTCAAAATGGAAACTGAAGGTCCAAGAATTTCAATTACTTTGCAAACAAGTTAGGTTTTTCATTGCAACCTGATAAGGCAAAAACTCCAGTGCAGATAGATGCTAGAAGAGTGACAACAGCCCCATGAGCCAGGAAATGCGCTACAGGTTTTATATCATCTACTCAGTTCCAGTATGTGAAAGACAAGTGATGTTACTTTAATGAAATGTGAGGACCCATTTGCTAAAACCCTTTTGTACATGACAGTGTTGTCAGTTTCATGTAAGATCATTTTCTAACACAAATTCACATCCCCCCAAGGTAAATGTGCCCTTTCCCACTTCACAGAAAGAAGATGACGCTATTGAAGGAAGCTCCTACCTTTCCATTACCATTGTTAATTCACACGTCTACAGTTATGAATGCAAATACCTCATCCTTCTTTAAACATGATTCTGACTGTTTATTGTACATGTCCCATTACATTAATCATCTTTCATTTGCCAATGTTATGTTTGACTTCTCTTTCTGTATTTTCACTCATTAGCAAATGAAGAGCTCCAGTTTTGTCTATACTCCCCTGGGTAGTAATTTTAGCACTTACTGCAGCAGATTCAATCTGGCTAGTAATGTGTACAACTTTCTATAAAGTTAGTTCTCATCCAAATGGTAATTGCTTACATATGCATGACATAGTTCTTCATGAGGTGCTCACAGTCCCATCAGATTTTGTTTCCATGTTGTCATGCAATTGAGGTAGAACTGTACTTACTTACGGAGTTTACTCTTCAATTGATCCTGAGTATTTCAGTTGTATTTGGTATTTTTTTTTAATTGAGTTATAGTAGACATACAACATGTGGTTTTAGGTGTCTACAGTTATATGATCACAGAGCCTAGTCATCATCTTTCACCATAAAATGTTACAATTTAAAAAAAAAAAAAAATTGACGAGACCTTTCAAGATCCGTTCTCCTGGCAACCTTTAAATATGTACTACAATATCATTGACTATTAGTCATTATGTTACACTGCATGTTCCATGACCTATTAATTTCACAACTGGAAGTCTACTTTCTGACCTCTTTCACCCATTTTACCTCCCTGTAAACCCCCTCTCCCCTGGCAACCACTACTCTGTTCTTTGTATTCGTGAGTTTTGTTCTGTTTATTTGTTTTGTTTTGTTTTGTTATTTTTAGATTTCACATATAAGCGAGGTTATATGGTATTTCCTTTTCTCTGATTTATTTTACTTAGCATAACGCCCTCAAGGTCCACCCATATTGCTGTAAATGTCAAGATTTCTTTCTTTTTCATGGCTGAACTGTATAAATATATATACACCACATTTTCTTGATTCATTCATCCTCATCCATTGATGGACACTTATGTTGTTTCCATATTTTGGCTCTTGAAAATATGTTGCAATGAACATGGGGACTCATATATCTTTTCGAATTTGTGCTTTCATTTTATTTGGATAAATGCCCAGAAGTAAAATTGCTGGATCATATGGTAGTTCTATTTTAACTTTTAAGGAACCCCCATACTGTTTTTTATAGTGGCTGTACCAGTTTGCATTCCTACCAGAAGTGCACAGGGGGCCCCTTTCTCCACATTCTTGCCGATACTTGTTATTTTTTGTCTTTCTGATACTGGCCATTTTGACTGTGTGAAGTAATATCTCATTGTGGTTTTGATTTGCATTTCTCTGATAATTAGCGATATTTACCATCTTTTCGTGTGCTGTTAACCATCTGTACGCCTTTTTTTTTTTTTTTTTTTTTGCAAAAACTCAGATCTTCTGTTCATTTTTTATTTTTTTTTTAAATTTTTTTAAGTTTATTTATTTTTGAAACAGAGACAGAACATGAACGGGGGTGGGTCAGAGAGAGAGGGAGACACAGAATCGGAAGCAGGCTCCAGGCTCTGAGCCGTTAGCACAGAGCCCGCCGTGGGGCTCGAACTCATGGACCGGCGAGATCGTGACCTGAGCCGAAGTCGGCCGCTTAACCGACTGAGCCACCCAGGCGCCCCCTTCTGTTCATTTTTTAATTGATTGTTTTGTTTTTATTTTTGCTGAGTTATGAGTTCTTTACACCCTTTGGATATTAACCCCTTATTGGATATACTTTTTGCAAATAGGACACACCCACGTGGAAGGAGAGTAGCGCAAGAACCTGAAGGAATCAGTGAACCAAACAGAATAGACGGGGGTGGCATGAGTTGGAGTGTTATGTGTGTGCTGTTCTAGATGGACCAGCAGCCTTGCTACTCGAACTCTAAATGCCTCCCTTTTGAGAGACAAAAGACACCACGAATAGACGTCATAGGTTACATCTTCCAGGAATTTTTCGCCTTTTTCCAACCTCCCACCTTCCCTGAGTGCATCCATATACATCTCAAAGTTCACCTTTAAACAGAATATGTTAATATAATCATTATCATATCTTTCTAAATGAGAGAGCAGAACGGGCACCAGGCAGAAATTAAATTAAAATTTTCTCACTAGTCTGTTCACCACTACTGAGACATATAATGCTTGTTTTTATTTATGCATTTATTTATTTATTTACTTATTTTACCATGTTCTTCTTAACTGGGATAAAAAGCTACAAGAGATTTATTGCCCACTTATCTTTGGAAGGAGTCCAAGGATAGTTTTTGTTCCTTGTCTTGGAGGAAGGAACATAACTGTAATTTTCTTAATTACGTGAGGTGCCACAAGTAAAAAGGTGTAAGCACCAGCTCAGTTCCCTGTGGGAGCATCAGCATCTGTGAGAGTTTGCAGGATTCTTGAATTAGTAAGCTTCTCAACAGTGGGGAGCTAAGCTTGTTATTCTATTTTGGATCTGAGAGAATGTTTCACATTTACCGGTGGCATTCTGAAAATGCCTTAGCAATCACCTAAGCGTTGTTGTGTAATTTTGAAACGTGCTCAAAGAATGTCGAGATACATTTTGAAAAGTAGATTTGACAACGGAATTCAAATAGGAGGGATTCAAACCTCCTGCCTTTCTTCACTGTACCGCAATTTTCATAAATGTTCTTAAAAAGGGGTATATGGTTAACTCCATATATGGCATTTGAAAATATACGTGCCGGTTGCAGGAATTTTTCTCAATAATAAGAATAACTTTTCAATAATAAGAAAGAAAGGAAGGAATATATATTTTTGTTCTGTTCTTTTCTGATAAAATGATTAGTCTGTTACCATGTAAAATTTTAAACTGTAGGTTACAGGCATAGAAATTAGGATAAGTCTATATTCAGTTCAAAAGAAAAAAAAAGAAACATAAAGAGGCAGTTGAGCACTTATCTCTCTATTCACTGTCAAACTGTAGCAAATGTGGAATTCTGCTTAAACTTTAATACTCAGAATAAAAAAGAAAGTATATATATATATATATATATATATATATATATATATATATATTTATATATATGCACACCTAACTTCTGGTTTCCTATACTTTTTGGTTTGTTTTACTGTTTATTTATTTATTTTTAGAGAGAGACAGAGAGCATGAGCGATGGAGGGGCTGAGAGAGAGAATCCCAAGCAGACTCTGTGCAGAGCGGGACACAGGGCTTGATCTCAAGAAACATGAGATCATGACCTGAGCTGAAATCAAAAGTCAGATGCTTAACTGACTAAGCCACCCAGGCACCCCACCTCTGCTTTTATTCAGGGAATGAAATAACTTTCTAGAGATTTTCCGGTCAATATCAACATAAGTGGTAACAATCAGAAGTGGTTTGGAGCACCTGTGTGGCTCAGCCAGATAAGTGTCCAAGTTCAGCTCAGGTCACGATCTCATGGTCCGATGAGTTCGAGCCCCACATTGGGCTCTCTGCTGACAGCTCAGAGCCTGCAGCCTGCTTCAGATTCTGTGTCTCCCTCTCTCTCTGTCCCTCCCCCACTCACACTTTGTCTCTCTCTGTCTCTCAAAAAATAAATAAAATTAAAAAAAAATTAAAAATCTATCATAACTGGTCATATATATGGACACTATTTATGAGGACTAAAAATAGTGGGAAATGACATTGTAGAGTTTGGTTTTGACAAGCATGATCATTGTCCTAGCCTCGCCACAAAATCAAGGTTATGTTAGCAAGAAAGAAGGAAAGAATAGGGGTGGAAAAATAATTGAATCTCTAATTAGATGAAACAAGTTGGAGTAATTGTGGAAATGGTAGGTCAAAATAACCGGTGGGAATGTTTTCCACTGAGGTTGGAAGCAAACAGAAATGGTAGGTGTACATTTTGATATATTTATTGGTAAAAGGATAGATCTTGTGATAATCTATGTCTTCTTATCTCCAATTAAAAAAAATAAGGGATAGAAGTGATTTGAAACACATGAAAAACAATAACCAGGAGAAGAGGGAGATACACTGTTTGGGAAAAATGCATGCAAATTCTTAATGATAGCCTGCGATCATTTGGTTAGAGGCACTGGGTTTTCTTCAGTAATTGTACATACAACAGAAGTGACAAATTTTTGTCTCTCTTCCGGCTCTACAATGACTTCACCCATGTGAAAAAACACAATATTTCTTAATTCTGCAACGATTTCCGACATTTCCTTGAGGGTGGTATACTATCGATTTTCCACAAATGTTATGATTCTAGGTCAAGGTTTCCCAGCTCTGCAATACTGATCACTTGGCTGGATGATTCTTTGTTGTGGGGCCTGACTGTCCTGTGCATTATAGCAAATCTGACACCATTTGGGGCATCCAGCACCATCCCTGGCTGCCGGTAGCAATTACACTTCCCTTTCTCCTCCCTCCCACCTGCCCCAGTTGTGACAACATAAAAAGCTTTCCAGATATTGCCAAATGTCCTATGCTAGACCATTAGCAAAAGGATCACCTGGATGCTTGATAGAAATGGAGACTCAAGGACTCTCTCTGATTCACGGCATCAGAATGTGAATTTTAACACGACACCCCACGGAACTCATGTGCGCCTTAAAGTATGAGAGACACTGATCTATAACATGCCAATATACTTTAAGTTCGTTTCTGCCATCCAATCTCCAATATTTATAGTCCATTTAAAACACACACTGCAGCCAGATTAATCCACCAGTAACTTCTCATTCCCTACAGAATAAAATTGAAATTATTTCCTCTACCTGGTTTTTGAAGTTTCCCATGATCAAAACCCCAGAAAAGTTTATAATATAATTTCATAAGTATCTCATTAAAAAATTAGACATTCCAGTCAAACGCTATTCATTAGTTAGCGCCTACCATGCTCTGAATCTTCCTATTAAAATAGTAGCCACGACAACGAGAAAGAAGGAAATGTGGCCTTTTGTAGCAACGTGGATGGAACTGGAGAGTGTGATGCTAAGTGAAATAAGTCACGCAGAGAAAGACAGATACCATATGTTTTCACTCTTATGTGGAAACTTAAGAGACTTAACAGAAGACCATGGGGGAGGGGAAGGGAAGAAAAAAAACAAGTTAGAGAGGGAGGGAGCCAAACCATAAAAGACTCTTAAAAACTGAGAACAATCTGAGGGTTGATGGGGGGGGGTGGGAGGGAGGCGAGGGTGGGTGATGGGTATTGAGGGCACCTGTTGGGAGGAACACTGGGTGTTGTACGGAAACCAATTTGACAATAAATTTCATATTAAAAATTAAATAAATAAACATTAAAAAAATAAAAATAGTATCCATGACCTAAGGCGACCTAACAAAAGTCCAGCCTCCTCCTCAAACCTTCCATTTTCTTTGTACTTACACTCTTCTCCCTCCGCTCCACATTTATTTTGTGCATGTGTGAAGTAGAATATGAAATTTTGAGAATTAAAGTCAAATACACTGGGTTAAAATGTAGTTCTGCCACTTCATATGACTTTTGGCAAAGTAATTAATTAGCCTCCCTAAGCCTCATTTATAAGTTGGGTTTACTATAAGTCTGTTCATTAAGAATTGATTTCACAATTAAATGAGATAATGCATAAAAGGATTGACACGGAAAGCACTGAACAAATAACAATCATTGTCATTATTAACAATAATGATAAAAAAACATAATTCATACACTTGGTTAAACATTAAACACACAGAAGTGTGTGAAGCAAAAAGTAATAGCTTTTTTTTTTAATTTTTAAAGTTTATTTACTATTGAGAGACAAAGAGAGACAGAGCATGAGCAGGGGAGGGGCAGAGAGAGGGACACACAGAATCTGAAGCAGGCTCCAGGCTCTGAGCTGTCAGCACAGAGCCTGACACAGGGCTCGAACTCACATACTGTGAGATCATGACCTGAGCTGAAGTCGGAAGCTTAAACTACTGAGCCATCCAGGTGCCCCAAAAGTAATACCTTTTATACATTCCTCTCCCATTCGAGTCAATGGCAAAACCCACTATTAAACATGAATATTTATTATCAGTGACATATTTAGTTTTTTGTTTTGTTTTGTTTTGTTTTGGTTGTTTTTTGAGAGGAAGAGAGACAGAGTGTAGGAGGGAGTGAGAAAGAGGGAGACACATAATCTGAAACAGGCTCCAGGCTCTGAGCTGTCAGCATGGAGCCCGATGCAGGGCTCGAACTCACGGACTGTGAGATCACGACCTGAAATGATGTTGGTTGCTTAACCGACTAAGCTGCCCAGGCGCCCCTATTATTGACGTAACAGTTTAGAAGTATCTAATTCATTTTATACCCCCATATATTATTTAAACTGGTATTTTCAGCAGAGTAAGTGATTAACAAATATTTGTGGTTGAGAGACTCTAAGAACATGCCTAATTTTACTCTCATATAATTAGAGCTTGGGAGTCAGAATTTATGTCTCATTGCTTTCTATAGTCCCCACAGCAACAAAAACAGTGCCAGACATGGTAGAAGCTCAGTAAATATCTGTTGACTGTGTGCACGATTGACCAACTGGTTAATCGTGGAGAAATATTTAAATCCATGGGTGTTCAACACCTAAAAGGAAACTCCATCCTGGAAAAATTAATCTATTTATATTTACATCTCACTTTCTGTTCCTTCCAAAGATGAGAAAGATGTTTTTTCTACAACTAGGTAGTTTATGTTACAAACTTGACAAAATATTTTTCTTTAGCCATCTGCTTTCCCATTTACCACAAATGGAAATTTAATATTCCAGCATTAAACAGTCATCTTGAAGAGAACTATTTGCATCCCCAAATGT
The DNA here is from genome assembly GCF_046562875.1 of Panthera onca. NCBI lineage: Eukaryota > Metazoa > Chordata > Mammalia > Carnivora > Felidae > Panthera > Panthera onca. Next base: position 27,433,195 of record NC_138342.1, on the reverse strand, counting down.
TCTTCTCCTGTTATGGAGCCCAAGTAAATCACCTTCCTCTCAAAGATATACACATTATAGATAATATGTCATAATTATTCTCATCACCAAGAATCACTTGCTATTTGCCAGTTGATAGAATACTATTTAACTTTTCCCAGTTGGAAACGTCAGTCAGCACTTGCTCTTGTTTTATGTGCAAATGCATAATGACTTTCTATTAAAGACAGATAATTTTGAGGTCTGCTTCAAAGTGCACCATTACTTTCATTTTCGAAAAGCTAACTACAATGTTGTTCTCAAGAATCATTGATGCAACCTGCATTTTTAGAGGTAAAAAAAATGCTCATAATTATTCCACTTATCTCGGAAAATGAGCTGCTTCCTTCAGTTGTGTTTAGCACCTGTATTCAAGGAATGGAATTTTTCCCAGACATTAAGTAAATTATATTCAGAGAGCTAAAGAGTTGCAGCCTCATCAGAACAGAGGGTCTTTATGGGAAACACGCTGAAACTCCTTGGTTTCATCTCCAAAGCAATGCCTGTTTTCTCTTCAGGAGGTCATACCAGGGACTGGTTGATGAAACAGAAGGATTTTCTTTCTTTTTTTCTCGTATCAACTCCAAGTTCTCCAAATCGTTATCTTTTTTTGTTTTTACATTTTCCTTAAACTCTGCATATTGCTGCCTATTTTTACTGTTCGGTTTCTTCACTTTGAAGCACTTTCTTTCCCTGGCGTCTTGACAACGTCTACACTCAGTCTCCGCTTCTATCACTGACTGTACTTCTGTTTTGTCTTTGTTCCCGTCAGCTTTCTACCCTCAGAATTCCCTGGGGTTTCGCCCTCAGATCACATCTTTTTTTCACTCTGCACTCAATCCGTTTGTAAACAAACATAAACATGCAGGGCACTCAGGTTTATAACTTGAGTTTAGGCTTCTACCCTGAACTCCAGATAGGTAAATACAAATCGTTGCTGTACCTGCCTGCCTGAGTTCCTAGTAGGTGACTCGAAATGAACATGTCAAAAACCGAGCTTGTGATCTTCCTTCCTGAGCCCTCTCTTCTCACAGATTTTCCAAGCACAGTGGATGTGAAGTCCACCTTGCTAAGACGAAAATTCTTGCAATCATTTTTGACACTTTCTTTCACATTTCACATCCAATCCATCATTTCATCTGAAGCCTCTACCTTCAAAATATATCATCTCACCTCTATTCTAGGCATATTTTCATTAGTAACAGAGCCGCTACTCTGGTCCCAATCTCCACTGCCCGTGTTAATGCTATTATTGCAATAGACTCCTTACTGGTCTCATTTCTCAGCCTCCTTCCATTTTCATCTATTCTCAATGGGGAAGCTAGAGTAAGTCTGTTTCAAAGGAGAGATCATGCCAGATCATGACACCTGTCTGCTTAAAACTCAACAGTGACTTCTCATATCACACCAAGTAAATTCCTAGAGTGATCTTTCCCCAGATACCCACACGGCTGGGTCGCTCTCCTCTCCAGTCATCTCAGAAAAACTTTGCCTATCAGTTTAACATTACCACCCTCTCCCAGACTCCTGAGTGATTTATCTATTTAGCACTTACTGCTATCCAATATGCTGCATCAGTGGTTCTCAAAGTATGATGGCCCCGCTAGCATCCTCATTTGAGAGCTGCTTAGAAATGAAAATTCTCCGCCCTCCATACATGCGTGCTGAGTCAGAAATGTAAGAAGTCGAGCCAGAAATCTATGTGTCAAGCCTTTCAGGTGATTCTGATGCAGGCTAGTTTGAGACCTACTATACTGTATGCTTTATTCATGTATTGTGGTATATTTCTTATATATTATCTTAAATACTATTACATCTAGTATATTTGATAATATATATTATGTATTTAATACTATATATTATGCTTAATAATATATATTAATTACTATTATATATAAAGACTACTATATATTATCTTAAATACTATTATATCTAATACATTTAATAACATATATTATATATTAATACTATATATTATGTTTAATAATATATACTAATTACTATTATATATAAAGACCACTACATATTATCTTAAATACTATCACATCCAATATACTTAATAATATATATTATATATTTAATACTATATATTATGTTTAATAATATATATTAATTACTATTGTACATAAAGACTACTATATATTATCTTAAATATTAATATCTTAAATATTAAATATGACAGAATATGGGTGTTTCCCCCAAGTACAAATATCATGAAAATATATGAGGGAAAGATTTGTTATCATTTTATTTACTGCTGCTTCCAAAGCATCTGGAACAGTGGCTGGCCTATAGTATGAGCTCCACAAATATTGTTAAATGAATAAGTAAATGTAGGACTTCACATCTCCATGTCTCTACTCCTGTTATTCCCTCCATCTATAATGTTCTTCTTCCCTTCCTTGCCTAGGTAAGTCTGGCTGTGTTTCTACACTTAACTCATGTAGCAGCTACGCTTTCCATGAAATCCCACTGCTTTCTCTCTGCAGCTCAGTCTTCATTAAATGCTTCTCCATTTGCTTATAGAAGATCTTATATCATTTATAATAACACAACATTACTAAGTTACCTATTTGCATATCTACTTTCTTCAAGAGAAATTTTTTTCCTACATTTCTACACCATTCCACAATACAGAATACAGAGTAAGTCCTCAGTATTTCCTAAATTAATGAATTCAATTTGGAAGGTTGTTATCAGAGTGATAAAACAATTGAAGACGAGTGAAATGAATTTGAGAAAAAACCTTTTGATTGTCAAAAGGATACAGGAAGTCAAGGAAAATCAAGGCGAGGGAGGTATCCAGGCTTTGTGAGGGTCTAGGGTCAAGAACCAGAAAGCCTTTCTGAAACAAGGCAACTCCTTCCTCTGTGTTGATGGATGTGGGACTGCGTGTAGTTTACAGACAGATGTCCTGTCTTCCCTCTGAGCGGGAAGAAATAGGAAACAATGCCTATGTGTTTCCCGTTTCAACTACAAACTGAAGACTTACTGGAATCACTCTATCTCTTTTCCAATTTTCCAGGTGAGAGAATCGGATTGGTCTGCTTCAGTTAGGTACTCACCTCTGATCAGATAAACTGTATCCCGAGAGTTTATTCTCTGAGAATGGATAGGGGAATGGTAGGCAATTTGATACATTCTTTGCCTTCACGCGCACACACACACACACACACACCCACACACACACTAATTTATATGTATAACCATATAAATCATTGAATAAAATTGTATATGAGACAAGATTCTACAGTAGTGTTATTACTGTTAGATTGAATACATAAGGACTCAAGCAAATGCATGAGAGTTTTTTATAATTTTAATATGACTGCAAGTATTTTTCAATATAAAAACCAAAGTTTGAAATCTTTACAAAAATTGCATATAGAGGAACTTGTATGCTTTGAAAATTTTCTAGGAACCAATCAAATCTAATTTGATGCATCTATTTAAAAACCAGCATAACAGTAAAAGAAAAAAAAAAGAAAAGAAAAGGAAAGAAAAGAAAAGGATTGTTTCCTTTTCCTCAGTATCTAATGAGTGACATTTTTAGGAAGAGCAAGCCCAACAAGTCTTTCATTTATGAGAAAACCCTTGTTTGTTGATTATCTTTGTTGTCTCAAGCAAGGGGCAGAGGATGTGTCCTCAACTTGCATTCTGTGCACAGGAAATAAAGTAAAGGGAAAGTAACTGTAACATGTGCTTGATAAGTAAGTAGGTATGCGGGGTGCCTGGGTGGCTCAGTCAGTTAAGCATATGACTTCAGCTCAGGTCATGATCTCTCAGTTCGTGAGTTCCAGCCTCATGTTGGGCTCTGTGCTGACAGCTCAGAGCCTAGAGCCTGCTTCAGATTCTGTGTCTCCCTTTCTCTCTGCCCCTTCCCCACTTGTTCTGTCTTTCTGTCAATCTCTCTCTCATAAATAAATAAATAAATAAATAAACAAACATTTAAAAAATAAAAAAAGAAAAAGAGGTAGGTATTGAAAATCTGTAGAGGGCAAGGTATTAGTCATAAAATTATGATTTTCTTCGGGGTGCCTGGATGGCTCAGTAGGTTGTCATACTTTGGCTCAGGTCACGATCTCACGGTTCATGGGTTCGAGCCCCACATTGGGCTCTTTGCTGACAGCTCAGAGCCTGGATCCTGCTTCTGATTCTGTCTCTCTCTCTCTCTCTGCTCCTCCCCAACTCTCTCTCTCTCTCTCTCTCTAAAAAATATGATTTTCTTTGAGGTAAGAGAAAAATCTCACATTGCCTGCATACTTTGTAATCATTCATATACAGGGAAAATGGACCCTAATCTTGGTGAATTCTGTAGGCACAAAGCAAAAACCAGAGGCTACAGAATTTCCCCAGAGTATTTTGTATTAAAATGTTATATGCAGCTCAGTTTCCTTGTGTTGGTATTGACACAAGCCAATTATGACTCTGTACATTAAGTGTCTACACTAGCTAGACAGTATGGACCCTTCTTTATCACATAAGATCCTATAGCACATCACGTGTGAAGAAAGCAGGTCAGTAATCCAATATATATATTTTTACCTCTTTCTACCTGACCATGCTATTGTCCCTTCTTGCCAGAGTAACGTTAGAGATTTGGAGCATATTTTAAACCATTCTTTATTTTCTGGGTGTCCATGATGGCATAATTCCAGCAGTTTCCCTGGCACAAAGAACAGGATCCAGTAAAATAGTTCAAAATATATCTAAATTACTAAATCACTTTCCAGATCCACTGCCTGGTTAAAATAATGAATACATTTGGAAGGCTAAATTTTCATTACACTTCTAGATGGGTAGTCTAGTCCTCCATGGCGCAATCTAAATAAATAATACTGAATGTACATATCTGGAACTGAGCTTGTTGAATAATTATTTTCTCTTCTGATATTATCTAGATTTCCTTGCCCTTGAACTCCCAGAGTTCAGGGGGCATGTTGTAATGCAGAGCCCAGCCCAGTGGCTGGCTTACAGTTGTTCCTCAGTGAAAGCCATTTGAATGGACTCATCTGTTTTGTCATTGACTTACAAGTACAGATCTTATTGCATAAAAGATACTCTCTACACATGATAAACAATAGGCTATAAAATATAACTTTATAACCCTTCCGGAATGGGCTTAAAGTCAGCCATTTCTTTACTTTTGTTTTCCAAGAAGGGAATAATAAAATAAAATAATGATAGACCATTCATTTACCTGTCAGTTCTTCTGACACTTTTCTGAGATCATTTAGGTCTAATGCAGTTCTTTTATTTCCTTTATAGATGCCGGTGTTTTTAATAGGAAAAAAAAGACTCTCTTGAAGTCTATTTGGAGTTTTCTGCTTTCTCTCAGACTCTTTGATGTATTTCAAGAAACATAGCACTTAAAAAGTGCATTGTGTCCTCATGCACATTCACCACCGCCACCCCCCCCCCCACAACCCACCGTCAAAAGAAAGAAAAAAAAAAGACAAGTGTGGGGCTGATATATTTAGTTTTTATTTCTCCCTTTTACACTCCTTTTCACAGCCTCTCTGATGTAGTCTCCCTGCCATCTCGCACATGCTAGGACTCTGGAAATTGTTCTCAGTACCGTAAAACCACTGAAGAAACGTGCTTCACAGCCTGATGAACTCTCTTTGTGGTTGTGAATATACCTTATTCACTCAATAATTTTCAGCAGGAAACAGTGAAATAAGTGACACGGGAAGGTCCAGGCCCAATACTGCTCCATACAAACCACTTGCCTTCATAGAAAAGTAACACATTCACCTTTGGCATGACATGCGTTGGAAGAAATCAAGATGGTCTGTGTGGATGAAAAGGTTATACGGTATCTTTTATTCTTCTGAACATTTTAAAACACTACTGCAAAAATACTTTCAAAGCTGTGTCCAGTATGAGGAAGCTAAAATATTCTTAATGCTTCGATTTATGAGGCAATACATGTCCATTTGTCACTGCGGCAAGATGTGAGGTTGTATCACTTAGCAGTAGGAATATAGCATTACAACTCAAGTTAGGTTAGACCAAGAATAAATTAACTGGTTCAAGTCACTGAAAAATCCAGCAAGTTTTGGCTCTAGGCATTGCTGGATTCCGGGATCAAGTGATATGCTCAGGGATCCTTTTTCTATCAGTCTCTTAGACAGACGGTCTTCCAATTGTGGACATAATTGTGGGCATGATGCTGGTCATTGACCTTCATCCTGACATTATAATGGCTCTGTGGAAAGAGACTATTCTCAAGACACAAGCAAAAAAGCCCTCAGTGGCACACACTTTGGACAGTTTGTGTAACATGCCTATCCATGAACTACCACTGTGCTAAGAAGATTGGGTGATGTTGAGCAGGCCTGAGTTATGAGCCCATGGGGGTCACTTCATATAGAGCTATATGCGTTTCCCAGAGGAAAGAAGAATTTGTTACCAGAGAAAGAATGAAGGTTCCCTGAACAAACAAATCACATTGGGTATCCCAGCTGACATATGATACTATGTTTATTTTAAAGAAGAGGAAACCAAGACTCAAATTTTCATAACTAAGCTTAGATAGCACTGGCACCTGATATCCTAGTAAGCAGCAGAAGAGAAAAGAAGCCTCTCTAGCTGCTGAGATTTGGATGTATCCTTTCTTATATCTTTCCATAATCCAAAATCTAGTAACACTAACATCTCAGCTACTTGACCATTTTATTTAGTGCTTCACCCACACAAAAATTCAGCCCTGTCTAAAGATGCATGGAAAAGTGCACCTTTGCCTAACAAACATGATGAAAGAAAGAGGCATCATTAAGTGAAATTGGTGTGTGTGCAAATGATCGATTGCTGTAATTAGAGCCCACACTAATATATTTATTTCTTTATATTTATTTCTTTAAAAAGTTTAATTTAATCCATACATCCCATGCCACAAAATACAGGGATTAAAAAAAAAAAGATAATATTAAGAGTAATAAGCTTTTTCTGATTCTTACTTCCCATCCATCCCCCATCCCAATATGTGTTACTGCATATAAATCTTTACCATCGGAAGTTACTTTTGTATTTTCAGGTACTCACAGCTAATGCTAGTGTGAGCTCATTTCCTTCTCTCCTGTTCCCAACTGCTTTGGTGTTTGCATGCTTTTGCTTTCATTTCATTTCAAGACCTGTGACAGCACCACCTTACCACATGATACCCACCCTGAGAATTTACCACAGTTTTATTAAATACCTACTATGTGTCAAAAAGTATGCTAAGTGCAGGAGATGTAGTTTTCAATGGGTGAGACAGTAACACTCTCCTCTGGGTCCTATAGGGGGAAAATAAAGTATTCAATTGGTGTGATCTCTATGTCCCTGATCACTCCAACTACTGACAAATATGGTATTTTTTTCTTAGAGATTATGCCATTTTATTATGTGGAATAAAAATCTCCGAATTTGAAATTACCTGAGAAATAGCTAATGACCGTCCACTAAGATTAAGTTTACAAAATAATCCTCTCCACACTTACTGATTTAGTATTAAATGTACAAATATTTGTAATATAAGATTTAGGATAGACCCTGAGAAAATTTCAAATTTGAAATTTAACTTGATCATATGTCCTTATAACTTTTTATTGTCCATTCCTTTTAATGTTCTTCCTTACAGGCGACAAGTAACCTCCTCTCCTCTGCTCAAAATATGAAACAATTAAGAAGTAAGACAAATAAGTTGTCAAAGGGATGAACACACAACCTCTGACAAAGGAAGGTTGAATGATTTCTCTGACTTCTCTAAGCACCTGTTCTGAATGCAGAATTAGGAAGGCCTTACCAACCCAGTTGCAAGTAATGTTGGGCCAGGGTAGGCTTCTTTACCAGAAAGGCCAACGCCTGTGGAATTAAAGAAATGGAGAAGAGGTTAAGAACACACTTCTTTGGCAATGAAATAAAAAGTCTTACTCCTTGTCTGATGTTTGTTGACAGTTTTCAAGATTTACCCATCCTTTTTGTGCTCTTGCCTCACATCTGAGCAAACCATTATGGGAGCCCAGAGGCTCCCTCTTTTGGTGCTGGCAGAACCACACTTGCAATGGCCTGTGCATGCACATGGGAAATCTCCCTCTAGCTCCTCACCTGACCTCAGTAAAAGCTGAAGCTACTTTTTCATAGTGTGTGTGTGTGTGTGTGTGTGTGTGTCAACAAATCAAAATTTATGTGGAAGGTCCCTCTTGCCCCAGAGGACTGCCAGGTCAAGCAGCTTCTCCCCAAGAGGAAAAAAAAGATAGAAAGGTAGGGGTTGGGTACGTAGGATCGGTTCCTCCTTTGAACCAGATGTCAGGTAAGCCATTCCTTGCCCCTGGTGTGTAGTCAGTGGGTGAGTGGTGGAGAGAGGTTAAGATATATAAAGCCTTTGTGTGGAATACTCTGTATGGAAGGAAACATCATCATCGGGGAGGAATATCACCCTCCACACCCAAACATTAACATCTGTCACTCCTCTCAACTACTTGGATGCCATTTTATCCCCCAGTGCTCCAGGCACAGAAATACAGCAGTCCCCCCCTATCTGTGGGGAATATGTTCCAAGACCCCAAAGGATGCCTGAAACCACAGATAGTACCAAACCCATATATACTATACTTTTCTATACAAATCCACCTATGATAAAATTTAATTTATAAATTAGGCCCAGTAGTGTATTACCAACGATAACCAATAATAGACCAATTACTGTATTAAAATAAAAGTTATGTGAATGTGATCTCTCCTCTCTCTCAAAGTCTCCTATTGTTTAGTGCACTTACTCTTCCTCCTGTGAAGACGTGAGGTGACAAAATCTGCATCACGAGATGAAGCAAGGTGAATGAAACAGACATTGTGACGTAGCGTTAAGCTACTCCCGACCTCTGACGCTACCTCTGAAGGAAGATCACCTGATTTTGGACTGCAATTGACCATGGGTAACTGCAACCAGAGAAAGTGAAACTGTGGATAAGGAGAGCTACTATACATATCTCAGAATTCTTGACAACCACTCTCAAATCTGTGGTGACCCAGGTTCTTGATTATTCATGCCTTGACATTTCCCAACAAACATTACTTTTTGATTACTTAGATGGTCAAAGTATTTAGTTAGGAAACTGTATAATTCATCCGCGTAAATATAAGTATTCTTGCCTCAGAATTAATGCATTAGTGTTTCTCCTGTGTTTGTGCATTGCAGCTCTGTTTCCTCAATATCATGTCTCTTTCCAGGCAAGAGACTCTCAGGGTAAGGATTTTATGCACTCTGTATAATTGGTGTAAAGATCTTTCACTATCCTTCCAATCAAATCCTACCCAAAGGGATTGTTCTGACCACAGAAATATATCTTCTAAGCTCTGGGCCATATTCAAGGAGATAAATCAAAAAGCAACTGGTTTCTAAAGTTACTGTTGAAATGAATATCATAGCTATTTGTTAGCAGTCTAGCAGAGCAAGAAATAAGATACCAAATAAAGTGTGAAAAATAGTTTTAAAATTTTCATATCCCAGATTTAGCAGTTTCTGTTAAATGTGCTCAAGGGGAGTTTACAAGAAATCCTAAAATATTTTTAAAAGCATTTTTGAAACTATTAGCCTTGATAAAACTTAAATACGTCCTTTTATAGTGTAATGATAATAATTTACATATGTTATTCATGAAATTTCTTTGTTTTTTAAAACTTTTTAATGTTTTACTTATTTCTGAGAGTTAGAGAGACAGACTATGAGCAGGGGACGGGCAGAGAGAGAGACAGGGAGACACAGAATCCAAAGCAGGCTCCAAGCTCTGAGCTGTCAGCACAGAGCCCAACACGGGGCTCAAACTCATGGACCCTGAGATCATGACCTGAACCGAAGTCAGACACTTAACCAACTGAGCCACCCAGGCACCCCTGAAATTTCTTTTAATGTTACTTTTTCTGTGTATGGTAAAGAATGTGAGTTTGTCTGGGATAAGGCGTCATGGATGTAAGATTTTGGTTTGGCTTTAATGTCAGTAATGTTGACTCTGAACTGAACTAAAATCAGTTATTTGTTTCTCTTGTGCAAACAATGTATTATGTGTCCACTTCCTAACCCATGAGCATTCAAATGGCTTCTCCAACTCTCCTTCTGAAGTAGGTGTGAATACTTTATATTTTCCTTGTTGTTCCATGGCTGCACACCTCAAAATGAAGAAGAGAAATTACCTCCACCACCAAACACATGGGAGGTGGGTCTTCAAATAGGTGACTATTATCTTGCTTGACAATGTTTAGCAGTTGTATGACATTTAAAGCTCAGTCAAAATGGCTAGAACTTGGTAAACTACCATTTACTCCATATTAGTCTTCTATATTCCCCTAATAGCATTTTGTATCATTAGATTCCAAAATCATGTCCTTATACTTGTAAGAAGTATCTTTTGCAAATTCTTTCTTCCTCTGCTTTTTCTTACAATGTTGCATTTCCCTTGGATTTTTCTTTTTTTTTTTTAATTTTTTTTTTTTAACGTTTATTTATTTATTTATTTATTTATTTTTTTTTTTTTATTTTATTTTTGGGACAGAGAGAGACAGAGCATGAACGGGGGAGGGGCAGAGAGAGAGGGAGACACAGAATCGGAAACAGGCTCCAGGCTCTGAGCCATCGGCCCAGAGCCCGACGCGGGGCTCGAACTCACGGACTGTGAGATCGTGACCTGAGCTGAAGCCGGACGCTTAACCGACTGAGCCACCCAGGCGCCCCTGGATTTTTCTTTTTAGGAAGAACTCCTAGTGTCTCCTGGAGATTCTTATTCTCACCCAAGGTTTCAACCACCACCAACATGTAAGTCAAGTAAAGATACTGTAAACATTTACCTCTCACTGGACCTTATCGCCTTCTTCTTCCCCTCCCCTTCTTCTCCTTCTTCTCCTTCTCCTCCTTCGTCGTCATCGTTGTCTTCTTCTTTTGAGAAAGAGCGAGCATGTGTGCACGAGCAGGGGGTGAACAGAGGGAGATGGAGAGAGGGAATCTCAAGCAGGCTCCATGCTTAGTCTGAAGCCTGCCCACGAGGCTGATCTTACTTGAGATCATGACCTGAGCCGAAATCAAGAGTTGGATGTTGGGGTGCCTGGGTGGCTTAGTCAGTTAAGCCTCTCACTCTTGATTTTGGCCTTGGTCATGACCTCATGGAGCCTGCTTGGGATTCTCTCTCTCCCCTGCAGCCACCCCCCCCCCCCCCCCAGCTCACCGCTCACTCTTTGCCTCTCTCTCTCAAAACAAATAAATAAACATTTTAAAAAGAGAGTCGTATGCTGCCTTACAGCGGCACAGGAGAGAAGAATGAGGCACAAACAAGTCAGCTGTAAGAGAAAGGGAACAGGGGTCGACGGTTGGAAGGACTGCCACCGCAACGACTCCTCATTCCCGTATTTATGGAGAAAGTGATAGCAGTCATCAAAAGACATCCCAATTCATTACATTGTTCAAAGAGTGTTCTCTAGAGAAAAACAGAACTTGCTTAAGCGTGTAGGGGGAGTCATCTATGGTTGAGCAGGCGCAAAGAATCTCATCAGACCCACTGGAGTTGGGTATGGTCTCTGAGGAAGCGGAGAAGCACACACAAAAGAAAGCAGGTGGTGTTCCACCTTGAGCGGGCCCAGCGTTCCCAGCTGCTCGGCTTCCGTGAGGTAAATCAGCCGCCTCTCCAGAGAGACCTTTCAATATACATTTTCTCAAGGCTGTATTATTTATGCCATAGCTCTGCGTAATGTTTTTCTCCGGTCGTCACAGTCATACGCTTAACTAGCTGAGGCACCCAGGTTCCCCTGGGACTTCTCTTCTAATTGCAACCTCATAAAGAGGCACTTTAACACGGAAATAAATAAATAAATAAATAAATAAATAAATAAATAAATAAAAAAGCAAGCAAGCTATTTTTTTCATATCTCAGCTCACTTTGCATTGCACATTTTTCTGTATAGAATTCCGAGCCTTCCTTTTTTTCACAATTATCTTTTAAGACTCAGCCCAAACATCACCTACTTTGTGCGTTTCCCATGTGAAATTCAGCTGTCTGTCCTCTCCTTTCTTTCTGTGAATAGTTGCATCATAGTATATGTACTACTTTGTTGACTTTTACTTGTATAGAAATTTCCACCCAATATATTGAAATCTCTGAAGAAAAAGTATGTTATCCTTGAAAGTTTTGTATATTTTGATACGTCTGAAGTTGTTTTTGAAAGCTTTGTTTATGAAAGTTGTAGATATGGTAGTCTTTAACAAAATGCAAAATCTTTCAAAGTGTTGCTGAAATAGAAATTTTTTGTGGTATATGTTTTTTACAATCAGTATAAAATCAACTTCTACTTCTTCATATGGTCCCTTTATAGTTTTGATGTTAAAAGCATGGGAATCAATAACGAGGGATTGTGTATTTTTAGTAAAAAAAATCATGCACACTGAGATATGCAAAAGCCTCCTTGATGTACAGGTGAGTGACATGTGTTATTTTTAGCTCAATTAACAAAACTTTTAACTGTCACAGGAAGAAATAAGGTTAATCTGAAACAATTTCTATTCATAGGCTTTTATTATGGGTTATTCTATCACACTATTGTATGTTATCTATGAATTTCAATTTTATGCTTGTGTGTGTTTTGATGTTGTTTGGTTTTTGTTCTGTTTTTTTTTTAATTTTTTAATGTTTTTATTTAATTTTGAGACAGAGACAGAGCATGAGCAGGGGAGGGGCAGAGAGAGAGGGAGACACAGAATCCGAAGCAGGCTCCAGGCTCCGAGCTGTCAGCACAGAGACCGACGCGTGGCTCGAACTCACGGACTGTGAGATCATGACCTAAGCTGAAGTCGGACGCTCAACCCACTGAGCCACCCAGGCACCCCTGTGTTCTGTTTCTAGATGCTCCTTAATATTGAGTCAACATGATGGACCTAAAAATCTTTAAACATCTTTCTAAAAAATGGAGCCCCAAATCTTTTCTTTTATGGAAATTATTCTAGAATTAACTAAACATATTATGTATAAGATATTACTAATGGAAAATTTTAAAAATACTAAAAATGTTCTGTCTCCTTTAATAGTTTATAAAGGTAGTGTATTAATACTTTGTTCCTTCAGTTAATTTTTTTTTCTTTTCTTCCTGACTAGAACAGAATGTCTCAACCTCAACTCCATCATCTAGTCTCCATTAATTTTCTCTTTAGAGTTTGCCAGGATATTGAAAATCAGATTGCTGGAGTTTGGTGAAAGCTAATTTAAATAAAGTCTTTTAAAAAAGGTATATGTGAGATGATCAGGACTTCAATATAACAAAAAGTGTGAAAAGATATTTGAGATGTTCAAAGGTCTTTACATTTAATTCTTTTTTTTTTTTTTTTTTAATATATGAAATTTACTGTCAAATTGGTTTCCATACAACACCCAGTGCTCATCCCAAAAGGTGCCCTCCTCAATACCCATCACCCACCCTGCCCTCCCTCCCACCCCCCATCAACCCTCAGTTTGTTTTCACCCCAATGTTTATAGCGGCACTCTCAACAATAGCCAAATTATGGTCTTTACATTTAATTCTTATTTGGGATTATGTTCTACAGGATTGGAAAATTATTAAACTTCTATCCATATACATGGCATATATTTGTGTTGAATTTTCATATGCAATCTGTATTGTTTAGATTATATTTTCTTTAGTCTATAATACAGTTTGCAACAAGAGGTTGCAAACACACAGATATATATGCACACATATGTAATATACTGACATTGATATTAAAGTGGAGAATTATATACTTCATTTTAGCAAAGAATGTGGCATTTGTAGGGCTATTACTCATGAAATTTATAATGTTTCTAATAGTCTTCTTTCTTTTCTGAAGTTTCAAGCTTACTTCTGTTATTATTTTCTTTCTGTTTGGAGAACTTCCTTTAGCTATTTTTTAAGGGTAGATTTGCTAACAACAAATTCCCATAGTTTGTCTGACAATGCTTTTATTTCCTCTCCATTCTTACATTTTTTTTCAGGAATGAAGAAATATTTCTATAGCATTTATGGCTGACAGCTCTTTCCTTTTAGTACTTGAACATTTTGCTACTTCTTTCTGGAAGAAGATGAGATATCTGCTGTCATTTGAATTAATGTTCCCTTACAAGTAATGCAACATTTCTCTCTGTTTGCTTTCAGGATGTTTTCTTTGCCTTTAATTTTTAGAAGTTTAATTATAATGTGTTCTAGCATGAATTTATTTGTGTTTATCCTTTTCAGAGTCTTCTTGGCTTTTTGAATCTGTAAGTTTTGTTCTTCCACAAGTTGAGACATTTTCAGCTATTATATCTTTGAATAAATACTCTTTTAGACCTATTCACTCTTTTCTCTCATTCTGGGAGAGATACAAACTTATCTCATTTATTATTGCTCCCCAGGTCCTTGATATTGTATTTTGTGATGGTGGGGTAGGCGGGCTCTATTTTCTCTCTGTTGTTCAAGCTGAGCAACAAGTCCTCAAATGCATTGAATCTATACTCTGTCATCTCTACTATTAAGCCCATTCAGCAGTGCATCTTGTATTATGAGACTTTGGATGCTGTTTAATTTTCTCTTTTAGCAAGCATTCTTCCTGTTGAAGTATAGCAAGCCATAATTGGGTGTGTGTGTAAATTCAGCTTTTGCCAGACCTTACCTAAGCTACGTCAGGAAAAGTGGTAAGACTCAGACTGCCTTGGAGTGAAAATTCAGGTAGTCATGTTTCCTGAAAGTGGGGAACCAACTGATCTGTTGCTTTCAAGTGGGGTTGTAAGCTCAGCTTCCCAAGGAGCGGACACTAGCAAGAGGGAGGCAGAAGGATGATTCACACCCCTTTTTGTTGCAGGATGGGGCAGAAGCTGAGTGCTTAAGGCATGACTTGTTGCCTCACTAGGGGACTGACACTACCTTGACAAAGAAAGGGGAGCATCATCTGCTTCCACTGAACAAAGAATGGAAGATCAGAAATGCCGCTGCCTGCTTCAGTGTGGGGTGGGTGGGAGGAGATCGGATCTGCATTCAGCCCAGCTAAAATTGCAGAGCTAAGAGTGTGGTGATTTTTCCATTGTGCCTGGTTAAAGTAGGGTAAATATTGCCAACAAGGTTTTCAGTTGTGAGGCACCCTTTTCCATGTCTTTTGGCTAGGGGAAAAGACTAAAGGTTTGTTTGTTTGCTTGCTTGTTTGCTTGTTTGTTTTGCCAATGCCTGTTGATCTTCTGGGTTAGAAACTTCTAGAGCTCTGTTCAGGATACACGAGGGGATAAATAAATCCAGGAAATTTACCAAGTATGGAGAACCCTAGACAATGTACCTTCTTCCTGCTTTTCAGAGTTCTTATTTGCTGTGTTATATTCGGAGTTTTGCTTGTGCTTCCAAAAAATGGGTATTCTGTCCTATTTCTCTCTGTATCATCACTTCAGGCTGCCCACCTTCTGTTAATGGACATATGGCTCCCTCTACATACTTCACTTTTTCCCAGATTTTCTCAACTCCTTCTGTAAGCTATTTCTTACATAGGTATTCTTAGCCACTCAAGGACATCAGCCATTTTACTTTCCTTTGTCTTCCTTCCACGTTCCTAAAGTTACCTAGGAAGCCTTGTGAACGTGCATACTCCTGCTAGTGCAATTTTGATGAAGGGTTCTCAAAATCACACTGTCATAGTTTAATATTGGTCCAACGACATTGTGCTAAAGTTTGAAAAATGTCCATCCCTCAGGCCTACACCTGTTCAAGAGGTACCAGAATAAGTCATCATGATTTAAAAAGGATCACTTTCACTTCTAATAGCTTCAAATGTTTTGTATAATTATCCTGGGTTGAATAGTATCCTGCCAAAATTCATATATCCCCAGAACCTGTGAATATGACATTATGTAGAAATAATGTCTTTTTAGATGCAATCAAATTAAGATGAGGTCATAGTGGGTTAGAAAGGGTCTTAAATCTGATATGAATCATGTCATTATAATGGGAAAATTTGGACAAGATACGCAAGGAATGCTTGTATGAATTGATGAAGTATGTTTGCTTGGCTTCTACCTTGTTCCCAGAAAAGTGAAGTCCTGAGTTCATCAATTAATCGGAAGAAACAGAAAGACCAGGCAGAACATATAGGTGGATTTTACTACCACCATAGTAGGTAAATGTTTTTTCCTTAACTATTTCTTAGACGCGAGGTATATATATTTTTATTGAGTCGTTATATGATATTCATTTAGGTTGATCAAAATCTAGAGATCTTCTATACTTATTTTTTTTGTTTTTCCCTGATTATAATATTATTTCCTATTGTTTATTTCTGGGTAGCAAAAAAGCAAAACAATAATAAAAGTGAGCACCTGGGTTTACTGAGTTCCATCAGTTATGCGCATCAAAGAAACAGTGAATGAAAACCAAAATGGTTTCTGTCTGAGTCTGTAGGTGGTGTTGTGCCCATTCCCATATCATCCTCTTATTCCCTGGTTTATGTGTTAAGGTTTTGCCTTAATGACAGCATACGTTCCAGAGCAAGCTCAACAGCTTTCTGTGGTTTGAATATAGATAGTTATGTTCTTTTCCTGCCAAGTTGCCCTGGACTCGGAGATATGATTGAAGTGCCAGCTGTGTATCAGAACCAACTGTCCAATGCAAACTGAGAACAAAGCTAAGTTCGAGATTTAATGTTGCAGCTTTAAGAGATCTGATGCCTAACTGTGGGCAAACAGTAACCTCTAAGCCACAGGGGAATTGAGTTGGGGTATGCATGTGAGATTTGCTTAGGGAAGCAGCCTGACACAGATAAATGAGAGAAAATGATAGATCCCTAGGATAGCATAGAGGACATCATGAGATGACAAAGTTGATACATCTATGATCATGCTATATATTCACCTCATATAGGTCTATTTATATCATAAGGTTTCTATTTGTGAAGATATTTTAAGGATATAGATTCATTGTCTGGCTGACAGCACAGGTTAGAACTCATCTATGTTGTTCCACTTAGGCTTGGATATGAATACAAAATCTCAGAGCACACTCTAAGGGGTGCTAGCTTTGGGGAATCCCTGCTGTGTTCAGAGTTCAGTGAATTGTTTTCTCTTGCTTGAATACCCATTGCATACTCTGAATTTGTTTTAACACATCAAGAGAATAAGGCTTAGAGACTGTAAAAAATCCAGGTAGCTTTCATAGAAAATCCCATTTGTCAAACACCGAGAATAAAGGACTCTGCTGAATCCTTTCTAACAGAAGGTGGCCGAGTTTATTCGATCCAAATAGTGATGATCCTACAGTGCCCAAAGCTTTGCCATGTTCCCTGGGGTCTTACATGTCAAACAGAAAGAGTGATCAAACTACTGACGAGTCTAATCCTCAGGGTTCTCAGGAAAAATGGACCCAGCTGCCAGAAATGTTCTGACATATGCTATTCCAGCCCACCAAAAGTACAACAGGTCTGAATCCCCTGCACAGAGGTACTAATGAGGTAAAATATGGGGTGAAGAAGGGTTAAAGAAAAAAACAAAAAACACAGCTTACTTAAATACACATCTATGCAGATAATACCCATGCAAGTTTTGGGATTTCCTTTTTTCCTCTTAAATTCGCCCATTTGCTCTGCTTTGGTTCTAAAACATTTGAAACATAAAATATAAGAATGACATATGGAGACCAAAGAACTCCTCTACTATTGATAGAGAACAGGACTGGATAATATTAACCAAGTCAATCTGCCAACACGTAACTGCAGAATTAAGTATACTTCCTCATATAGACCTGCAAGTGCTGGCCTTGGGGCAGCCTTGTCCATATGACAGGAGGGGATCTAACCTTTAAAGAAACAGAGGAGACTTCTGACTCCCTAGAATATCTGATCCCAGAAGGAAAGGGGTGCAAGGCTCAAAAAACCATGCCCAAATTTATCGATTACAGCATTTCTATACATCTCCTAGAGATGAATGACAAAATGAACAAAGATTGGTGATAACAGTCTACTGAGCTGTAGAAGAAACATGGGAAAATTTATACATTATATATATATATATTATATATATATATATATAATATATATATAATGTATGTATTATATATAATATAATGTGTGTATTATATATATATATATATATATATATAATACACACACACACACACACCCTCTTTAGTTCTCCATGTTGTATTTAAGAATAGTTCTCTAAGAACTATATTCTAATTCACCAATTCTTCCATCTAGAGTTTATACCCGCTATTGAATTTTATATGCCAGGGACTAAATTTTTCATTTCAAGGATTTCTAACTAATTATTTTTCATATCCCTCTATACTGATATCATTTATGCCTCTATTTGCTTTATAATTTCCTGTTAGCTTTGTATTATTATCTCTTTGTCTCTCTCTCTCTCTCTCTCTCTCTCTCTCTCTCTTTTGTCTTTTTTCTTTATATTATTGTTCTGCCATATTAGAATGTGCTATTTTATTTTCCTTTTCATCTAGAGTAAACTAGTTCCCGTAATGTTTACATAGCTCTTTCTAAACTTTGTTTTTCCTCATGGGGTTTGAATTTTGATATGCAGGCTTACCCTGAGGGGGAACTTTTGTTTTGTCCTACTCTTTTTGTGTTCAGTCCTCTAATAACTGTGTGTTTGCCTCCTGATCCCACACGGATCCCAGTCCGTAACCAAATCTCATTTTGGTGGCAGAAACTCCTGCTTCATTGTGTTGAAGATATTGCAGAAACAGTCCCTGAACCACTGGGAAGCCTGGTTGTTGTTCCAGCTGAGAGATTGAGTCAATTTCCCTCTACCCTCTGAGGTATACAGTTATATATAAACTTTTACCTGAGACAAGGGTTAATTTTAGCTATTTCCAGCTTCCTTTCAGGAGAGAAGTATCCCACAGTAGTCTCTAGATTAAGCAAGGAGATTGCTCTGGCCTCTCTTTCTCTTGAGAAAGATTTAATTCCAATTCCAAGGAAGAAACAGCCTGTTGGCCACCTCCTTATGCTACTAGCTCAGAGCTCATCATGCTGGGAGCTTCAGACCTACTCATTGCTTCAGGTTTCCTCCTCCCAGTCTAGCACCTCAGACATTGATGATCTAAGCTTTGTTCCTGGGAAATGCCATCCTCCCACCTCAGTGTCTGTATTGAGTGCATGGAGAAGGGACAGGAAAATGACAAGTTCTCTTACATATCTGGTAACCTTTTGTTGGAGAGTCTGCATTGTTTTTGTTTGCTTAGTTGGTTTCTATTTTCTTGTGGCACCAAAGCCCCAATCCCAGTGACATTCTTCATGAAACGGTGTATGTGGTTTTCCCTGGGCAGTCTTTATCTTGCTCACATTCTTTGCTGAAGATGGTCTTTATAGCATTCCCCATCAGCTCAGACCAAGGTCCATTCCTCCAATGTCTACTTGGAAAGAGCCATAGGCCCACTTTAGTGAGAACTATCTCATCTGCTTCACAGATCCAGGCTTTTCTTCATCTCATGAGTGTTCATGAAACCAGTTGAACCGCTGTATAGTTGTTTAAGGCTGTGAAACATTTATTTGGGAAATCACTTTATTTTCTTTCCTTTAGGCCTACTAAACTAATGACCTTACATACTTGTCTGGTGAACACAGCACATGTCCTCCCCATATACATATATCTCCATGTGAAGTGTTAAATGTCACTTGATCATACAGTAAAACTTTGGTTTGCAAGCCTAATGCATTCTGGGAACATGCTTATAACACAAAACACTCGTATCTCAAAGGGAATTTCAAGAACCATTGGCTCAAAGGGAATTTCAAGAACCATGGCTCAGTGACCATGTGAAGTTTGGTGTCATGTACTACTCCTACTGCAAGGCATCATTCATTTATCAAGTTAAAATTTATTAGAAATGTCTGCTCATTTTGTGGAACACTCACAGAACAAGTTACTCTCAATCCAAGGTTTTGCTGTAGATATAAAGATCTTGGGAGATTTTATGTTAATATTAACATCACATATATTGATACATATAACTTAAAATTCCTGGGTGATATCTCAAGATCTCAAGATCTCCCAAGATATTTATCACCATACTTACCCTGTTTGATGACAGAAACAAGGGTGATTATTTGCTTCTCAGCAAGCATTCACTTGGGGAATAAAAAGTTAGTGTCCCTTCCCTTGAGACTCTCTGACCTCTCCAAGAGGTTCTGTTAATATTAGTGTCTTTTAACTCATTGAGTCCTTCTGGTGAAGGTCAGATAAAGATCCATTGCAGTCTTCAGGAAGCCAACATACCAAGATCCTCACAGTTTAACTTTCTTTCTCTTCTCAATATATATATATATATTTTGAATAAATAGACTAGAAGTTTGTTGTGGAAAGTTGATAGTTAAGGATAGGAGAGCTAGCTAGGCTGCTTCTCACTAAACCTGAAGGTGGGAGCTAGCTTCAATTTTCAGCAAGTATTTTAGAATACAGAATTCTAGACAGCATTGTATTTCTACTTGAGACTCCACTCAACAATTCCAAGGCAATGAGAAAAATTCTACTGGATACCTTATTTCCGGCATCTGATTCCCCTATCTATATCTTATCTACCTTTGAAATAGCTCCCTTAGTCAAATGCCTGACAGCATTTACTGAGACATTCAATAAAAACTAGTTGAATGAACACATAAACATGTAAGAAGTGATTTAGAACTTTTATTATAGGTTTGTCTTGTATCATTTCACTTGAGGCTGATAATCTTCTAGGTACAGAGGAAGGAATTTCTATTTGTGTTACCGTGGATTGGATCCTAGAATACAATGATGCAACAAGGTTTGGCTCTGACATGCCTTGCTTGCTCAGCCAGATGGTGTCACTTGATTACATTTATGCCTCAAGGTGTCCTTATCCTGCCCAAGGGAATGGCGAAGAAATGGCCACTTAGTCTGTTCTATAGGCCATGCGAGTTCTTGGTTAAAATATATGTTATAAAATATGTTGTGGTAGAGAAAAGGTCCAAGTGTATAGTAGTCAAAAAGTCACTAAAAAGGACTAAGCCTCACTGAAAAAGCTGACTAGATTTCCAAATATAAGTTGACTGCTAAAAACAACAACAACAACTGAATTGTTGGTTTAGATTTACAAGTTACTACTGTACATGTTTTAGATACTAGGGCAGATATATATTAATATCATGCTTTCCCAACAAGAAATAACAAACCAGATATATATACTCATGGAAACATATTTGTGTCAGTTGTCTATTGGTATGTAACCAATCACCACCAAATTTAACAGATTAAACAATAAACACATATGACTGCACATTTTCTGAGGATCAAAAATACAGGTACAAATTGGATGGTGTCTGTATCTCATGACCTCTCACCTAGCTGCAGTCAAGGTGTTCAATGGGGAATGTACTAGTCATGGTTCTCCGTAGAAACAGAACTGACAGGATTTCAATTGATCCATCTACCTGAGATTTATTTTAAGGAATTGGCTCATGTGATCATAGAAGTGTAAGTCCGAAGTCTTCAAGGTAGGCAGGCAGGCTACAGACCTAGGAGCAAGTTGCAGTATGAGCTTAATGATCATCTGATGGCAGAATTTTTTCATACTTGGGTATGTCAATCATTGTTCTATTAAGGCCTTCAACTAATTAGATGAGGCCCACTCAAGTTATCAAGGATAATCTGCTTTACGCAAAGCCCAACACATTTAAATACTAATCTAATCTAAAAAACCGAACCAAACAAAACACCTTAGTGAAAACATCCAGAATAATGTTTCTGGGCACATGACCCAGCCAAGTTGACACATGAAGTTGACCATCACAGGGCTGCTGTCATCTCAAGGCTTGACTGGGGAAGCCTCCACTGCCAAACTCCTACTCTCGTAGGTTGCCACTTGGCAACCCTCAAGTGGTCAGTTGGAGACACAATTCTTTGCCAAATGGGCCCTTCTGTACGACTATTCACAACATGGTAGCTAGTTTTCCCCAGACCAAGTGTACGGGGAGAGAAAATAAAGGCTACACATCATAGAAGTCATGGTTCTTTTATAACATAATTTCAGAATAGACATACCATCTCTTTTGGAACATTCTATGGTTTGCAGGTGAGTCAGTAAGTCCAGGCCACATTCCAGGGTAAGGGACTACACCCCTCAAACTTGAATGCCAGCAAGCAGGGACCCTAGAGGGCCGTCTTATGGATACTTATAGATATCATGTAGGTACTTTATGTACTATGTATATAAACTCGAGTAGCATTTGGTGTATATTTTCGATAGCAGAACACGTAAGTCTGCACAGTAAATATTTTTCTCCACTCACTGTTTTCAATATCAAAATAACAAAAAGAAAAATACTTGGCTTTTTCACACATCCCACTTTCTCTGAATCTTCCCCTCAGCATGCTCATTTTAAAGTATATATAATATCCAATTTCTGAGTCAGTAACATGCCACCTGAGGGCCATATTCCATAGCAGCCTGTTTTTTGTGTAGCCTTCTTGGTAAGAATGTGTCTTACACTCCTAAAGGTTTTTAAAGCAAACAAAGCAAAACAAACAAATAAAAAAAAACACAACAAAGAAAAATAAATGTGCAACGAAGTTTACATGTGGCCTAAGAGCTTATAATATTTACTATCTGGCTTTACAGAGCAAAATTTTGCCAACCCTAGTCTAGTTTTATCTCTCATAAAGATAATGAATAATATGAACTTTATCATAAAATAGAATTGACCAAGTCTCATTTTGAAATTGGAATTAACTGAAATGAACATGGAATGGTAGAAGGAAAAACATCAATCTTTCTAATTATAGGTTTTTTTTTTCGAAATTAGCAAGTAATCCACAATCCTTTTTCCCATTTTTTTTGTTTTCAATGGTACATTTAATTTATTAAGAATCAGGGGCGCCTGGGTGGCTCAGTCGGTTAAGCGGCCGACTTCGGCTCAGGTCATGATCTCACGGTCCGTGAGTTCGAGCCCCGCGTCGGGCTCTGTGCTGACGGCTCAGAGCCTGGAGCCTGTTTCGGATTCTGTGTCTCCCTCTCTCTGACCCTCCCCTGTTCATGCTCTGTCTCTCCCTGTCTCAAAAATAAATAAAAATGTTAAAAAAAAAAAAAAAAAAGAATCATATGAAATGATCATCTATTAATTTACTAAGAATCATATGAAAATGGTCAACTATTTTCAGTTTGATACCTGAGGGCATGGGATACAAAGGACAGAAAGGCTGAACCAGAGAAATCCCAGGGTAAATAACAGCTGTTGATATTTGGACTGTGCTCAGAGAAGACTGGATTCACACATGTGTTCCTGCAGGTTGTTCAGCTTTTTGACACATCACAGTAGGTAAAATCTCGCAAAATGAAGAGACAGCTCAAGTTAGTGGATTTTTGAGAGCTGGCTTCAGTTTTGTCCATGATCGGGGGGGGGGGGGGGGGGGGGGGGGGGGGGGAGGAAGAGAGTAAGTTAACAGTTTATTGATTGCTTCGTATTCACTGAGTAGTTACAACCATAGGGGACCTGAGATACTTCTGAACAGACCCTGTACTTAATGAAAAGAGTTTGAAATCCTACACCACGCTCTGCCTCCCGCTTCAGGCCCCTGTAAGCTCCATCAGGCTTAGGGAACAAGCTATCCCTTTTGTCTCACTCTGCAGTTCCTAAAGATGAAAACTTGGGGCTTGAGTGTAAGCAGCAGAGGTATCTTTCTAATCTGTAGTTTATTCAGGACCTTTTAAATCATAAGATTCACAAAGATATCAACGGTAATATTAGCTAATGTTTACTGGGGTTCCTCTTATGTATTAGGCATAGTGCCGTGTGATGGTAGAACTGGGTACCAGAGTCCCCTCTCTTAAAACACCGTAAAATACCACTTCCCCTGGTGAAACTTGAAACGTGCATAACAGCCAACCTTGGATCTTTAGAGGAAGGATCGCGATTGAAATTTTCAGATTCTCATCAGTGCTGTTTTTCTTCATTGCTATTATTTTCTTTCCTTCCCTTTCTTCCCTTACCTGAGTTCCTTTCACTCTCTGGTTAAACAGTAGTCAAACTGCACAATTATTATACAATTCCTATATTCCTGAACTCTTTTAAAATTGAATTCACACTGACATGTTTCAAATGATAGAATCATATTGTTTTGGAGCTAAAGAAGACTTACTTTACCGTTTCTAGAGAAGGTGCTCTGAGTTTTCACATGGGAAACTCAATATATTTCATACTTTATGGAAAATGTTAACTGCTTAAATCTACTTGCTTAACACTAAAAAAATTAAAAGTATAATTCATTTTTTGAAAACTTGTTATTATACTCTATTTTCCTGAAATTATATTTTTAAAAGATCTACCATTTATTAAACATATTAACATATTATTATTAACATATTATTAAACATAAACATATTATGCCCCATGGTATAAACATTTAATTTAATTTTTCTAACAGCCCTATAAATTGCTACTTTTTATGCATGTTTTTCAATAAGTAAAAGCTGTTGGAGGCTAAGTAACATTCACTGACAAGGTTCTAAATCTACTCTATTTTGCTATATCAATAATAGTAATAACATGGCTGTATATCCATTTTCCATTTTATATTTCTAACGTACATGAATTCATATAGCTTTGTTTGCTGTTGGTAAGTAAAGGAAACAAGACAGCTGTTACCAAGTCCACTTTTATGGCTAAAAAAAAAATGGAATACTCAATAAAGTCTTACTTAATCAGAATGACCTGACTAAACCTGGCAAGACTGGGAAAAGAACTTCAGTCCCTTGAGTCTTACTCCAGTGACCTTTCCCCTGAATTGAATCATACGGTTATGTTTATTCAGTGGAGACTCTCAATTTATGAATAAAGCCAACTACTTCAGCAACAGTGATGATGTAAATATTTTTCACAGCAAATATGAAAAAAGCTGTGTCTTCAGGAGGGAGAAAATTCAGTCTTCCTCAAACAGATTTAGGTTTCTTTGGGACCCATTAGATTCACCATAGTTTTCCTGATGATTTTTTTCTTCAGGGGATGCTGAAAGCTGTTTGCAGTTAAAAATGAAGGCTCTAGAGTTGCTTGAAGGCAATCCAGACTGAACAAGAATTTGACTATCCTCAACAATTTCTCTTATCTTTACTTAGTAATGGCATTTTTAAAAAGGAAAAATATTGCTTTGGGTACCCTAAAATGGATATAATTTATACAGCGCAATTTTTATGATGTTTTCATTTTATGTCTTATGATGCCGTGAACTACTCATTTACTATAATCTGAGACATAATTCCTCATACTGGGATAAGGAGAAATTATGGACAGAGCTTTAAGTTAATGAATTAGTAGTTAACTGGAGAAGCAAGAGGTTCTTGTTGATAGAAAAATAAATGATCGTATACCTTTAATTGTATAATTTGGCTAATTGATTGATTGTCTTGTTTGTGTAAAGAAACATTTAATTATATCATTTCACATATGATAGATTTTTTTTTTTTTTTTTGCTAAAGCAGTAAGACACCTTCCCTAACCTCAAAAGCCAATAATGTGCAAGAGGCAAGCTAGTGAACAGACTTTCATAATAAGAACAGTTAAATGTTATAAAATCTGTACAAGGTGTGATAAGAGGGCCCTAGAGAGGCACCTCACCAAATCTTGCAAGAAAATGCATCAAGAAGGCTTGCTCTAAGAAGTGATGCATTAATTGAACATAAATGTTAAGTATGAGTTAGCCCTGGAAATAAGGAGCAGGCACTACTAACGCTCACTGAGTTCTCGCTTTCCTTTTTTTCAGGAATAAGTGCTTTGAAGTCAGATAAGGCTGCGTGATTTGTTTCGCCAAGTGAACGTAGCCAGTGTGAGTGGAGATAAGGTTTTAGTAGTGGACGAAAGCACGTAAGGACCAGGGTGCAGTGCTCCGTGATCTGTCGCCATTGCCACAGAGAAACCTGAACTCCCATACCATCTGTCTGAGTCCCTAGTGAGTGTAATGAACAGAACACCTTCCAACCTGTATTGAACATGTAGCATAAGAAATAAACCTTTGCTGTCTTAAGCTACTGATATTTTAATGGTGTATGTCAATGTGGTAGGGATTACCCTACTTTGATTAATATATGCATGATGTTTTTTTTTAGTGGTAAATAATTTAGAACAAGGAGGTAGAGTGACAATAATTTTGAGACACTAGTAAGAGTTAAATTGTGAGAGACCCTGTATGCTAATTTTAACAAATTCAGATTTTATCTTGTGTCTAGGCACATTACTGATACAAATAAATCAATGTATTGTTAGCATAGAGCAAGTTTCCACAACCTAGGGACTGCTGACGTTTTGGGCCAGCTCATTCTTTGGGATGAAGACTGTCTTATACATGAAGAATGTTCGGCAGCTTTCCAGGCCCGTACCCACTGGATGACAGTTGTGCCCCTCCCCCCCCCCCAGCTGTGAAAACCAAAAATGTCTCCATATATTGTCAATATCCCCCAGAGGGCAAAATCACTCAGTTGAAATTACTGGCATAGAAGAAAATTAGGGAAAGTGTACATAAGATAAGAAACCCAGAACGACTATCATAGCTGTGAAAGACCATTTACATTTTCTAAGTTGGAGTGTATATAATATTATCATAGTTTTATAAAAAAAATGTGTCAGATAATAGATAAAATGGGTTGAAAATGGGCAGGATTCATTGTGGAGATAGCTCCTTGTAAGGATAGGAATATTATTTGGTTGCTAAAGAATTCCAAAGTTCAGTTTGCTCCATAACTGCTATGGCTTTTATCCCACACCTGCATGGAAAAGGCATAAAAGTTGCTTGTCCTAGGGTTTCAAAACAATCTAGAACTCTACATTAAATGAAATATTTTCCAGGACTATTATGCATGGTTATACCATAAAAAACTTAGACTTTGTTGGGTGAATGGTCAATTGAGAGAACTGGATAATTGTCTAATTCAGTGCATAGGGCTAGCTGGAAATGTATTACATTCTAATTAACCCTTTGCAGATGTAGCTTGTAATTTCGAATGGGTTTATGAACTGTGAATCTTGATATTAATCTTAGCTTGCATGTACTACTTTCATGGTTTAGGTCAAGATTTTACCCTAAATTGTAATTTTGTTACACTTATAATAGTGCTAATAACATTGTTTCATGATTATTCTAAACAGTAGATAAAATAACATTATGATTGATAAAATTGAATGCAAAATTTGCATTCAACGCAATATTTGCATTCAACGCAATATTTGCATTCAATGCCATATTTGCCAAATTGAATGCAAATAGAGTTGCTCATCTGTAAGACTCTTGGAATTTTCAAAGATAATCAGATTATATTTCTTTAATACTTAAGCGAAACTAAATCTATCAGTTTTCTTATTTTGCATTCTATTTTTTTCAGAGTGCTTTTATATGATCAAAATATCTGCTTTCTAAAATTCCTTCTTGCCTCTAATCTGTCTGAGCTTTTTCAACCTCCTTTCTTCTTTTGTAAAGGTGGAAGGATGCTATGTTTTCAAGTCACTTATATATTTCTATCAGATTGTTTCATACAGTATAGGGTGATCAGAAGGAGTCATTCTATAAGGACATATAGACTAATTTCTTTCATTTTTAGATATAGTGTCTAGGCTTCAGGACAAAAGAATGTACTTCACTAGATTAAAAAAAAATATTTTAAGGGTAAAAACCCAGGTGTTTGTATATATATTAATCAAATATCCATTGAATTTATATATTCGAGCTTTGGACCTATGATAGGTGCTGAAGATACCAATGTAAGCATTCAGGCACACTTTTCCCTCACTGAAATTGAGATCCAATGGGTGAGATGGCCAAATAACAAGAATTTTCATCAATTTGTGATAAATGTAATACTAGAAATCCAACAAAAAGAAATATGGGAAGTCAAAGGATAGATGAGATGCCTACTTTAATCTGTGTTGGGTGTTACAGGCTTGGAGGAGGTCTCCCCCAACCCAAAGATTTTATGAAAGTAAAAGAAGAGTGAGAGTATGAAACTGAAAGTATTTCAAGTAAATACAGCAGTATAACAAAGCCCAGGCCAAATGAATGAATGATTCTCAGGCAAATTGTAAGTATATTCTGTGTCCAGGCTGAGGAATATAAGCACAGGAGCAGCAGTAGATTAGAAGGGAGATCAGGGAGAAACTTGCAAGTCATACGAAAACATTTGGATGTCATCCCAAGAACATTAGGAGAAATCAGGGCATTGAGACAGTACACTGGAACAATGAGATCAATTAAGAGGATGGTTTGCGATGCATGGTGGAGAATGGATTGTACAGTGCCCGGAACAAGGCAAGCAACTTGGTTACTACACTGCTGTAATGTGTTAAACAGTTAGTGCTCTTTTACTAGGCTAATGAAAAGAGAACTGTGAAATGCAGACAGAATTATGGAAGATTCATCTTGACTTGGTGGTCGATTAGATGTGCGGGATGAGGGAGTGGGAGGAATCAATGATGTGTCCAAGTTCACTGACTGACTTGGGTGCGTAGTGACGCTGTTGACATAGAGAACAGCAGAGAAGAAATAGGTATGGGAAGAGAATAATGAAGGTAAATGTTAGAATTTTATTGAAATGTCAAGCGGGATTATCACTTGGCAATATAGGATTGGATCTTAAGGGAGAGAAATAGCCTGGAGATATAGGTCAAAAAGTCATTAGTATATTGATAGATTGTAATATTAATATGTGAGATTACCTTCACCAAGTGTATGAAGTGATAAGGAAGGAGAGCTGCAGATAGAAATTCTGAAATTTAAGGTGCAACTGAAGAAGAATGCTAAACAGAGATGGGAAAGACGAAGAAAACCCAACATGCTGCTACATTTTGGAGGTCAACATAAACCACCATATTTTGAAAAAGGGAAATAAAATTCTGAATTCATAGGCTGTCATATAATAACATTAGTCATGAAATAAGTATAGTATTCCTCCAGTAGAAAGAAAGCGACTTCAGGCAAAATCCTTAATGATTTCCTAGTTAGAAATGATAGCCTCCCCTTAAATTACCAATTAAGAGGATGGTTTGCAGTGCATAGTGGAGTCGGCGATAAAAGCCCTTAGGAAATTTCTGGCATTATACTCTTAAACCATCTCGATCTCAACACATTTAATATCTTTGCTCCATGATGCAAAGGCATTGAATTCATAGGTTTTGAAACAGGGGAGGGGGGTGGTCTTGTCTTAGCATCTTTGTAATGGTTATATGTTTCTTGTTCTGGAAAATTCCTCACTTTCACAGCATCTAGGGACATTGCACCCTCAGCCTTTCTGATGGGAACACATTAAAGTGATCCTCGTCCCACATTCCTCCCTGTCTGGGTCTTCAGAGTAAAATAACAGTTGCTGAAGATCAAATGCACATCCTTTTAATGCTAATGGCCCAATAAATTGTAGATCGACAATTTAAATATAGAGAGGAAGCTGCATCCTCAGAAACTTTGTGAAATGGGGTGGGGGAAAGGTAGCAAAATGTAAATATAGACTGAAAAGCTCACTAATGATGTTTACTTTGTTACTTAGCTGCTTATTATATAGATTGGGTCATTCAAAAATAGAATTTCTGTTCAGCTTTAATAACAGTCTTTGTGTTCCTTATTTTATTGCAGGCATGGTACAAGAGTGGCAATTTCACAGTAAGCAGCTGGACTGATGCTATTCATTAGCAATTGGACAACATATCACAGGAAAAAGTAACGTTCCGTTTAAGAATGAATTTCAAAATCTTAAATCCCTAACTAGATGTCCGTTTTACCCGCACAATATCTGTTTAATGCCATTATTTTTCTCATTAATAAGATGTGAATGAAAGCATTGAAATACATTTGAAAAGTTCAGGATAAACTTTTAAAAAGACAGCTGTGCGAAATCCTGTATATTATGCATAACTGCTATAGGAGAGAACAATCCGTCTCGTTAGCTAGATTTCCTCCTCTGCCCAGCTGGGCCATTCCCGTGATCTAGGGAGCTGAGGTGATCATGGCCAATGATTATTCATTTGTATGAGCCGCCAGCATAACCTGCCAGTAATAGTTACCCACATTCAGCATCTGTGCATAGACACTGATAGGGGTAATTGTGATGGCAGCCAAAATGGCAAATCCCAGCATGTCCTGTGCTTGAACACAGCTATTCCAATGAAAGAACATTTCAAATTGCCTGAGCTGGCATAAATTCCCTAGTGAATTTGACCTATATAGTTATGGGCAGATTATGGTTCCAAAGTCTGGCTTGAAACCACTCCAGATCGACTGCCAATTAAATTAAGAAAAGTTGGAGCAAAAAAAAAATAAAATAAAATAATGTAAATCTGGGGCATATAAGCAGCAGACAAAATGTATGCCATTATAGCGTCTTCTGGAATCACACACACTGTCAGTTTACTTTGTTAGAAAAGTTTCTCATATACATATATATATGTATATTTATTATATGTATATATTTGTTGTAAATAAATATTTATTGTGCATCAAATGGTTAATAAATGAACTTAGAACTTTAGAATTGTACACATTAAATGTTATCTAATTATATGTTTTTTGTTTAATTTTTTTCTGGTAGGCTGGATTACAGTAAACTCTTCTCTATGAAATAATAACATTCATTTATTGCTTCTTTGAACAAACATTTATGGAACCATTACTCTATGCAAGGTTTAATCAATGTCAAAAATGGCTGACTACATCTCATGAATTGTATCCATTGGATGCCTGTGACTCATTTCATATGTTCCATATTTTATGTCAGTGGTTTTCATGAGGTAATTTCTTAATCAATGCCTGAATTGCTTGTTCAAAAGATCCATTTCTAGGCTCTGTTAGACTAGGTTCTAATTCAGAAATTCTGAAAAACAGTCTGAGTACCTTCCTCTTTAACAGGTATTCTTAGATGACTGTGATATAGTTATTGGGACGATCATCTTTTTGAGAAACATTCATCTCATTAACTATGCCACCCAGAAAAACAATATAGAAAGAGAAAAAGAAATAAAGATAGAAAATATAATGACATGACCTTGGGCATTTGCAGTTACATATATCACCTTTGTTACTTCCCTACTCTTCTCCTTATCACAGATACTAATTCAAATGTATTTAGTATTTGCATCTTGGAGGAAAAAGTTGGTTTTGGGGTGCCTGGGTGATTCAGTCAGTTAAGCATCTGACTTCAGCTCAGGTCATGATCTCGTGGTTCTTGAGTCCGAGCCCCACATCCAGCTCTGTGCTGATGACTCAGAGATTGGAGACTGCTTTGGATTCTGTGTCTCCCTCTCTCTCTGCCCCTCCCCTCCTCGTACTCTGTCTGTCTGTCTGTCTCTCTCTGGCTCTCTCTCTCCTTCTCAAAAATAAATAAATGTCAAATTTTTTTTTTAGAAAGTTGATTTTGAATGTGTTTCCATTTACATAACAACGCGATGTTATAGATGGTGTTTGTTACTTCTTCACTCAACAATAAAAATAAACGCATACCTTATTTAACTATTCAAATTATTTCCATGTGTGTTTCCTAGTATATCTCATTTATTTATTTTAGCTGTATGGACTTCAATATTCTTCAGCACCAACAATGTTACAATGAGCACGGCCTCCTATAGAAACTTTGAGTTTGTTGGTGCAGGAAGGGAACTGTTAGTTCTAAGAGTATCATATGAGTTATCTGCTGTATTTAGCTGTATCCTCATCAGAGAATATGACTGATGCAAAGTAAGTACAAATTCTTATCCATTATGCCATCAAAACTACATTGAAATACCACCTCACGCCAGTCAGAGTGGCTAAAATTAACAACTCAGGAAGCAACAGATGGTCGTGAGGATGCGGAGAAATGGGAACCATCTTGCACTGTTGGTGGGAATGCAACCTGGTGCAGCCACTCTGGAAAACAGTGTGGAGGTTCCTCAAAAAATTGAAAATAGAATTACCCTATGGCTCAGAAATAGCACCACTAGGAATTTATCCAAAGGATACAGGAGTGCTGATTATTGGGGGCACAGGTATCCCGATATTTATAGCAGCCCTATCAACAATAGCCAAATTATGGAAAGAGCCCAAATGTCTATCACCTGATGAATGGGTAAAGAAGATGTGGTTTATACACACAAGGGACTACTACTTGGCAATGAGAAAGAATGAAATTCTGCCATTTGCAACAAAGTGGATGGAACTGGAGGGTATTATGCTAAGTGAAATAAGTCAGTCAGAGAAAGACAGATGTCATATGTTTTCACTCATATGTGGAATTTGAGAAACTTAACAGAAGACCCCTGGAGAAGGGAAGGGGAAAAATAGTTTCAAACAGAGAGGGAGGCCTTAAGAGACTTAAATACAGAGAACAAACTGAAGGTTGATGGAGAGGCAGGGGAGAGGGGAAAATGGATGATGGGCATTGAGGAGGGCACTTGTTGGGATGAACACTGGGTGTTATATGTAAGCAAGGAATCATGGGAATCTACTCCTGAAGAGCACATTGTATACATTGTATGTTAGCTAACTAAACAATAAATTATATTAAAGAAAAAAGTGGTATTTAAGATAATCATTAAAAGGTAAATAGAAATTTGCATTGCTGCAAAAGAAAGACAATTTTTTCAGGAAGAAAAAATCCTATGTACAAAGGTAGGGAAAGGTAAAAGTTCATGGCCAGGATCTCCAACAGGTAAAAGTGCATTTATCTGAAGGTCGCAGGTAGTTGAGATTTCAAGAGACACAGTTAGAGGCAGGTTGCATTTAAGCCGTAAAGAGCCTTATAGAAAATAGGAAACCTCATAAAAATCTCCAGCAGGAGACTGTCACAATTTTATTTTTGTTGTTGGATATTATCCTGAGCAGAGGCTGGGGTAGGTGGAGAAAAAAAAATACTTGTCAACAATTAAAATAAAAATAATAATTTTATGTACATATGACAACAAGCACAGCTAACATCTATTGATCCTCTGCTATGTCTCAGAGCCTGTACTGAGCACATACAATGTATCATCTCAATTAAATCCAGACAGATAATTATTATTATTCACATTTTACAGATGAAGAAACATATTCAGAGAGAGGAGGTGATTATACCCAGGCTGTCGTGGGGCTTGTGCATTTTACAATGTGAGGGTCCTTTAAATTAAAAAATAATAATAATAATTATAAATACAAAATGAGGTGAAGATTAATTTCCATTTCAGATGATAAAATCAAGCAAAATAAATTATAGCTTTTGCAAAGTTAAAATATAGCCTAAATACCCCCAATTCAGAAAAAAATACTGTGCACGTTGAATTTCATACTCTCTACTACTATATACAAAATTATATACTGCTACAATGCCCTTTTCTGTATTTTGAGGGTACATAATCAATTTGCACTTCAAATGACAATTTTAAAATATTTTCTTTATAGATAAGAAAAAGGTAATGTTTTTACCCCTGTGCATAATTGCTCAAAATATTTTTTGAAATTACTAATAGATTGGAAGAGTTGTTGAAGCTTGACAAATTTGCTTACTGTTAAATTACACAATCTATATTAATTTAATTTCATTTCCTATATGAGGTGCATGATTTGAAAGTGTCAAAATTCAAATGTTAGCATAATAAAATTCGGTCTTGGAGAAGTTCGGTGGCTCAGTTGGTTGAGCTTCTGACTTCGGCTCAGGTCGTGATCTCACGCCCTGCCTCAGGCTTGCTGCCTTCAGCTAAAACCCCATTGAGATCCTCTGTCCCCCTCTTTCTCTGCCTCTCTCTCTCTCTCTCTCTCTCTCTGTCTGTCTCTCTCTCAAAATGAATAAACATCAAAAAAATAAAATAAAACTCCATCTTCGCACCTTTTTATCGTGGTGCTGGGTAAGTCAGTAGAGACGCAGAGCAAGTACAAATATTCCTATAGTAGTAAGGTGCTACGGACTGAATATTGGTGTCTTCCCAAAATTCACACATTGAAACCAAGTGCCCGATGTGACGGTATTAGGAAGTGAGGCTTTTGGAAGTTGCTTAAGTTATGAAGGTGAAGCCTTCATGAATTGGATTAGTGACTTTATAAAAGAGACCTCACAGAGCTCCCTAGCTTCTTCTCCCATGTGGGGACACTGCAAAAGGCCACTGTCTATGAACCAGAAAGCAGTTCCTCACCAGACACTGAATCTGCTAGTGTCATGACCTTGGACTTCCCTGCATCCGTATTACTAGAAATAAATGTTTTCTGCTTATAAGCCACCCAGTTTATGGCATTTTGGTGTAACAGTGTGGATAGACTGAGACACAAGGCTAGCACTAACATAATTATAAGTGAATTTGACTGTAAATCACATAACTCTGTATAATTAAGCCAACTAATTATATCTCCAAGTCAAAGCTGGATCCCCCAAATTTTCTGCCACTATCATGTAAAATGATACAAAAAGAAGTGAGACAAAAGTGACATCAGGGTGAAAAGAGGCAATGGCCCTCACCGGTTTAATTAAAATTCCTTATTTTGAAAAGTGTATAGACACATACCAGGATGTAGAACACATTTCTATGACCAGGACTCTGGAAATGTCCATGCAAGTCTGTGTCCTTGAAGCTCACACTTCACTCACTATATGGTAAGTCAATTTCCATTTGTAATGAATCTCTTTATTGTCTCTTCTGGTATTTTAGACTACCATTCTATTGACCCAATTAAATGTACATCTAGGGCTAGTGGAACCACATTCACTGTTTTTTTCTCTCTTCTTAGATAGCATATTCCTTATATTGTTGCAGGATTTTTTTTACCACAATACCCGGGATTCATTATCTTGCGCCTCCAAGATTCATTATCTTGTCGCTACCAAGAAGAGGTAGACACAAAATGAGCAGTGGGCAAAAGTAATTTATTAGAGTATAAGATTAGAAAGTAAGAATAGTAGGAAGGCTCTCTTTATAAAGAGGGGACATTCAAAAGTGGATGCCCAGGACTATAGGCAAGGGTCCTTGTTTTGTAAGGTTCTGGTCAATCCTTCCCCTTCCCTTCCCCCTAGTTCCTTCTCAGGTTCTACCCTTATTGCCTGCATAGCTCTAGATGCTGGGTTGTCCATTCTTGATTGGCTCCTTTCCATTGTATGAGGGCGTGGCCTATGGCCATACTTGGGTCTTTCCCCAAATTCCTGAGGGAAACCTGAGGGGGTGTAGGTGGGGTCTGTTACATCCCTAAAGGGAACCTTAAGCCTGAGGGGGTTTGCTGTGGTCAGACACTCACAGCATTGTTCCAAAAAATGTGTTTTTCCTCACTCAGGGACCTCATGTCCTAATCCTTCCTTCTCCGCCTACTGAATCTTATATTTTCCTATTATAATATTAGTAATCATCTACTGATAATTCATTTGTTTTATTAATAAAAATTAAAGAGAGAAGAAAGCCGGCATAGCTCACTCTGCTAAATCAGATGTTTAGGTTGCTACTTCTCTATCTGAGGAGAAAGGAAGCTGTACCTGAAATCTCTCTCCTTAAGATAGCTTCTTGTTATTCTATGACCATGACTTGAGACATAATTTTTTCTTAAGTTTATTTATTTATTTCAAGAGAGTGCACACACAAGTGGGATAGGGCAGAAAGAGAGGGAGAGAAACAATTTCAAGCAGGCTCCACACTGTCAACGCAGAGCCTGACATGGGGTTTGATCCCACAACCATGAGATCATGACCTGAGCTGAAACCTAGAGTCAGATGCTTAACCACCTGAGCTACCCAGGAGCCCCAAGAAACACTCTTTCTTTGAGTTTCATTCTTCCGATTTTATGTTGCTATAATTTAAAAACATCCAGGTGACTCATTAAGGTTTAGGATTAATTCCTGATTTATTTATTTTTAAAAAATGTTTATTGGTTGATTTTGAGAGAGAGGGAGAGAAAGAGAGCAAGCAGGGGAGGGGCAGAGAGAGAGAGAGAGAGAGAGAGAGACTCACAGCAGGCTCCACATTTGTCAGTGCAAAGCCCAATGCGGGGCTCCTTCTCAGGAACCTGGAAGATCATGACCTGAGCTGAGCCGAGATCAAGAGTCAGACACTTAACCGACTAAGCCACCCAGGCACCCCAAATATGATTTATTTCTAAACAATACCTTACCTAAGCTAGATCCTCGTTACTTAAATTATGGTCCACACTTAACACAGCATTCCCATCACCTGGGAACTTATTAGAAATTCAGAGTATCAGGTCCTACTCCAATCCACTGAATGAGATTTTGCATTTGAAAAGGTACCTTAGGAATTCTAGTACATATTAAAGTTTGAGAAGTGC
This sequence comes from Panthera onca, assembly GCF_046562875.1. NCBI lineage: Eukaryota > Metazoa > Chordata > Mammalia > Carnivora > Felidae > Panthera > Panthera onca. The sequence continues at coordinate 27,396,968 of NC_138342.1, read as the reverse complement.
TGGCCTTGATGCAGTTCATTACCTGAATTACTTTGGTTAACTCCATGTAAAATTGGGTCCACTTGATTTTCTCTTTCACTTTCCACCCAAACCCTGTATGAAGGATGCACTATGACTTTGAGTGTGTGAGATATTATTCAGAAATGAATAAGCATGCACATTTGGACCTTATTGTCTTGCTTTTATGTATTTAAGTTTCTATGATCTACTGGGTCCTCCTAATCTTAACATAAAAGTACTTTATTTTCAATATGGAAAGTATGGAAAACACAGAAAGGTAGGAAATTAATATATAAATTATAGGGGCGCCTGGGTGGCTCAGTCGGCTAAGCATCCGACTTCAGCTCAGGTCATGATCTCTCACACTCCGTGAGTTTGAGTCCCACATCAGGCGCTGTGCTGACAGCTCATAGCCTGGAGCCTGCTTCAGATTCTGTGTCTCCTCCTCCCTCTGACCCTCCCCTGCTCATGCTCTGTCTCTCTGTCTCAAAAATAAATTTTAAGAAACATTCAAATATATATATATATAAATTATATAATAAATTTATAAATAGTAATACATAAATTTATGACTATATTACATATAATTTGCATATTATATAAATATCATATAAACATATATATAAAATCTCACTACCCAAAGATATTTTAATGTAGGTCTTCTGTTATTGATGCTTCAGTGACGGGTATATCATACATGTTTGATCGTCTTTAAACTTGACATTGTACCACAAATATTTTTTTCCACTCCATTATAAGCTCTTTGTAAGAAGTTGTAGTGATTATATCATATTCTTTTTGGGATGTGCTATAAAATTCTTAACTATTTCCATATTGTTGGGGCTAAGATTATTTCTAATTTTTCTCAAAAATAACTGTGTCATGTAAATACATAATCGCTTCGTTTCTATATTTCAGTCTATATCTTTAGAATAAATTCCTTCAGAACAAATTTCAGGGTGAAGAAGAAATGAACATTTTAAGTGTCCCGATAGAGATTTCCCAATTATTTTATTTCATTCATCTTCTGTCCTGTTCTGCGCATAAGCCATTTTAAATCTTTACCATTCACCTCAAGCTTTCATTCATAACTGCTGCCGTATTTATATACAGGAAATGACAGTACAACTAATTTTCCAGAAAAAGCATTTTCTCATCAAATATAAAATCTTGAGAATTCACACTCGCCATTACCTGTCTCCTCAACCAGTCCTATTTCTTTCCCTGTAATCTCAAAACATCAGCCACCTCTGCTCCTGTTCAGGATGTGGACTCTTGATGCCATTATTTGATGTCACCTCTGGAGCCATGATCCATCCATCATGTGCTGTTTCTCTCTCTTTTCAAAATCTTAAATAAATAAACCATTCCATCTTCTCAAATCTAGCATGCACTGTAGTCAGCATCATGTCTTTTCTTTTTTTTTTTTTTTTTTTCCATAGGAAAATAGTATAAAAACAAGGAAAAAAGCTGCTGTTTCTCATTCTGCTTAAAATCAAACTATTGCCTCCAGAAGCACCATGAGAGTAATCTCAGTATGGATCCATGGGTCTTCTAATTGCCAAAGGCAGTGATTTTGCTTTCAATCTCCCACCTTGTTTGAGTCTCTTCTTTCTATTTATCATTGCAATTTGTTCCAACATTACCTACTTTCTATATAGTTGACCGATTCTTTCACTCTCCCTTCCCTGACCCCGAAACTGCCTTCAGTATAAGGTCCATTACTGTTTGGCCAGTTTGTATTTCTCCTAAGCTAGAAGAACTTTGAAAATGAGGACTCCATAATTCCTGTTTCTCCACTGCTATCCCGAGTCCTTGCCACAGCACGGCTGCTTCCCAATTGTCGAACTGAATTGAGCTCATTGTCAGGGATCTGCAGGCATTTGGCTCTTTGATCACTTGAACTCATTTGGCTTTGGTATACTCAAAGCCCTGGTTTTTCCTCACACTACACAAAGCATTCCCTGTGTCCTATCTGAATTAGTTTCTTATAGCTACAAGGTAGATGCAGGATCGTGAGCAACTAATAAGGAGGGATGTGGAGGGAAAAGAGAAAATGAATAGACATTATCATGATTTCAGTAGGTCCTAGCTAGATTATACTACAATGCAGGCTCCTGAAAAATTAAAGTGGCTTACAACAGTTTATTTCTAAATATCCGGTGTGAGTCAACTTCAGTTTTGTTTCATGTCATCTACACTCTCGGAGCCAGACTGAGAAAGCAGCCTCTGGCTGGAGCATTGTTCTCATGACAGAGGAATAAGAGAACTTGACAAATGGCGCGCTGGCTCTGAGGCTTCTGCTCACAAGAAACACATTACATAGGCCAAAGCAAGTCGACGTCCAAGCCTAATGCCAAGGAAGAGTGGCAAGTATTGTCAAAAAATAAAGCACCACGATGGTTAGTTCAGTACTTTGCCTCTAACAATATAAATTATTGAAATGGTTAAACAGTTCCGAGAGGAGGTGTTGAAAACTATACTGCAAATTCTAGGATCATGGTACACGAGTCAAGATTATCAGGCAATTAGCCTCAAAAACGGTGGAGTTTTTTATTGTCTGAAGATGGAAAGACTTACTGAGAATTATTTTCTACATGAGAAACACGTATCCATCCATCTGAACGTTTAAAGACGTTTGAATGTAGTTTATAATTCTCATTTATTTTAATAACTCCCTAGTCCCCGTTCATATCCACTTGATTACCTTGCAGCGAGAGTAACAGCAAATATTTACTGAACAAGAACAATGTTCTAGACCTTCTGCTAAGAGCTTTGCATTTCTTTTACCATGTTGTCTTCACAGCATCTTTTTATGGGAAGTATTAGTGCCATCTTTATTTGATAAATGAGCAAACTGAGTACATTGATGTAAAGTGACTTGCCTGAGGCAGATTTTATATGGAGTGGCGAAGTGTTCAAGTTCGGAACTACCGACTTACGAAATCGCTGCTCTCCTTCCTGTGACATGGAACTTTTAGCACCTTTTTCTCATATAAATGAAATTTGCTTTGGTTTTGCCTGTGGGTGCTTTTGTTCAAAAGAAGAGCGGTAATTATAGCAGAGAGTGGAATTTGGTTACTTTTCCCAGCTTCACTGAAGTATAATTGACAAATGAGATTCTAATATATTTAGCGTGTACAAAGAGACGTCTTGATACATGAATCCATGGTGAAAAGATTCCTACCGTGAAGTTCATGAACACATCTGTCACCTCACAAATTTTCTTGGTGTGAGTGAGAACGCAAGTTCTAGTCTCTTAGCAAGTTTCAGTGATAACAATACAGATTCATTAACTACATGTTTCATGTCATGCATTAGATTCTCAGACTTTATTCATCTTATAAATAAAAATTTATATTCTATCAACACCTTCCTGTTTCTCCCACTTCCCAGCCCCTTGAAGCCATCATTCTACTGTTTCTATGAGTGCAACCTTGTTTTTGTTTGTTTGTTTGTTGGTTGGTTGGTTTAAGATTCCACATATAGGTGTTACATCAGAAAGTATTAGTCTTTCTCTGTCTAGCTTTTATTTCACTTAGAATAATGCTGCCAAGGTCTATCCATGGTGTCACAAATGGCAAGATTTCCATCTTTTTTATGGTTGAATAATATTCCACTATACATGTATACCACATTTTCTGTATCCATTCATCCACTGAAGGACTCTTAAAGCGATTTCTGTATCTTGGCAATTGTGGATATTGCTGCAGTGAACATGAGAGTATAAATATCTTCTCAAGATAGCGATTTAGGGGGCGCCTGGGTGGCTCAGTCTGTTGAGCGTCCAACTTTGGCTCAGGTCATGATCTCGCGGTCCGTGAGTTCGAGCCCCGCGTCGGGCTGTGTGCTGACCGCTCAGAGCCTGGAGCTTGTTTCAGATTCTGTGTCTCCCTCTCTCTCTGCCCCTCCCCCGTTCATGCTCTGTCTCTCTCTGTCTCAAAAATAAATAAACGTTAAAAAAATAAATTAATTAAAAAAAAGATAGCGATTTAGTTTCTTTTGTATATACACCCAGAAATAGGGTTGCTAGACAATATATTGCTTTATTTTTAATTTTTTTGAAGAACCTTCATACTATTTCCATAGTGGTTGTAGCAGTCAGTGTACGTTCCCACTAAGAGTATACAAGGATTTCTTTTTCTCCACATTCTTACCAGCAATTCTTATCTCTCATGTTTTTCTTAATAGTCTAACAGGTATGATAAATGTCTCATTGTGGTTTTGACTTGCATTTCCCTAATGGTTGGTGATGTTGAGCATCTTTTCATGTACAGAACTTTCTTGACTTATGATGATAAACCCATCATAGCTTGAAAGTACTGTAAGCCAAAAATGCATTCCATACACCTCACCTACGGAGTATTATAGCATAGATAGCATAGCTTTCCTTAACTGTGCTCAGAACACTTACATTAGTCTATAGGGGAGAAAAAAACATCTAACGCAAAGCCTATTTTATAATGAAGTATTGAATATCTCATGTAATTTACTGAGTATTGCAATGAAAGTGTAAAATACAATGGTTATAGGGGTGCAAGATGGATGTAAGCATGTCAGTTGTTTAGCCCCATGATTGCATTGTTGACCAGGAGGTGTTGCTCATTGCCACTGTCCAGCATCAGGAAGGAGTACGTTACTGCACATCGCTGGCCTAGGAAGAGATCGAAATCCAAAGTTTGAAGTATGGTTCTACAGAATGTACATCATTTCCACACCCCCATAATCAAAAAATCATAAATCGAATCATTGCAAGTAAGGGCCTGTCTATACCTGTTGGCCATCTGGATGTCTTCTCTGTCTTATGTCCATTCTCTAATTAGGTTTTGATTAATTAATGGATTGATTGAATTAGTTTAGTTACCGAGTTTTATGAATTCCTTGTGTATGTTGGATAGTAACCTCTTATTGGAATGTCATTTACAAATGCTCAGTGTGGAGCCATATGCGGGGCTCAATCTCATGGGACCCTGAGATCATGACCTGAGCTGAAATCAAGAGACTTATTCTTAACTGATTGAGCCACCCAAGTACCCTTTAATCCATTTTGAATTGATTTTTGTGTATGGTATAAGATAGGGATCTAGGTTCATTCTTTGCATGTGGATATCGAGGTTTCCCAATACTGATTATTGAAAAGGGATTGGCTTTTTAAAATTAAACATTGTTTACCATTGGGTTCTTTAAGAAAATATTCCCACCTTGATTCCTAGGAGAAAGAGATACACACTGGGAATTGAGCTATTTCATTACATTTCCAAATAGCTATCTCTTTCTTCAAAGTTAACAGCATCACGGCATTATTTTAAAGAGCAATACGGATAATTTCTTATTGTGACGGCATGATCCTTTCCCTCATTAGTAGGTTATTGTTTGATGCCTGGGCAAAATACAGGCAGAGTTGATAGTTTTATGAAAATACCTTGTTTTAATGTCATTCCATTTTGTAATAATGAAATTAAGTGATTTATATTATGCATATATATTTATAATTTCATAAGAAGCTTTCTCCTAAGAAATGGTATAATTTTCATAGTTTTGTTAGAATGAATTCCATATACTTAAGCATACACACAATTCGTTAAAATGTATACATTATTTAAATTGATATTTTTCTCTAAAATACTGTCCTATTTATGAATTAATTATTTAACCTTTTATAATTTGTCATTTGATTTGATTTCTCCAATTATCTCTGAGATAGTTCTTCAATTTGCTAAAAGAGTTAAGAAATTCTTTTAACTTTATGACTTTTAAATATTTAATGAGAGCTTTAAAATTTAATAGTCTCTGTATTAAGAAGGATGTTTTTACCTTTGAAAAATAGTTTACAAATTGGTCTTCTTTCTTTTATAGCAGGTTTTACATTTGAATCATTAATGTACCCATTTGAGGATAATTTATTCTGGAAGGCTTTTAGATGTTAATATCAGATCTGTTTAACTATAAATATTTTGGATAAGTGGAGATATATGTAATTATCTCTCTCTAGTAGTACAAATATGCTTTGCAAGTGCTACAAAAAGGCAGTCTAACTTAATGCTAAGACACATGGATTGAAAATTACCATATACTAACTGTCTGACCTTGGACAGTATTTTAACTCTCTAAGCTTTAGCTACATCGATTATAAAATAATGATGACAATAACCATGTGGCTACACAATGAGTCTACGAGACAAGTCTACAAAACACCTGGCTGTATGTGCACATAGATTGTTCCCAACATAGATCAGTATACACACACACACACACACACACACACACATACATATATATGCATATATGTATTTCCTATTTTATATATTAAAGGAAAAAAATTTAAAGGACGTGCAATTACTTAACACCAACAGAAGAATGTAAACACAAATAGATTCTATCAGCAAGGGTTCTTTGAGGGGCTGGGACATTGATTCATGACTGGGGCATTCACGAGAATATGTAGTGTAAACTTCCCCGCAGTTGGAGCCAAGGACTGAAGATTATTAATGACACTGAAGGCTAAGCACCTTCCCATTTTCTCTGTCTCCCAGCACTGCTTGCTTCTGTGTGAATTTTACTCTTCAGCGGGCTTGTTCCACCTGGTGCTAAAATGGCACCAACACTTCCAGAGATGTATGGTTCTTTTATTTTTATAACTTTTAAATGTTCATTTATTTTTGGTAGAGCAAGAGCAGGTAGGGCCTGAGAGAGAGGGAGACAGAGAATCTGAAGTAGGCTCCACGCTGTTAACACAAGGCCTGACGTGGGGCTCGAACTCACAAACTGTGACACCATGACCTGAGCTGAAGCCAAGAGTTGGATGCTTAACTGAGTGAGCCACCCAAGTGCCCTATAGAGATATAGGGTTCTCATTGTTTACTAGGTTGGTGGTTTTCTTCTCTCTTCTGGAATATGTGTGTGTGTGTGTGTGTGTGTGTGTGTGTGTATGTGTGCATGTAAGTATGTGTGTGCATATATGTGTGTGCATATATGTATAAATATAACTAGTATATACACATATACACACAGGCTCAGGCTTGTGTGTATGTGTGTGTATGTGGGTACATGCATGTTTGTGTGTTACAAATTACCTGCCTTTGTTTGCGTCTTTTGTTTAAATTGTGGATAAATAACTGAGAGTGATAAAGTGGTTTGTGCGCCACGGTGGCCAGCCCTGTATCACAGAGCCATCCCTGTATCCGGGAACAAGCAGCCAATATGATTGACTCTACTGTCGATACCATATGTGTAAGGATGGGGAAAAATAAGAATGGCATACATTCCCTAAAATATTCTATTTGCAATAGTATTTGTAAATCCATAAACACACCTCTTAAAAATTGTTAGGGCATTTTGCTTAGTGTGACTATTATTTCCTAACTTCAATATATTCCTTTTGACATTTAAGGCCCTAAGGGACACCTGAAGTCTACAGTAAAAAGGCAAATTTTTATTCCTACATCAAACTCTTAGAAAAAGGTATTTGTAAAATGCCAAAATCAAATGCCAACCTCTGTAGAAAATATGTAATTTGCAAATGACCCACTTTCTTAAACTGTATGCAAAGGGTGAAATTAAGAGGTGTTTATTCATAATATGACCTGAAGTCACCAATTTTATAACTTCATTTCTTGTTGCTTCATACGAAGTTGGAGAAGGACAAGGTAAAGAGGAGAATAGCTAATTTGACATGAATGCAGAATCAGAATTTATCACTAGGTACCTGCTGTGTCTTAGGTTTCTGTTAAGGTCATTTCTTTAGGATTTGTGAAAGGCAAGCCACAACATCTCTTGAATGTGGTGTAATTCTTGAAAGAAAAAAAAGTGAATTTGTCCGCCTGAAAGTGAGGATAAAATCAAGATGAAAACAAAACCAAAGAAAGGCTGGTGTGATCTGCAATGCTGAAAGACTCAAGGTCTTTAAGGTTGCAGAAATTAACTTTCTCATGTCTTCTAGTTTTCATCACAGATTTTCACCATTTTTATCCATAAGGGCTTGAGTTTATGAGTGAGTGGTGAGATGTATTTGGGGGAACCTTGAAATTGGGTTGTAAGGTAAAGCCATTTTGAGGAGATTTGAACTAATGGAAAGAGATCATCTGCTGGGCAAACAGCTTTCTGGGGTGTTTTAGGGAAAGGCAAAGGTTACAAGGAAGGAGCACCTCAACATGTTTAAGAACCATAAGGAAGACAACATAGCTAGACTTAGTTGATGAAGGAGAAAAGGGCATAAGATAAGGTCACTTAGGTAATCAACTGGCAGATTGTGTAGAATCTTAATAGTCCAAGAGAAGAATTTTGGATTTTTTACCATGGATGTGAGAAAACAGAAGACATTAGGAAGTAAAGAATCGTACACTTGTTTACATTTTTTAAAGTTTCCTATCCCTGATATATAGAAAGCTGATTGGGAAGGGACACCTAGGGGTAAGGAGATGAGGGTGAATTGAGTGAATAGTGAGGATGGAGAAAATACAAAGAGCTGTACTTTTGAAAATACAGTCATCCTGAGATGCCTGGGTGGCTCAGCCCATCAAGAGTAGGACTCTTGATTTTGGCTCAGATCCATGATTTCACGGTTGGTGAGTTTGAGCCCTGCAAAGGGTTCTGTCAGTGCAGAGCCTGCCTGGGATTCTCTCTCTCCTCTTTCTGTTCCTAACCCACCTCTGTGTGCTCTCTCTCTCTCTCTCTCTCTCAAAATAAAGAAATAAATAAACTTCAAAAAAGAGTATAGTTGTCCCGGTCCTGCTGTTGGAGGAGTTGTGAGGAATGGGGGGAGTATAAGGAATGAGGCAATCAACCTAGTATTTTTGTGTGTGTGCTATTGAGCACCATATACTGGGAAAGAGATAGGTTGGAGGGCAGGAAAATGATTGTGGGTAGGTTTGAGAGGCCTAGCATAGCTAAAGTGGAAATATCAAGAATTTGAGGAGACTTTCAGGAAGAAACCTATCTGTACATTTATTTAAATGGTATTGAGCCCATGACAATGGATTGTACTATGTCAGAACAGAGGCAAGTAACGCAGAGAAATTGGTCCATGACCAAGCTTTCCAGTATTCAGAGCTTGGACAAAGAAGAGAAAGCTAAGAAAGTGGACTGAGAAGGAGAACCATTTTAAGCAGTTAAAAAAAAAAAAAGTGTTGTCTTAGGAAAGCCAACACAGGAAACTTCCAAGATGATGAGAAAAATAAAACTATTAGATTATACAAAAGTCATTAGTCCCCTTGAGAAGTGCATTCAGGGAGAAAAAGAATGTGGAGAAAAAGTTTAGAGACAATTATTTTGAGAGTATTTTCTCTGAAGTAGACAGGAAAATTGGACGGTAGCCATGGGGACCACAAAAGCATTTTGTTGGAGGAGAGAGCATGTTGTATGTTAATAGGAGAGATTCAAAAGGAAAGAGAGATGATGATGTAGAAAGAGGGCTATATAAGGAATGAAGCCAACACGAGATAAGACAAGGTGGAATTTCAAACAAAACATGATATGTTGAAATATTGTAGGATGTGTATACATCTCTGAATTCATTCCTTTGCTGTGAAGACTGTAAAAATTTTTAAGTCACCTCAGCATGATGCAAAGTAACCATTTTATAATGATTTTTCCTACTACAGAAAAGTCTTCTCCTAGGAAACTTGAGAGATGTTTGAGTTTCTGGTTGTTCTTTTTTTTTTTTTTTTTTTTTTTAATATATAGCTCTTAATTGTAACAGTTACATTTAAATTTACAGAAATAATAATATATAATATGATAGCTTTACAGATGTAAGCCTTATAAACAAAAGCAAAAAGTAAAAAGATAGTTTTCTACTTTTGTGAACAAAAAATATAAGAAAGTTAAATGGTCCATTTGATTTATTTTACTTAACGTGCAATGCAAATTTGTCAAACATTATCTACAATACGTTAGCAATCTGTTCCCTGTATTATTTTTCTGTTTAAGCGGCTTAGAATTAATAGCACCTTAACTTTACAAATTTAACACGTTACAGTATGCCTTAAAATACCCATATTTTTGTCCTTACCACCAATACTTTAGATTGGTTTAAATTTCAATATGATATTCAGTATTGCAATTCATCAGCACTTTCTAATTTCAGCTGCTATTGTTGTTATAAATTAATATATGGAAATGATTTTTAATTTAAAAAAGTAGAAATGGGTATACAATGAAAAGTACATATGTTTTGCCTTTGCAGAAACTTCTAGGGATAAACTTCATCAATCACTTCACATATATTCTTCCAGGAATTTTCTATAAATACGTGGCTATATTTCTTTTGTGGTGCTATAGAAGTGTCCAGCACTGCAATTCTCTGCCTGACCTCTTGCATATATCAGAGTTCTTTCCCTATCTTTACCGACCATGCTCAGCTTAGATAACTAGACACAGTTCTTCACGGTTTTGGGAGGAGGGAACACCAAGATGTCGTTAGATACCAGGACAAAAAATTCTCACCACCTAAGAGTTAGAAATCCACTGGTTACGGGTGCACAGTTGTCCCCCTCTTATCCATAGGGGAATACACTCTAAGACCCCCTGCGTATGCCTGAAACTGCAGATAGTACTAAACCCTATACATATACACCAGTGATAAAGTTTAATGTATAAATTAGGCACAAGAGATTAATGACAATAATAAACTAGGACAATTATGATGATAAACTGTAATGAAAGTTTTGTGAATGCGTCTCTCTGTTTCAAAATATCTTATAGTACTGTGCCCTCTTTTTTTTCTTCTTGAGATAATGGAAGATGATAAAATGCTCATGTGAAGAGAGGAGATGAGGTAAATGGCGATGTAATGGAACATTAGGCTACTCTTGACCTTCTGATGATATGTGAGAAGAAGGATCATCGGCTTTGGAATCTTCGTTGACCAAGAGTAACAGAAACTACTGAACACAAAACCACAGATAATAGGGGACTATTGTATTAAATTTTCTTGACCCCTACACTAAATGAAAAAAAAAATCCACAAGGTTGTGAGGCTTAGAAAGGAGGACTTTGAACAGAATATGACTGGGGAATCACCATCCATCACCAGCCATCACCAGCTGTGCCTTCACTTGCCTATCAATCAGCCTATAGAGTTGGTACCCAAAGACATTACATGACTTTTCACCTAATGAAAGTGATTATCAGCTCATCTAACAGTATGGTCTGGATGACTGGAAACAGAGTAGGTGAGTGATACAGAAGAGAACAAGAACACCAATTGGCCTGGCTCCTTGGTGTCTCCCTCCTACTTGATTTCCTATCCTTCTGTATAGGAGTCTGTATAATGAATTTGTGATTATGCAAACATCTCTCGTACTTCTAGTGCTTACTGCTGTCTCAGTCTGGTTTCTTGCCTTAGATAATCCACACATTTCACTCCTTTACCATTTGGATTTCTCACTAAATTTAGCTCCTTTGAAATCAGTGTTGATCATCTCCAATCCAAATAAAGTATCACTGTGTTCCACTCTCTATCTTAGTTTTCTTCATATTACTTATCACTGAGTGTCATACATTCATTCGTTTATTTCCTGTATCTTTCCACTAGTATATAATTGCATAAAAGAAGATAACTCAGTTTATTTTGTTCACTATTGTGCCCCTTGTGTCTAGAGTATAGCATATGGTCGCACTAATTACATCACTGAATAGATACAATTATTCATATGTTAATAAAAATGATAATAGCTGCTCAACAATTTGATCCAGTGTCAATTTTAAAATTTCCTTTTCTACATCACCCTTTAGGAGCAGTTTGATTGCGGACCACTTTGTAAAAGCATTCACAAAGGTAAACTGAAAAGGGATTAAAGACCTAAATATGAGACCTGAAACGATAAAAATCCTAAAAGAGAACACAGGCAGTAAATTCTCTGACATTGGTTATAGCACCATTTTTCTAGATATGTCTCTTAAGGCAAAGAGAACAAAAGCAAAAATAAAGTATTAGGACTACATCAAAATAAAAAGCTTTTGCAGAGCAAAGGAAACAATCAGCCAAACAAAAAATATATATACACAGAATGGAGATGATATTAGCAAATGATACATCCTACAGAGAATTAATATCTAAAATATATAAAGAACTTCTAAAACTCAATGCCAAAAGCCAAACAATCTGATTGTAAAATGAGCAAAGGACACGAATAGACATTTTTCCAGATGGCCAACAGACACATGACAATATGTTCAACATAACTAATCAACAGGGAAGGACAAATGCAAACCACAATGAGCTATCACCTTATACCAGTTAAGATGGTTAAAATCAAAATGACAAGAAATAATAAGCATTAGCAAGGATGTGGAGCAAAAGGAACCTTTGTACACTGTTGGTGGGGATATAAATTGGTGCAGCCACTGCAAAACAGTATGGAGATTCTTCAAAAAATTAAAATTAGAAATACCATATGATCCAATAATTCCAGTATTGTATACTTACCCAAATAGAACAAAAACACTAACCCAAAAAGATATATGTACCCTTATGTGTATTGTGCTATTATTTACAATAGTCAAGATATGAATAAAACCTAAGTTTCCATTAATAGGTGAGTAGCTAAGGAATACATACATCTATCTATGTATCTATCTATCTATATAAAGAATATATATATAAATTTATTTATTATATATATAAATTTTATATATTTTATAATTATATATATAAATTATATCTATTTTATATATTTTACATATTTACACATTATATTTTATACATTTTATGTATACACATAAATTTATTTATATGTAAAAATATATACATATGTATTTATATATATGTACATATATATAAATAAATATAAATATATATAAAACGCAGCCAATAAATGCAATATTATGCACCCCTCTAAAAGGATGAGATCATGCCATTTCAGACAACATAGATGGACCTGGAAGGTATTATTCTAAGTGAAATAAGTCAGACTGAGAAAGACAAATGCCATATGACCTCATTCAGAAGTGGAATCTTAAAAAAAAAAATGAACAAAAAGCAGAATCAGACTTATACATACAAAGAACAAACTGATGGTTGCCGGGGGCGGAGGGGATGGGGTGTTGGGCAAAATGGGCAAAGGGAAGTGGGCGATGTAGGTTTCCAGTTATGGAATGAATAACCCAGAGGAACAGCATAAAGACTACAGTCTATGATATTGTAACAGGGACGTAGTGGTACAGATGGTGGTTACGCTTGTGGTGAACATAGCATCATATATAAATTTGTCAAATCACTAAGTTAAACACCTCAAATGAAAAGAAATTTACTAGGGGCGCCTGGGTGGTTCAGTCAGTTGAGCGACCGACTTCATCTCAGGTAATGATCTCACAGTCTGTGAGTCTGAGCCCCCCCGTCGGGCTCTGTGCTGACAACTCGGAGCCCGGAGCCTGCTTCGGATTCTGTGTCTCCCTCTCTCTCTCTGACCCTAACCCACTCGCATTCTGTCTCTGTCTCTCTCAAAAATAAATGACCATTAAAAACATTTTTAAAGAAATTTACTCCTCCCCCAATTTGTTTTAAAAATTAAAATAAATTTATAAGTAAAAACACACACACACACAATGTTTGATTGGATTGCACCACTATCCATATTTCTCCCAGAGAATTCTCTGTTTTATGTTGATTTGCACTTCTCCAATTTACCTTTTGCTGTGACTCAAGCTAAAAAACATTTCCTAAGCCTCTTGTGGGATATTTATCTCCCACATAAGTTTTCTCCTTTTGTGCCAATTGTGCTATTTGCCCCAATATTTTATTTCGCATCATAATTAATAAAATCTTCCAATTTTTTTTTCCTGATTTGATAACACATTTATAAAACATTATTCTCTTCACCAAATGTGTCTCAAATTGTGTTTTAAGTGTGTCCCATTTGTAACTTAAAAAAAATAATGCCTACCCCAATCCAGACCTAGAAGTTAACTTTGGATACAGTTTAGTAAATACATATACTGATCCATTGATGAAAGTAAAGGAAATCTTTAAAGTAAAAATTCCTACTTGATTTTAATGTAACCATTTTTTTTTTTTTTTAAGGTAACCGGTCTTGTACTTCGGTGATGCATTTTAATGGGCTCATTTCTTATCCACTGGTAAGCTTCTAAGCATGATCTTGAATCTAGAGAGGGCAATTGACATAGCTTTGCATAAACATGTAAAGCACTATCTCCATCACAATCGAGATGTATATTTATTTTAAGGTTATATCTATCTATAAAAAAAAAGAAAAAAGAAGTGCTTCTTTATATATCTTTTGGTCTAATGTAAGTTGTTCTTGTTTTTGCATCTCATCGTTGATTTCAGTTGTGATTGGGAGACAAATCAGATGAGTGTTTTCAAGTTTCTTTTCATTCTCAGAAGCAATGGGGTTGCAGCTGATATTGCAACATCGCCCATGAGATTGTACCTGTGAGTGGTGGACATTACTTAAGTGTCTTTTGGTTTCACGTAACTGAAAATCCAAATTCAAAGGCAAAGTGAAGTTTATTGCTTCACATTGATGAGAAGTCCAGAGAAGAATGCCTTTAGATATTGCAAAATAAATATTCAGAGACTAGTTGTAGGCTCTAGTGTCTCCTATTCTCATCTTCTTGTAGATTGGCTCTTATTGCATTTTTCACAATGGCTATAGTAACCTCATAACTTACTCCTGCAGCTAAGCAGTGGGTTAGTTTGTTTCTACCTCTGCTACCCACCCCCCCCCCATCTTCCTTTTCTTAGAGCATTTACTTTAGAAAACTTGCAATTATAAATTCTTTCTCTTCTCCTTTGAGATGTAAACTCCCAGGATAGCGCCAGTTTTCCAACTCAAGGATGTCTTTCTCAAAAACCGGGGAGCCCTCCATGGGGCGCCTGGGTGGCTCAGTTGGTTGAGCGTTCGACTTCGGCTCAGGTCATGATCTCATGGTTTGTGAGTTCGAGCCTTAGGTCAGGCTCTGCGTTGACAGCTAGGAGCCTGGAGCCTGCTTCCTATTCTGTGTCTCTTCTCTCTGCCTCTCCTCCACTCATGCTTTCTCTCTTTCTCTCTCTCTCTCTCAAAAGTAAATAAACATTAAAAAAATTTTAGAAAAAAACCAGGGAGCCACCCTTTGAAATGCAATCATCAGGAAAGACAGTATCCCTATCTCCCAGCCTCTGTGGGATAGTAGGAGTTCTCCTACCATAAGCACCAATTAGCCAACACAGATGGCCTTAATCACATGACCTATCCTCTCACACTTCCCAGGGTCCTCCAGTACTTTACCCACGAGCTCACCCAGCACTTAAAACCTTCCCCACCTTCTGTTTCAAAGGAGTTGAGTTCACCCTCTCTCCCCTATTGCAATAGCTTTCCCCTTATTGCAATAGCTGTAAGCACAGTTTTTCCTACATTTTTAACACACCCAGTGCAATTTTCCCTTGACAAGAAAGCAGATTATATGTATGCTAAAGACAAAAAGAAAAATGACAAAGAGATTTCCTGAAGATTTTACTTAAAATGTTCTTAATATTCCAAGTGGGTTCAAGGAAACAAACAAAAGCCTCAGCATCGTGCTTAGGAAAAAAAGTGTTGGGACAGTGCCGGCTGTAAGGTGGTGGGAGGAGAGGAAGAGGTAGGTATAAGTCCGAGGGACTGAAATGAGCAGGAAGTCCAATGGATTCTGATTTCACTATTAAAGTGGGAGAAGATCCAGTTTGGCAGCCAAACTTCTCTTCTTTTGTCATCCGCATGAGAATGAGAGAAGAGGTGAGGTAGGATGTTGATGTGGTTCAGGACCTGCTGCTCCAGAAAACAGCACTTTGGCATAATGAACCCCCGAAGCTGAAGGAGTTTGAGAGAACAGCCGAAGCAGAAAGATCACTCTGACCTCCTCCCCTTCCTCACCCTTCTTCCCTAAAGGGATCATAAAGTCCTCATGTGGGAGGGGCTGTCCCTACACCCAGAGGAAAGGAGCATTCTTATCTCAGAAGCCCAAGAGAGACCAAGAAGAATCCCAACAAAGGCGATTTGTTAAATGCCCCCCAGTTGACCATGATTACTTCATACTCCCTAACCTAGCATATTCCTTCATGTCTGGCCACTCTTCATCAAACCCAGCCTGCAAATACTCAGGTCTATTCCTCCAGGTCTTTGTTCCTTATGAGAGTTCCTGTATTACGTGAAACTCATATGAAATAAATGTGTGTTTTTCTCCCGTTAATTTGTCTTTATCAGTTCACTTTCCAAACTCAGCCAGGGACTCTAAGAAGGTCAACGATGTTCTTTTCCTCCCTTACATGTTATGTCCCCCTTCTCTGCACCTATCCTTTCAAGCTATCACTTCTCTGAAATGGTAGCGAAATGAGGGTGTGAAATGGAAGACGATAAATGTGCCCCCAAGGTTTATATGTAAAATTTTTGTCAGGACTATCTTTTGTCAGTCGACTGGAGTTATAAAATGGGTGTCGGCTACACTTCTCTTTTAATAAATCAACTCTAAATATTTGTAATGAAATAGGATTTGTGGCCTAAGAATAATAAAATAACAAGAACTCAAAAAATCATCTGTTAGATGTATATATATATTTTTTTAACGTTTATTTATTTTTGAGACAGAGAGAGACAGAGTATGAATGGGGGCGGGTCAGAGAGAGAGAGAGACAGAATCTGAAACAGACTCCAGGCTCTGAGCTGTCAGCACAGAGCCCGACACGGGGCTCGAACTCACAGACCGCGAGATCATGACCTGAGCCAAAGTCGGCCGCTTAACCAACTGAGCCACCCAGGCGCCCATAGAGAGATGTATATTTAAAAAAAAAAAAATTAATGTTTATTTTTCAGAGAGGGAGAGAGAGAGAGAGAGACAGGGCATGAGTGAGGAAGGGGCAGAGAGAGAGAGAGGGAGACAGAGAATCCCAAGCAGGCTCCAGCCTCTGAACTGTTAGCACAGAGTCTGATGTGGGACTCAAACTCACAAATGGCAAGATCTTGACCTGAGCCGAAGTCAGACACTTAACCAAGTGAGCCATCCAGGCGCCCCAAGAGATGTATATTTTTAATGTACTTAAAACCTTTGATAATATAATATAATTTTAAGTGTCTAATAATAGATTTTACCTGTACCAGTTAAATTATTAATATTTGTTTCAATCAGTACTATAAAAATTCAAAACATTAACTATATCTCCAGTTAATTTGCTAATTGTTTTGTCTGCAGAAATACCTGTTATTATATTCGATATCCGGATCCTCTATATTTAAGAAAAACACAGTTTACCTTAATCTATGGTTATTCTGTCAGAGAAATCTCACTTAAATGCACTGATTAGAGAGTTAAACAAATCTCAGTATGGGGCTTTGCATGAGAAATCTTGCTATGGCAACATTAATTTGTTCCAACTTTTATTTTATTGTAAAAACAATTGAATAAAGAAGAGTTAAAGATATTTTTAATATCAACTAAGTGACCAGGAATGAGGAGTACAAAGAACTTACATCACAGAGGAATTGCATTAATCTTCCTCCCTAGGAGTGATTTCTTAAAACAAAAACAAAAACAAAAACAAAAACAAACAAACAAAAAAAAACCCACAAGGGTCATTGTCATAATCTGTGTGCATATACCTCCTGTTAAATATTTTACCTAAGTAAACTCTTCATTATTGAAGTGATACCATAATAATATAGACAGCAAATTCCTTTAACTGATGATATACTTCTCACTTTTCCCATGTAGGCATTCTCAGCTGTTGTGTTTCTTCTGCTTACAATAAATTGTCATGTCTTTTCACTCTACATAAGTGGAACTGGTGAAAAACGAAAAACAACCTCATTATCAATAATTCATGCTTAATCATGTTGCAATGGCATTTGATGAAAGCATTGTGATGTATATTCTCTTAGACTTACTGTCTTGTAATGCAAGCATTTGAATATGAGACTTAGGATTATAGAAAAGAATCAACAGATCATACCCAGATGTACAGCGATTTATTCCAATGGTACTTTTAGGATTGTAAAGTTTTCAAAGACAATCACTAAAATTCTCAACCCAGGGTTAACAAAAATTTAAAAAAAATGTTTCCTGAAAGGAAGAAATGTTTTCAGGGGAGCAAAGCCATTTAATGCATTTTCTAGGCAATTATTCTTCGTGGAACCACAATCGCAATGTTGATGATTCTTGTCATTGGCATGTTGTTGATAGAAGGTGCATGGTGGTGTAGAGAAAGACATAATTTTAACTAATTCCTTTTTGCCTCTTTGCAGATATTTGATCACAGCAGACCAATTGTATACCCTATTTTAGGGCTATTTGGGGAATTTAATTGCACGGCCCTGTCCACCAATACATTTCCAACTTTTCTATTGTAATGTCTCCCATTGTTCATTGATTACTTCTTCCTTAATCCTGCGGCTGTATGGAATATAAACGTTAGCTTTGATGTAAGTTATACTAGTGAAATCAGTGAATGGGAGGGACTTTTCCAATGGCAGCGATACCTACAATTTAAGTTCTTTCCCTATTATTTTTCTTTCTTTGTTGTTTCCTCTGATTTGCTTTACTGTTTATGTTATAGAAGCATCTTCATTTAGAATATGAGAATTGAAGTGAATAATACTTCCTTTTCATTTATAATCCAATCCTTCTGACTGGTAGCATCTATTATTACAGTAATATTCTTTTCACATTATTTTTAGGAAGTCTTAACATATATTATCTCATTTCACAACTCCAATGATGTGGTTGGTTGAGCCGTTACTTTTTCACAGATAAAAGTTATGACAGTGGAATCTCAAAGAAGTGTTGGGTAGTTGAGCATTTTGCTTTGGTAAAAGAAAAATGTATATATATATATATATATTTTTTTCATTTTTAAGCACGCCCTTTATTTAGTTCCTAGTGCTTTTATCAAAATAGTTTCATATTCTCTGGATGAGATTTCTGAAGTCACTCAGAGGGAAACCAAGCAGTATCACTTCTGGTCCCTACTGACCCTCACTGGTCTTCTTAAAGGGTAAATATGTGAAGGTCCTGGCAGGTGAATTCGGTTAGGATGCTGAGAGTGTGTGGGTCAGCCTTGCACTTTTGGAGAGGTGTCTTTCAGGAAGTACCTGTCCCATGTCATAAGTTTTACCAGGCATTCTGCCATGTGGAGAGGCCAGCCAACGTCCAGCTATAACTGAGATTGGATCAATAATTCTTCCTAATTCTCAGGTAAGAACTAGTAACCTTTAACCTAATGGTCACCAGTAATAAAGATGCTATATTTATTTCCAGCTGTCTTCTCCTAGTTTATCTCTTCACTGATTCAGAACTAAGGTGAAGAAAAGTACAGTTTTATATCTTGAGACTTCATGCTTCAATTATATTTTTGAGGCAGCCACAAAACAATACATATGCTCTTTAGATTTGTTTCTGATCCAGTTACAGGCTTGAGACAGAGATCTAGGAAGGGGTGGTAGGAATATTGAAGGGAAGATGCTTAATTAAAGTGTCTTTAAAATATCAGTGATTAACGGTCTTTTTTTTTGACCCATGTGACACAGTATAAGAAAAATGAGGTTTGTGACTGTTTCTCCATCTCAGTGGCATTTATTGGTGTAAAGAATACTAGCTGCATTAGAAGTAGCATCAAGGGGGGAACAAGCATCTGAGCGGCAAGACATAGGAGGATACAGGATACAGACAACATCCTGGGAGAAGGAAAGCAGTAGGGCATGAAAGACCTTGGGCAAAAATTATATGTGGGCCGGGCCCTGGTATATAAAAGTGATTTGAATAAACATTATATCAAAAATTAATGGGCTCACATGAGGTATAGTGATTTGTTAATGAAGATTTAGAATAACGGGTAAGAAGAGGTATTTGTTTAGTCTGATCAGTGAACATACCCCAGCACCAAATCTTGCTGTTCCTGGTTCCTTAACCCCGGAACCAATTCTTCCTGTCCTTTATTACCGATTTCACCATTCCTGACTAATTTAATATCTCCCATCCCCCCAAAAAAGAGCAACATTGTTCTTAATCACAAGTCCACAGTTCTTCGGAACCACCTTGTAATGAAACAAACGAGATCTTCTTGCCTCTGCAATGTATTTCTTGTGGTTACATCACTACTAATATGATGATACATCGTCCATTATGCCACAATGACTACTGACTTACAGTGACTCTCTCAAATGTTGTTCCTGTACTTCAATGCTAAAGACCACAAATACAAGTCTTATCTGGAGTATGAAGAAAAATGTGAACCATACTTTATTTTCTGGTCATGTTAAATTAACCACTCATATAATTTCTTACCACGGACTTAAATGGCACATCTTTCAATCATGTCGTCCTTTGAACTCTGTAGGCCAAAAAACACTGCATTCTAGACTGTGATCTCTTTTGATATTGACCATACCCTTACCTTCCACAAAACAATCCCAATTGGTCGAGGAGTAACCTTTACTCATCTGGCAATTCTTGAGAGCAACCTAGTGGAATATTCAATCTCCATATGGATGAGAGTAAAGAGAGGACATCAATCATAGATGTCCACTGGTGTTGAAGAACAAAGATCCTAAGAGCCATAAAAAGTGATAGGCATGACTCCTACCAGAGGACTGCTTGATATATAACAGAATCTGCAAAGGTGATAAGGTGGCTGTTGTGGATGCAGGCAGTGGAGGCCCACAGGATAAAAGGTGATGTCAGGTCCCTTTGTGTTGTAAACACTGTAGACTAGAGGTAGCACCAAGATCAGAACATAGATGGACAAAGGGCAAGAGTCTTAAATCCAAGGTGACTGATAGATGTGGCTCAGACACCTGTTCTTGTACTGCATTTAAAATGAAGGAAAGTAGGGGCATCTGGGTGGCTCAGTCGATTAAGCGTCTGACTTCTGCTTCGGTCATTAACCCCACGTAGGGCTCTGTGTGTACAGCTCAGAGCCTGGAGCCTGTCTCCCTCTCTCTCTCCCCTCCCCCTGCTCTTGCTCTCTCTCTCTCTCTCTCAAAAATAAACATTAAAAATTTTAAAAATAATCAAAAAGTGAGGGAAAGTAACACAAATTAAAGTATTACTACCATTCTAGTGGTCCATCCAATTTTAAGGATTTTATGAGATATGAGCTAATATGAGTTAGTGTTATGAGATATTATGAGATAATAACATACTGGATTGTGAGAACTTTCTGCTTTCCCGATTAAGCTTTTGGAGCCAGGACTCCATTGGTGAGAGTCTTTGAGCTCCTTCATTTATTGGTCAGCCTCATGTAGGTGTGAGGGGGGGACAATGGGAGGTGGAGGTTTGAAATACCCTAATGGAAAGAAATAGGACTGGTATCCATTCATAGATGGGACTACTGTCTCTGATATTCCAGGTCCCAGAGAGAGACATCCTTCAAAGAAAGCTCCCCAAAACAGCAAAGAGGAGGGAGGAGACCCAGGATCTACTTGCCCAGGTTGATATTGGAAAAGTACTGATTTAGCTTTGAATCCTAGGTTTGTAGCTTATCAAATTTGAGAACTTAACCGGTTTTTTTTTTTTAATTAATTAATTTATTTTTTAAGACTTACATCCAAGTTAGTCAGCATATAGTGCAACAATGATTTCAGGAGTAGATTCCTTAGTGCCCCTTACCCATTTAGCCCATCCCCCCTCCCACAATCCCTCCAGTAACCCTCTGTTTGTTCTCCATATTTATGAGTCTCTTCTGTTTTGTCCCCCTCCCTGTTTTTATATTACTTTTGTGTCCCTTCCCTTATGAGAACTTAACCAGTTGGTTAATGTTTCAAAGCCCAATTTTCTTTATCTTTAAGGCAGAAATTACAGTTACCTGGTAGATTTGCTGCAAGAAAGAAATAAGAAAATGTATTAAATCGGTTTGCAATATGGTCAATTTTCATTAAATAATAATATGGGATTCAGCCTATTTCAGACAAAAAATAATACTGAAAAAAGTCATACTATTTAGGGGAGTCCAGAGTAAGATCTGGGGAAACTCCAAGCCAAAGGAAAGAAAGAAGAATGCCATGTGGTAGATTGGAAGGCTCATTCAGGGCTACCTATGAGAAGGCCAATTGGATGTCTAAAATTTTGCTCATATGTTGGAGTCCAAGAGATGCTATGGTCTCAGAAAACACAAAGTTTATAAATTACAAGGTTGCATTTGTTATAATAACGCATTTTGTTGTATCTCTTCCCATTTGGACAAGGAGTTATTTTCCCCTATTTGGAGAACTATGCACCTGCTTAGCTGAAGTTTGAAAATTAGAGATTCACATTTTGGCCTCAGGATAGCACACTAGTTGCTTATAGGAGATAACACACCGGTAGCCTACAGGAGATCAAGTATATAGTTTTTTAAAAGAAACACTATGGCAATGTCAATAAATCTGAAGTAAAAGGGTATAAAAACTACCTTAAAATATAATAGTAAGTGAGCAATCACACATTTTAAACATCTATGCTGTTATCCCTGAGAGGCTAATTGTAACCAGTCTTACAGGGAATGCATATACTTATTACCCATAAGACTTTATCTGCTAATTATTTTAATTTTATGTGTGTGTGTGTATAATGTGTGTATGTATGCAGCTATGTGTGTGTATATGTATATATGTGTGTGGATATCCACACACACAGATAACTACATGGAAATACCATTGTAAATGTGTTGTTTTTGGATAACAACAAAAGTGACATTTCCTTGATTTTATTTCTCACTGCCTTAGGAGTCACAGTCTACATTAAAATGTCACAGTATGTTGGATGAATGTGTCCCTATTGTGTCTGTAAAATGTAGTATAGGGAAAACATGTTGGCAAATGTATAGCCCATTAGTTCATGCAGCTAAGTGACTACTTTTTTCATTAATTACTTCATCCGGTTTTGGTTTTTTGTTCATTTTTCATAATTTATTTGCTTTTTTTTTTTTTTTTTTTTTCATTTAGAACTGGCCTGAAAGGGGCACCTGGGTGGCTCAGTCAGTTGAGCGTCTGACTTCGGCTCAGATCATGATCTCGTAGTTGACGAGTTAGATCCCCGCATCAAGCTCTGTGCTGACAGCTCAGAGCCTGGAGCCTGCTTCAGATTCTGTCTCCCTCTCTCTCTGCCCCTGCCCTGGCTCATGCTCTATCTTTCTCTGTCTCAGAAATAAATAAACATTATTTTTTTTAAACTGGCCTGAAAATTCATGAAGACATATTATTTCACCTTCTTAGCTACCTGGGGTATCCTATTCCAGGACACCTCTACCGACTAAATTGCTATGACTTCTTAGGGATGTATAACAAACATAACACTGTATATTCCCTTTTAGAAATATAATTCATTATGTCTGAAAAAGTTGGAAAGATGCCTGGTTCTCCAGTATAAATAATTTCATATCAAGACTATAGGGACAACAATAAAAACATACAAAAATTAAAACACTTCTTTTGGGGCCCTGGGTGGCTCAGTCGGTTACGCATCTAACTTCTGCTCCAGCCACGATCTCACAGTTCATGAGTTTGAGTCCCTCATGGGGCGAGCTTGAGCCCAGCTTTGGGTGAACATGAGTGCCCCTTTGGGTGTGCCCTGCTTCTCTTTCCCTCTCTCCCTCTCTCTATCTCTCTCTGTGTGTCCCTTGTGGGATTCTCTCTCTATCTCTCAGCCCCTCACTCACTTGCACCCTCTCTCTCTCTCTCTCAAAACAAACAAAAACAAAACAATATACTTTTGTTTGTTTGTTTGCCACCTTCCATAAATGCATTCACCTTCTGGTAATGAATGATTTGCCCACATTTTCAGCGTTATAGCCAACAGCCACAGAAGCTGCATTTTTCTTTTTTTGGGGTACATTTCAATTATATTATGAGTACCTTTAAGTCTAAATGATGTGCATCCCTACACGTCCCTGAGAATTGCTAAGATTGCTCACGATTCAGCCTATAATCCATTTCTTTTTGATGTCCAGTCTACCAGTTCTGCTCTCTAGTTAGTTAAGGGAATGTAATAATAACCAAATAGAAGAATACTTGACTTCCATTCTTTCCAACTATTATTACTCATTTACTCATTCTTTCAGTTAATATGATTTAAGTGTTTCCCAAACACCACTGTGATAAAAAGCTTACAATTCTGAGTAGCTATCTCATCAAGGCACAGACACACGTTTAGGGTCAGGGATCAGTGAGGGAGAAAGCACAGGAGTAGCTTATGTTGGGCCCATGTTAAAAATGGGAACATGAAGTGAGGGGCTCCACCTCTCTGGTATGTGGAGGAAATGAGATAATTGAGAATATCTATTCAAAATCATATAAACACTATTTTTTAAGCAAGATTACTGGCTTTTATACCTAAGGAAGTTGACGTTTGGTAAAGACAATGTGTTTTCCCCCTCATTTATCATATATTATGGTTTATCGCTAACTTTAAAACACTCGCTCTATATCTTTCATTGACTGGATATTACCTTGACCACACTGTTCTCACGTACACATTCCATTTCAGAGTATGTCTCATTGTCTAAGCATCCTCCACTGTCCCCGTTATTTAACATCAGTTAACAACTCTTACCGACATTATTCAGCATCCCATTATTTGACACCTACTCATCATTCATGTCAAAGTAATTTCACAGATGCAGTGATTTTTATATAGGCTGTTAAAGAAAATTTGGATTTGAAATCTTGTTTACCTTGGAGATGGAAGCTTTCAACAGGCACAGAAATTGGCCCAACGTAAAGCATTTCCTGATCCATCCCCACTAGAGTATCAAGGTCAGATTAGGAAAAAGTCGAGAATATAGAGGATGGGTGAGCTGAGGACATGCCTTAAACATTTTTGAATCTGATCATTATTGAAGGATAATTCGCGTTAGGCGCATGGGAAAAAGAGACAGTCAATTGGCATAACGATCTCAATTCTGTGTCCACACTATTTCCAAAATCTCAATTTTAAAATATACCAAAATAAAAGTGTGTTACTATTTTAGTATCTTTTCCCTCTGCCTTTGTCGTTTACTGGTCTCTAAAATATTATGTGCAGATTTTGCTTTTTCCCTCGCTCAATAATTGCTTTGCATAAGCAACATGATATTCAATGTCTTTACCTAATAAAGATAATGAGCGAAAGTAAAATGCAAACGACAACAGCTGATGTGATGGTGAATCATCCAAAAGCCTGATTTTCTTGACTTAAACCTGCTGCTGCTATAGAAGCAGCTATTAGCACACTGACAGATGGTGCCAGAACCATTGTCTTGTTTAGTCTCTCTCTCCCTCCCCTCTCTCTTCCCCCTCCTTTTCTGCCTCCCCATTTATGACAAAGTCACTGTGCTTGGAAGTGTTAATTTTCTCTGAGCATTACGATCATAACATCAAAACTCATCACAGTTGGGTCTTTTATTGGATCATAAACAACCAGAAAAATAGATTTGGTCTTTGAACATTGTTTCTCTTTTGACACAATATGAAATTCTCTTTGGTCACCAGAGAAAACTGGGCTTGTACATTCATTACTACCATTTACAGCAAATGTATATTTGTGTTTCCTTCACAAGTGTGATACATATATTTTTTTTCTCTCTAAGACCTTACGTAACAGAAGAGAGAAGTTTCCTTTCCCGTAAGTATTGCTTCTTCATTAAAATACTATTACTATCAACACCACCGCTACTAACAACAACAACCTTAAAACTCATGTTTAATAGCTTGGTAAATTCCACCCATACTGGCTCACCAATTCAATACTGCATTGCCTCTGCAGACATTGTAATCCTCTGCAATCATTTCTTCAGTCTAGGAAATAAGTCAAAAATATTTCATACCTCTTTATAGCAACACGTTGTCAAAACTTTGCTTTCTAAAAGTCTAAATTCAGCAGTGGAAACTCTCGGCGCAGGAAATTCTGTTATCTCTATGGTTATTAGCTTTCTGTTGCTGCCATAACAGGTAGCACAGCTTTGGTGGCTTAAAACAATGTGCATTTATTATCTGAAAGGTTTGGAGGTCAGGTATGCCAAACGGGTCTCAGCGGGCTACAGTAATGGTGTTGGCAAGGCTATGTTGCTTCTGGGAGCACCTGGGTGGGTCAGCCAGTTGAGCGTCCAACTTCAGCTCAGGTTGTGATCTCATGGTTCGAAAGTTCGAGCATTTGAGCCCCACATCAAGCTTTCTGCTGTCAGCACACAGCCTGCTTCACATCATCTGCCCCCACCTCCCACTTTCTCTGCCTATCTTCTGTTCACACATTCTGTCAAAAATGAAAATAAACATTAAAAAGAGAGAAAGAGAGAACAAAGGCTGTTCCCTATGTTCCTTTTGGAGACGCTAGGAGAGAACCATCTCCTTGCTTTTTCTTAGAAAAGCTTTTTCTTAATATCCTTTTTATCCTTTGATCTTCATAATAATACAGTGTGTGGGCAGACAGATTTTACCACATTCTACTAATAAAGAATCATTCATAAATTGTTAAACATTTTATAAATAATCTTTTTACTACCAAATTAGGTTTCTTCAATTCTTAGAGACTAAAAGCAAATTTCTTTCTTAAGAACCTCCAGATTTCTGTTGACTTATTATTTAAGCTTATTTACCTTCATTATGTTCATTATGCATTAGCCAGAAACAGAAAACTGGTTTAGCATGGCACTTAAAAAGGCATGGCTATAAAAAGGTGAGATTTTCTTCACACACAGGCATTTTCCCCTTGCCTACAAAATAGCCTCACATGGTAAAGTCGATACAGTTCATGTGTATTTAGGAATGCACCTTGGGGTTAACAAAGCTTTCCTAAAAAACTTTAGGAGATATATTAACCTAGTTCTTTTACCTGTATCTTTTGCTCCAAAGCCAGTTATGTCTGATTCCCTTGTGAGATTAGGCCCAATTCACACTCCCTGATTTATACCCCACCCTCTATTGTTCTCTTCTGTCCCCATTTGTCTTCTCTCCTATTCATTCCCATGGATGCCTTTCTCAGGGCCTGCTGAGAACAACTCTGTTTCCTATTCCCGGTGTTTTCACATTGTCTACCATATAAATGGCATATATGGTTCCTCATGACTTGGCTTCTTATGGTCAAGTAATCGCATCATTTCATATAATCCTCCACAGAGGCCAAGCATTCTGTCTTTGTGCTGTCCCTTCTTCTTTTGATGCTTGGTTCACTTTCCCACCCGGCCCCCCAACACGACTGTATCTTTCAAAAGTGAACTCTTCCTCCTATGGAAAGCATCGCTGCCCAGTCCTAAACTTCAAGCTGAAACCTTCCTTCTTCAGGTGCCTCTCCTGGGAGTCCCCATGGTAACCCTGCACATGCTACTGTTCCAGTGTAGTAAACTCCACATTGCCTTTCGGAGCTCCACAGGGTAGTAATTAAGAGAACTGGATCTCAAATCAGACTGTTGTAAATTTTAGTGGAACCACTTACGAGCAACACAAATTCGTTAGGATGTTTATTTATTTATGTATTTATTTTTTTGTCACAGTGTTCTCATTTTTTTTAAAGTGAGGATTATAATGTTTCCTACCTGTTAGAGTTCTTGTAGGGACTAAATTGATTTATATATGCAGCGTGCTTAGAACGCCAATTACCGTGTAGCATCTGTTAGAGTATGATAAGTACAGTAGAGAAAAGAAGTGCAAAAATATGAAGAGTGTTTTGGGACACGAGGAGAGTGATGGTAACTTAGTATAAAGTAATTGGGGCAGGCTTGAGTGAAAGATGACTTTGATTAAGGCTGAAGGCGGTGAGGGAGCAAACCATACGATTATCTGAGGAAGGAAGAACATTCAAGGCAGAGGCAATAATTAGTGAAAAATCCATCAGGTGAGAGCTTTCCTGACATGTTCTGAAAGTAGCAAGAAGATCGCCACGATGGAATAAATGAGGAAGGAACTGGTAGCAAGTGAGGTTAGAAGTGTAAGGTTGCCCAGATGATACCGGACCTTGTAGGCCATTTTAGGGAATTTAGCGTCTACTCTGGAGGAAATGGGGAGTCAATCACAGGATTTGAGCAGAGCACTGGAATATGTCTGGCTTACAATCGAAGACCACGGTAGCAGGTGGAGAGGAGAGTGTGGGAAGGGAACAGGTGTGGAAGCAAGGCAATTGATTAGAGTGATATTGCAGTCATCCTGGACATAGAGGGGGGCAGCTGGGACCAGGACCCAATTTGAAGTGAACAGGGTGGGAAACTTTCATATTCTGGATCTGTTGTGAAAGTTCAATGAGCAGAATTTCCTGACTGAATGTGGATTGTGAGGGAGTTCAGGGATAAGTATCAGGTTTTTGTCTTGCTTTTAACTGAGAAGTTGGAAAAATAGATTTTCTGTCATATGAATGGAGAAGACTACGTAGATCAAATTTGGGGAACAGGGAGTAAATTAGGAAGGCAGGTTTGGTTGTATTAGGTTTGAGACTAGAGATATGAGTCTGGAGGACAGAGGAGTAAAAAGTTTACGTTAGAGAAAAAGTGAGGAGATTGAAGGCCATGAATTGTCCAAGAGCTCAACCCAACAATAGATGGTTGAAGAGAAGAAAAGGAACCAGCAAGAGATTAGCTAGTATGGTTTGTGAAGAGGTCTCATGTGTAAGTGTTCAGAATTTCTTCTTGCTCTCTGCCAGGGGACAGTGTGGCCTTATTTCAAACTTGGGGTGTTTTCTCTTTTATACCTTACTGGCCAGAGCATAATGAAAATCAATGTCCTGTTCCCCTTTTCCCCTTTGTAACCCTAGTGTTTGATACAATGCCTAATACACACTAGAAATGTAAATCTATAAGAAGGGTATCATGGCTCGTGTCTCAAATGTGAGAGCATAGACTGCTGGGGTTGAATTTTGCTCTGAGTGCTAAGAGTCACGCTCTCATTTTTTTTTTTTTTTTTTTTTTTTAAGTAAGAAAGACCTTCATTGCTTTTCACATGCATGTGCTGCTTTTAACTAGATGTGAAATCTGGGCTATCTGTCCATTTGCTTCCAGCGTCCACATTTTGTACAAACAAGGAGAGGCCAATCCAGACCAGACCACTAAGCAGAAAAAGAGCTTTCTTCCCTCTGTCCCAATCCAGACATATTTATACAAATGGAAATGTTCTGGATTAACAAAATGTTTCCCTGAGTGGTTTCGTCAATTGGGCATATCAGCAGTGGTGGGGATGGGAGAAGTGTTAGGAAAAGGTATCTCGAGATCCTTCTTGACAAAAATATTTTACAATGCCCAGTTTTGTGGCCATATCAGGAAGTACATATTTTCTGATATTTTCTAAACATAATGCTGCAATTGTTAGAAGTTAGAGGACCTGGGTTAAGATCCTACTTAAGAGGCATTGGGTGTGCTACTAAGATTCTCTAATCAACTAAGATAGCACAGAGCAGAGGCTGACGCTAGGAGGTCTGATCTGATAACCACTGTTTAAAACTTTTATTCACTTTTGAGAGAGACAGAGTGCAAGAGGGGGATGCGCAGAGAGAGACACACACACAGAATCCGAAGCAGGCTCCAGGCTCCCAGCTGTCAGCACAGAGCCCGATGCCGGCCTGGAACCTATGAGCCGTGAGATCATGACCTGAGCCAAAGTCGGATGCTTAACCGACTGAGCCACCCAGATGGCCCTGACGATCAGTTTTATTATGTGGCTCTCTCATCTGCACAACCTCTGGGCCGCAGTTTCCTGATCTACTGGTGTTGCTATGCACTATTGAACTTCTCTTTCCTTTTTTCGTCTGTCAAACGAGAATAATAATAGCATCCACTCTAAGGGTTCCTTGGGCGTCTTAGATAAATTAATATACGTAAATATAGTCTCTGCCATTAATAAAACATTCATTAAATATTAACTATTAATGGCAAGCATATAAATGAACTTCTGAGATTAACCCATATTAAACACAGAATTCAAGTACTAACAACAAAGACCCATGAACAGAGGCCCTGAATAAGGAAAACAGTTTGGGAAAATATATGAAAGGGTTGCTGGGAGCTACACGTCATGCCCTGGAACTTTCTGGTTTGAAAATCCTTTTCCTTTAATTGTGCAAAATATACTGTATATCTATAGCTATAAAGATATATATGCAAATAGAAAAACAATTTAAGAGAAAGGCACACTTAACATGAAGCTACTGGAGCAGAAATACATTTAGTGAATCAAATAACTGAAAGGAAGTGTTGTTTTATTAGAGTGCCTCTAAAAGCCATTAGACTATTTAAAGACGGTTCATTTCTTTAAGTGTACAGAGACTGATGCACTATGGAAAGTTCAGGCAAGCCTCTTCAACCACTTTCCTAATGCCACTTTTATTTCTAAATAGATTATTTTCTGGATAAAACCATGGGCTTAAAAGCCATGTATTAAAACCTCTTAGCTGATAAGATTAAAGATTTTCCTTTAGAGAAAAAGAAGATTATTCCAAAATATTAGAAAAAAATATTTCCAAATAAAAGAGTTATTGCTGTCACATTTTTTGTGGGTATTGCACCTTGATATAACATGTTTTATTTGATTTTTTTTTTCTGAGCCTGAGTCCTTCTTTCATGTCCAGGAGGATGTTCAAAACAAGTTCTTTGTAGTTAAGAAGAAGAATAAAAAATTGCCTCCTATCAATTTTTGAGAAGAACAACTGAAAGACATATTGAAAACTAAATGATAGATGATCAGGAAAAAAAAGAGAATGTTTGACTGGACCTCAGAAAACAATCTGCCATTAGGGAAGGCCTCAAAAACATGTGAAAAGGAGTCCAGGTCAAAAGGAGAACTATTGGCCAATTGGACCTTGTACCACTGTCGAAATGCTCAAGTACGACAAGTAGAATATTGTGGAAACAATAATCATTATGGAGGCTGAGAGAGTCATGGTGTAATAGACCGATCGAAGGTAAATCAGGATAACCAGTAATGATGTGGAAGTCAGGATACAAAAGTTCAACTTCCAGAAGTCATCTGGTGGGTGAGCTAGTCAATTGCCTTGGGCTTAAGGCAGGACTCAACGTAGAACTTAATGTAGAAACTTAAGGTAGAAAAATCAAACTTAATGTAGAAAGATTCATGAAGAATAAGAAAACCCAAACAGAAGCCCGATTTGAAATACTAGGTGAAAAATGGCAGGGGCTAAATCCTGGCAAGGGGGTGAAATTCGGCAAGGGAAAAATGGCAAGAATGAAAACTACAACTTTGTTAGTTTGTCGGTGTGTGTGACCCATACCAACGCAGCAGAGTGGTAATCAAGCTTGAAATAATTCTGCCAAATCTGTGAGGGTTGGCTAGGTACCTAGATTGGACTGATTCCGAAGGTAAGAATGGATCAGCGTTTGAAGCTAGAGAAAGTAAGACCCAACACAACTGAGATGATATGCCTGAGTCAGTGTTGTCTTCATATCATCCATTCTGTACCTTCCATAGCTTTCTATGTTCTATATTGTACCTTTACTCTCAAAACTCCTTACGTTTGCAACATATATCAATCAGACCACAAAGGACAAGATACTAGAGCTAAAATAGTTAGAATATTCTGACCAGCTCATTTAACAGAGGCTTTCTCCTCTTTCTGCTGTGATGAGAGGCATAATGATCTTCTTGATTTGGGTCAAACACTGTTGTTGTAAAGGGATAGTAAACTTTAAGAGCCCTTCCAACTCTGAAATTCATAATTTCCCCAAACCGTGTATGCATGACCCTTTCTCCTTCACTTGCCCTGGTCAGAATATGCTTTCTCTTTGCCAAACAGCAATCTGCAATCATAATCATATGGGTAGTCACAGCCAAGGCATCCCCAGAGGATCCGGCCGTCACAGGAACAGCTGCCCTCCTGACTATATACAGAAGCTAGGCGAAGCTTAAACAGTTCTGCTTGGATTATTTTATTTATTTATTTATTTATTTATTTTTGTTGGCTCAGGTGTCTCATGAGCCAACATGAGAATAATCCCTTTGGACAGAAGTGAGTGGGAAATTATTCTTTCCACCTAATGGACTTAATCCTGGCTCCGCTTGTCCTCTTTATTGTAGTTAGGATGGCAGAAGGGCACTTGTCTAAATAGTCACTAGGTGCGGGCATTCCAAGTCCCCAGTGTGATGGGGAGGAAGTATATTTCACTAGGCAAAAAACAAAAAGACTCTGGATTCAGGCTATGTGAGTGTGAATACCAGCTCCATCTCCTTCAGTTATATAATGTTTGGCAAATTATTTAGACTCTCCCAAACTAAGTCTTCTCATCTGAAAATGGGGAGTCATTCTAACAGGTGCCTTATGAAGTTATTATCAACCTCCAAAGGGTGAGTACTTGATAAACAAGCGTAGCGCAATCCAGAGTACACACGAAACTTATTGCTGTGAGTATCTGCATGCAGTTATTTCTCCCCTGGATGGTTATGAGTTGAGAAAATTTTGAATGTGATAGTGAACGCCAGGAGGTATGCTTGAAGAAATACTGCATCGATGTAGGTTTAAACACCCAGCTAAGTTTCAACTGCCTTGTGTTATTGTAACACACATGATGAGAATTCTGGTTCCTCCAAAAGGTTAGAAAAGTCCTTGAAAAGGGACGCCTGGGTGGTTCAGTTGGTTATGCATCCGACTTCAGCTCGGGTCCACTTCGGCTCAGGTCACGATCTCGTGGTTTGTGGGTTCAAGCCCACATAGGGCTCTCTGCTGTCAGCACAGAGCCTGCTATGGCTCCTTTGTCTCCCCACCTCTCTCTCTCTCTCTCTCTCTCTCTCTGACCCTCCCCTACTGGTTCTCTCTCTCTAAATAAATAAATAAATAAAGTTTTTTTAAAAATGTCCTTGAAAAGATAAAGGACCTAGTATTTACATTAGCATAGTAGGCCATAGACAATTAACTGTTGAATCAAGGAGTTCTAATCTACATAGAATTGAAGTTCTATATAACTTTTCTATACAATTGAGAGGAACTGGGTTACACAAACTGTCAAGGAAAGTTTAACAAGCGTCACCATTGTGTGTTCTAATAGCCCCCGAACAAAAACATTCACACATGATTTTGAAAAATAGATTTGAATAAGAATAAAACCCTTGGTAAACATGAAGTGGTACATAAATGCTGGCAATACGCAAACTTTACAAAGGAATGTTTTGAGTAGTCTCTGGTCTATCAACAATACACATCATTATGCATTTATAACTTAATGGTGCTTTCATTAAACACCCTACTTCTTTGAAAAATGACAAAATTGCAAGGTTAAGCTCCTAGTGTGGAGCAGATCTGATGATGTGTGCTAATTAACTATTTTTTTTAATCAGTGCACTAAAAGAAAAAGAAATGGAAAAACATCCTGCCTGGTTTTCAATTAGTGTATTTTGCTCCTTGCCATTTGTTCCCAATTGTCTATTTTGACTAAACCTAGCATTTTCCCTTGTTGAACTTTTTTTCCCCCTTAACGTTGTTCTAAATTAACCTCTTCTCTTCTGTTGCTTGCAACATAGCAAGCAGTTTGATACTAGACAACTAAATAACTTCATTTAAGAAAAACTGGAGTTCTTCACAGCTAGTCTAAACAAAATCACAAATGATTGTGCAGTGGAAATGCGTTTTATTTGCTGTAGCATTTTCATTAGGTTGAGCATTGAATCAAATTGAAAATCAAAGAATAAAACCTGCCTCATATAAGCAAAGATCATTTTTATTGCAGTGAATATCACCCCTTTCCCTGTCATCTTTTCTGGCTAATATAAAATCATGTACTGTTATACATAAATGGGGATTTGTAAAATTGCAAAGCTTGTTAACAGTAACTACTTTCTTAGCTTGAGATCAACCAACATTTACTTCGTTTTCCCTGACTCTAATTTTGACATATTCCTGTCATTTGGTAAGAGAAGATTTGGATGGAAGAGTCTCAGAAACTGGCATCATATTTTGTGTTTTACATTCTTTTTGACATAATGAACATTTCCGCCTTCTTTTGCTGAAATCAGCACTGGTAAAGATCAAATACAGCGATCTTTTAACAGTTTAAAATTGCCCCTGTCTTATCTTGTCAGTTACACGAGACCTTCAGTGTTCAGGGCTATGGAAAACTTTCAAGACAAATTTGCCAGAAGTGCTGCTGGAGAAGACTGTTTATAAGACCTAAAAATTTCAATCATTGGTAAGGACATGGGTAACATAAGTGTTATTTAGTGGTGGCCAGAAAGCAGAGTGGCACAGTTCTCTAAGAACGGACATTCAAGGACAGTTTGGGCAGCTGGGTCATTTGATCACATTTTATATTTCGCATCCTTACGTTTTCTCCCCATGCCAACCTATACGTTTAATAATCTACTCTTAAAACATTCATCTTCACAAAAACCCGGATTAACTGTCCCTCTTTTGTCTATTCCACATATGTTGCCTTTGTAAAGTGGAGAAGAGGTTTAGTGGGGAAGAGGAGATTTTGAGACAGAGTAAGCATGAGTCCTAGATCTCCCTTTTGGTAGCATTTACTATGGTGTGATTTTAGGCAAATTCCTTACTTTCTCCAAAGCCCAGTTTCTCTCTTTAGCTGGCACACACCACGCACTCAATAAATGGTAGCATTTCTAGTCTCTAAGTCTAACCAAAACTCCGAACTTAATGTTGACTTCCTACTTTTGAAAATGTACTTTGGATAATTATTCCCAATTAATCTAAGTTCACATTACAGCTGTCACTTTTTCAGAATTAACTGTGCATGTTGATTTTTATTTTAATTAGTCCTCTAGTTTTCTATTTCTAAATTTGGAGTAAGACGTTTACACTTAAATGCCCGGATGCTGTCTCAAATCCAAATGTCAATATTTGATTTTTTATTCCTAAATCAATTTGCTTCTTAATTCCCACATTTATGTCCATAATACTATTATTCCGTTCACTTTAGGAGCAGGACTTCACATTTTAAAATTTCCTTCATATTCTATATTCACTTGGTCATACATGACCACCCATTCTCCCCCCATAGTATCTCTTGGATGATTATTTACATCCAATACTGCCACTTAGTCTGGGATCCTGTCACTGTGAGTCACGTCTAGAGATATGATTTTCTTTTTTTTTTTTTTATTTTTAAGTTTATTTATCGTGCGTATGTATGTGTGGGGGGGGGCAGAAAGAGAGGGAGAGAGAGAGAATCCCAAGTAGGCTCTATGCTCAGCTCAGAGTCTGATGAGGGGCTTGAACTCACAAACTGCAAGACCATGATATGAGCTGAAATCAAGAGTCAGATGCTTAACTGACTGAGCCACCCATGTGCCTCTAGAGAAATCATTTTCTAATTTCTCATCTTTATCTCATTGAATTTGTTCTGCACTCAACCACTAGGCCACTTTTGCCAATTCAGCTCTTTCATTATTTAACCATCTTTCTCAATACCTATTTTGATCACCTTGCCAATATTTAATATCTAAGAACAATAATTTCATAATGCCTTAATATATTCATTCAGGAGGTTCCTTTCAAAGACTTCTATGTGTCATGGCCTGGGCAGAGAAGGATGAGTAAGGTACTGTTTCTGATTTAAAAATCCTGTCATTTTTTAGGGAAGAACAGTGATCACCCAGGTGATTACAATGTAGTGTGCAAAGTAGTCTGAGAGTGCCTAGAATGTAAGAATGAACTCATCATTACCATCGAACTGTAGCTCTCACTATTAACTTATATTTATTTTCTATTTCTTCATATCCATGCAGGAATTAAAAGTTCTAACTCCAGAATCATATGTTCTACCATCTTTTATTTGAACTATGATTTATTGACTATTTACAATAAACTAGGTATTAAGTTTGTCCATACCTTAAATAATTTCACATTCATAATAACCTTAAGAAATATATAATAGTGGTCTCCTTTTATAGAAAAGATAGGGAAGCCAAAATAATGGAAGTTTCTGGTTCAAATTTAACCAGGTAATATATCCCAGAAATTAAATTCAAATCTAAAGCTACTTAATTATAAATCTTGAACTCTTAAACCCGATGAAAACTTTCTGATCTGGCATGCCATTGCTATTTAGTCTCTTGTACAAGTTCAATCAATTTCACATACCATTCTTCTTAGAATCCTGATTTCCGTAAGTGGCATTGATTTCTCCATTCTCTCACTACTTGAATTTGTATTATTTGACAGATTTTGCAGAGTTGGGTGGACACAGAACATAGCACTTTACTTGCCTATGGAAAAACACTAAAAGCAGGAGTGAAACTGGAGAGGCTTCAAAAGCAGGACAAGTACAGAAACAGAGTAGAAGCACATCACACGGCACCAAGGAAGTCCAAAACAAGTGACTACGGCAGGGTACATGTAGCCTCTGTGAGGCTAGAATCATGAAAGAACGTCTTGCCCAAAGACCTGAACACCAAGACAAGGCATTTCCAGGATAAAGAATCTGTTGACAGCTAATATCATCCTCAATGGGAAAAACACTGAGATCCTTTCCCCTCCAGTCAGGAACAATGCAGGAATGTCCACTCTCACCATTGCTATTTAACATAGTATTGGAAGTCTTAGTCTCAGCAATCAGACAACAACGACAAAAAATGAAAGGCATCCAAGTCAGCAAGGAAGAAGTCAAACTTTCACTATTTTCAGATGACATGGTACTCGATGTAGAAAACCCAAAAGACTCCACCAAAAAATTGCTAGAACTAATACATGAATTCAGCAAAATTTCAGGATATAAAATCAACGTGCAGAAATCTGTTGCATTACTATACATCAATAACGAAGCAACAGAAAATCAAGGAATCGATCCCATTTGTAATTGATAAAAGGTTAGTGTTCAAAATCTATAAAGAACTCATCAAATTCAACAACCAAAAACCAAATAACCCATTTAAGAAATGGGCAGAATACATGAATAGACACTTTTCCAAAGATAATGTCCAGATGGTTAACAGATACATGAAAAGATACTCAACATAACTCATCATCAGGGAAATACAAACCAAAATCATTATGAAATACCACCTCACACCTGTCACAATGGCTAATATTAACAACACAAGAAGCAACAGGTGTTGGCAAGGATGCAGAGAAAGGGGAAACTTGTTGCAGCATTGGTGAGAATGCTACTGGTGCAGCCACTCCTGAGAATAATATGGAGTTTCCTCAATAAACTAACAGTAGAACTACCCTATGATCCAGCACTCTTAGGTATTTACCCAAAAGATACAAAAATATTAATTCAAAGGGATATAGGTACCCCAATGTATATAGCAGCAGTATCAACAATAGCCAAACTGTGGAAAGAGCCCAAATGTCTATCATCTGATGAATAATAATAAATAAGAAGTGATCTCTCTTTCATATGTGTGTGTGTGTGTGTGTGTGTGTGTATATGTATATATATATACATGTATATATATGTACATATAAAGATATATAGATACATAATATAATGCAATATATTATATATATAATGGAATATTACTCAGCCATCAAAAAGAAGGAAATCTTGCCATTTGTAATGATGTGGATGGAACTAGAATGTATTATGATAAGTGAAATAATCAGAGAAAAACAAATACCATATGATTTCATTCATATGTGGAACTTAAAAAACAAAACAAGGGATGGAAAGGAGATAAGGAAACAAATGACAAGAGACTCCTAGTGATGGAGAACAAACTATAAGTTGACTGAAGGAGGTGGATGAGAGATTGGCTAGATGGGTTATGGGTACTAAGGAGGGCACTTGTGATGAGCACTGGGTATTGTATGTAAGTGACGAATTACTGAATTCTACTCCTGAAACAAATATTGCACTGTATGTTAACTAAAATTTAAATAAAACAAAGAAAAGAAAAATATTTATATATTATATGCATATGTGGATTTAAGGAATAACTGTGAATAACAATGGATAACTGTGGTTGGCAAATATTTACTGTTTGGGTCAAATAATAAATATTTTCAGTTTTGTGAGGTCTATGGTATCTGCCCAACTATTCAACTCTGCTATTGCTGTTCAAAAACAGCCATAGAGAGTTACATAAAAAAAGAAAAAAATAGGTGTAGGTTTGTCTCAATAAAATGTTATTTATAAGAACAGGAAGTGGGGCAGATTGACTCGTGGATTATAGTTTACTGACTGCTGACTTGGAGCATAGTCCTCACATAAAATACAAATGTCATAGTGTAATGTTTTAGTGTGAAAACTTATTTATTATTGACCATTAAAAATTCAATACTTAGAACTTAAGATAAACTCACTCTTTCCTATTAAACAAGAACTTGAATTTGACTTACTGAATATTTTTTCAGGTTTAATTTTTAGAACAACAACAATAACAACAACAAAAAGAATCTGTGTGGACTCAAACACTCAGTCCAAGGACCGAGAAGTAGATCAGAGGTCAGGAATTTGGGAGGAGACATTTCTCACCTCAAGGAAATACAGACAGTAAATGCCCATGAGAATATACAAAAGAACCCCCCATAAAGAAGAAATCCTACGTTTAAAAAATCTGCTGTTTCTGAGGGCATTATACAGCCTGTATAGTACTATAAATACACTCGCATCATAAATTGTGCCCTTTGCTCTTAAGCCTTTACTTCCCCACACTTCAAAAATAAACAAAGATCAATTGACCATATAAGCTTGGGTTTATTTCTGGGCTGTCTATTCTGTTCCATTGAGCTATGTGTTTATTTTTGTGTCAGTACTATACTGTTTTGATTATTGTAGCTTTGTAGTATAACTTGAAACCTGGGATTGTGATACCTCCAGCTCTTCTCTTCTTTCTCAAGATTGTTTTAGCTACTTGAGGTGGAGAAAAGGGTGAAACAGATTAAAGGGATCAAGAGTACATTTATCTTGATGAGTGATATACGGAAGTGTTGAATCATATTATACATCTGAAAATAATATAACACTGCATGCTAATTATATTTCAATAAAAAAAATTAAAAATTAAACAAAGATCAACCTAGGAGGATAGAGAAATAACAGTGAATGATCAGGGAGGAAAGAATGTGAGGAAGACAAAATAATACTGGAAATACCCCCTCCCTACCATAAACTTCTAGAACAGAGTCAGGCCAAAGTTAGGGGTAGAAGAAAATGAGTATTAGATTTTCTTGAGCTTTTAATGTCCAAACAAATAAGGCTTTTTATTCATAGTTAAGGTAATCATGAAAACTGTGAGGTTTGATCCAGATTTAATTTAAGGTTAGGAACTAAACAGTCAACAGAATAAGTTTAAAAAGCAATGGTAAAAAAGAAAATAGTTTTTTGCTCATACTCCATTTTGTTCAGCTCATTCAATGAATTAGTTATCCTTGTTAGTATCATAAACGGATCCTATATTGAAAATTCTCTGGCGTTTTTCTTTTTAGATATTTTTTAAAAAGAGAACATAATATACACTTATTTGGCATAGACCACTGAAGAGTGGAAATTCAATGATTGCATGTAACTAGAATGCCTTTTCCCCAACAAACTGTGTAATCAGTTCTCTTTTCAAATTACTTTCTTTTTAAAAAATCCTTCCTTCATCTGTATCTTCTACTTCAATTCTGAGAAACTATGGGATATTTTATAATACATTTCAGTTCCTTTGCCAAAAGTCTATCAATTTCCTGCTGATCAAAATCCTTTATATCTCTTATGTTCTAGTTCAAATGCACCCCCTTCAGTAGGATCCCTTCTTGTATATTTCTTTACATTCTTTTGAAAAGTCTTTTTAAAAATGTTTTTTCTGTTTACTCTGGGTTTGATGGTATAGAGGAGGTTCCTTACCTATTAGTTGAAGCTAGTTTATCTGTAAAAAAATATAAAGGGGATTACTCAGAATTTAAAAAGAAATAATGTACATAATATATATTTGATTATACTAGCATGTGTGATATGTATATAAAATAATTATTATTAATGGTATTAAATCAATCTTTCATTGTGGGGTTAGATCCATCCAAAATTAAAAAAAATAGTATTTCCTCTTGTGGTGAGCTTCTTTATATAAGAATTATCTACGTAGGGGGCCTGGGTGGCTCAGTCAGTTAAGCGTCCGACTTCAGCTCAGGTCATGATCTTGCGGTCCGTGAGTTCAAGCCCTGCATCAGGTTCTGTGCTGACTGCTCAGAGCCTGGAGCCTGTTTCAGATTCTGTGTCTCCCTCTCTCCGACCCTCCCCCGTTCATGCTCTGTCTCTGTCTCAAAAATAAATAAACATTAAAAAAAATTAAAAAAAAAAAAGAATTATCTAGGTAGACATAAAAAAAACATAAATTATGAGCCTTAGGAAGAAGTCATTTTTAAATTTTGTAAACTAACACAAAAGTTCAGAGCTTTCTTATAAATCTCTACACAGTGGTAATTATTATCTCATTTATATTCATGTGAAACAATAGTATATATGTTTTTATTCAGAAGTATGATGTCTTAGTCCATTCAGGCCGCTATAACAAAATGCCATAGACTGGGTGGCTTATAAACAATAGAAATTGGTTTCTCACAATTCCAAAGCCTGGGAAATCCAAGATCAAGGCATTGACAGATTTGGTGTCTGATGTGACCTGCTTTCTGGTTTGTAGATAGCTATATTTTTGTAATGTCCTCACATGGTGAAAGGGATAAGAGAGCACTTGGGGGTCACTTGCTAATGGAGATTAATTCCATTTATGAGGATTCTGCCCTCATGACCTAATCAGCACCACCTATAGACCCCACCTCCTAATACCATCACATCAGGGCTTAGGATTTCAACACATGAATTTTGTGGGAGACACAAATATTCAGTCTATAGCATGTAGGGAGTCTACAAATATTACTTGTGTCTACTGCTTTATTTTACTGTCTTATAAAATATATTCTCAATGTCCTATAAAGCAATTTTATTAAAATTCAATATAGATCCTTTTTTTTAAAAGAAGAAAATTGCAACCACAATAAAAATATGAGCTAGAGAGAGATTTCAATCATTTTTAAATTAAGAATGTATTTGAAAGGGCTATCCTGTTAGATACTGACTGGAATTTACAATATTAACTCTTTCTATAAGGATGTAATGTATAATAGAAATAAATTCACATAAACTAAATTACATATAAATATAACCATATTATATTTTAAAATATAATATTTAAGTGCCATGACAAATAATATATTTACATGACAGTATAATTAATAATGTGTTTTTACCCATTTAATGCTCATAAAATTCAACCAGATAAATGTATTGGTACCTTTTAATTAAAGAATCAATTAGGCTAGTTCACAGAGTTTTTTCAAAGACACACATGTGGGTAGAATTCAAATCCTTTCCTTTTGATTACATGTCTATCCCATCACTATTGCCTTAAGTAGAAATTCTTAATTGCCTTCATGTGTGATTGTGGTGGAGCTAAATCCTAATTATGCTCTAAGAATCCCTGTTTATAAAGATTTATTTCTTATTCTTGGATCCTCAGGCACCCTGGAGACACATAAAAGTCTGTGAATCCCCTAAAAGCTTCCCCTGAAGTCATTCCCTATATGATCAGCTTTGGGCCTCTGCTGGGCTTGTTAGCATCCTAAATACCTTCTGGTAGACCAAATAATGGCCTCTCAAGGATCGCCATGCCCTAATCTATAAAACCTGTGAAGATGATTTCATACAATGGCAAAGGGGCTTGGCAATATGATTAAGTTATGGTCCTTGAAACAAGTGGGTTATCCTGGATTTTCCAGGTGGGTTCAGTGTTCACAAGGATCCTCATAAAGGAAAGGCAGATGGTCAGAGTGAGAAGAAGAAACAATGGCTACAGAAACAGAGGTTGGAGTGACTCCACTGTGAGGATGGGGCCATGAGCCAAGGTGGCAGATATCTCCCAGTAACTGGAATGGGCAAAGAAACAAATTCTCTTCAAAAGCTTCCAAAGTGCCAATGTCTTCACTTTAGCCAGATGAGACTAATTTTGGACTTTTGACTTCCTGGACTATAAGATAATAAATTTATATTCTTTGAAGCCATGATAGGTTAATGGTAATTTGTTACAGCAATAATAGAAAGTTAATACAGTGCTTAAATGCTATATGACAGTTTGTGTTTTTTCTGGATTTAAGAAGAGAACTCGAAATTTTCCATCTCAGTCTGAAAAGAGCCAAATATTAAGACTGGTTAAGGAGTACATCAAGAACTATAAAGTGTCTGAGATTTTACCGTACTAACTAAAAAATTAGCTTGTAGTTTCATGTATTCTGAGAGATTAGAGACAAAGGAATTTCTTACTCACAGCATAGCAGGCAATACAAGTATCAGCATATTTGCATTGGTTTTATTTGCCCACAAGTCCCACCAGGGCGAGACAATGAGCCCAGATGGACAGTACTCATGCAGTGGGTTTGCATCACAAATGAGGAATCCAGGTCCAAATGCTCTTTTTGAGAAAACAGCAAATATTATAGCAAGCTACAAGCCAGTCCCCTACCCACTGGAAGCAAGTAATTTTATGGTAGTGATGCTGCTTTCTCTTGGTTTAATTACTTGCCTATGTGACTAGTTACAGAAACTCCTCAGTACCAGGGGACAGAATATCCAAAGAAGCCAATTTGTTCACATTATTTTTTGTAGTGAGAAGTTTAAATGTTATTTTTAGTATGAAGCTTAATAGATCTTTATATTTTCTCCTTTTTTGTTTATGCCCACACACAATTTATGGAATATATATATATATATATATATATTCCATATATATATGGATAATATATATATATATATATATATATATATATATATATATAAAACTAATAGTGACTACATTCTTAATTGTATGTAGTTTCCAGCAAGATAATATCCTATCCTAATTTCCTTTCATTAGTAACTGAAACCCACAAATACATTTCATCCTTCTCAATAATGTCTTGGATATCTTTACTTATGTCCAGCTGTTCAGAGAACACTTTGCTTGCCATTGTAAAAGGTATTTTCCACAGAGGTGCAGGGGTAACTATCAGTAGAATTGAGGGATAATTTAATGAAAGCTACAGACAGCTAAAGCATTATATTCTTTAGGAGTCATGTGCTGGGAGAAGTCATCAAGAAGATATGACTGACTTAACCCATAAGAGGTTAACCCATAAGTGGCACCAGGATAATTGGAGTCTCTTCATCCCCTTCCCTGTCCTTGGAATGTAGGTTATGCTCAACTCGTCCACTCCTAGAAACTGCCTAAGGACATAGCCTTGAGATAGTAATGTGATGATGAGACCATCTGGAAGCCGTATATGACTAAACCTAATTGAGACCTCTATATAAACTTTTAAGAATTGATAAGTGGGTCTGTAGATCTTCTTTCCTTGTGGCCACCCAAGACAAGACTCAGTATGTAAATTCTCTTGCTTATTAAACCTGGACCTACCAACTAGGAGTGGCTTGTCTCTTTCTTTGTTTTCTCCCCGCCCTCCACATTCAGTGGCTGGTTTCAGATTTCAGCTGGGAAGCTTTTTTTGTTTGTTTGTTTTTGTTTGTTTGTTTGTTTTGAGAGAGTGAGAGAAAGTGAGAGGGATGGGCATAGAGAGAGGGAGAGGAAGAATACCAAGCAGGCTCTGCACCATCTGTACTGAGTCTGATGTGAGGCTCAATCCTATGAACCTTGAGATCATGACCTGAGCCGAAATCAAGAGTTGAATGTTTAACCAACTGAGGCACTCAGGTGCCCCCACCTAGGAAGCTCTTAAGAACATTGCAAATCAACATCATGCCTTTCCCTTTTTAACAAAAATACCATTTTTACATTTGACTGCATCTATTAACTCTCTAAGGTAAAACAATATATGGAGGAAAACTATATAATGTTAGGAAAAATTTATAGCCAAATGCATGTCCCACTTACACTAAAATTGATTTTAACAATTGGAGTTATGTGACTTAAAATTGTTGACAGATGAAAGGATGACTGATATAAAAAAAATAATAAAAGGGAAGGAAAAAGAAAAAGTAAAAGCTCTGAGAAAGCTAATCTCAAACTCTGGTGTGAATTACAGTAATCTCAGGGAAGTACATTAAACATTTTAGATGCTTCACCTCTTATTTGAGATGCAGATTCTGCAGATACCAATTTTGGTATTTTTATCAAGCTTCCCAAGTTTAAGTCTCTTCTCTAAGATATCTTTTTAATTTGCTTCAGAGGACCTGATTTGTTTTCCTGGAATTGAAGGTCACCACAGATTGAGTATTGACAGCCTCTGAGAACACATAAAGGCACAATATAAGTTGTTGGAGATGGGCACGTCCTCCCAGAATTTGTTGAACCAAGAAATATGGGAGCCCAGCCAGGAGATGTGTGTGAGAGGTGAGCCTACAAGAGAGAAAGCTGGCGTATGATTGTGTAGTGTTCTGTCTAAAAAAAACTCAAGTGGAGAAACCACAGAATCAAGAAACTGGTGGTTAATGCTGAATTATGGAGGACTAAAAGTGATACATCTGATCTTGACAAGAGTAAGAGGTGCCCAGAGATGGGAATTTCTGAACAACCTAGGAGGAAGAAGCTATTTTAACCACTCCCTGAGCCAGAGAGCAGACAATCATGCAATCTGAACCTTATCCCTTCCCCAGCTACTAAAAGAGCTAATGTAACCCAGGAGAGGGCAGAGAGATTATACTCCATACTCAAATGCCGAGAACTGCCAATTTCAGGGCAGGCAGAGGAAGATGTGTTTACTGGGAGATTTC
Source organism: Panthera onca (assembly GCF_046562875.1). Taxonomy (NCBI): domain Eukaryota; kingdom Metazoa; phylum Chordata; class Mammalia; order Carnivora; family Felidae; genus Panthera; species Panthera onca. The sequence continues at coordinate 27,352,429 of NC_138342.1, read as the reverse complement.
TTATAATTAAATAATGATGGATACTATCTTCAAAAAGATAATCTAATTTTAGAGTGGAGACCCTATTTGCATTGTAAAGTGGGAATAGCATTGTCTATTACCTAAGAGGGCAGGAAGCTTTCCAAAGTTTCCATTAAGGCATGAGGATTACCTTCCTGAATACATTGTAAAGGGAGTGTGGGAGCCTAAACAAATACATAAATAGAATTGTATTTTACTCTCATTCTGAGAGTTGTTTACTTGCAGTGGAGCAGTACTAATCTGGCATTATGCTGCTCTTTCTTTTTCCCATGGAAAATAAATTTTATGGCATTCTTCGGAGCTTCTCTTACCCTGGAATACCACTAGGGACCTCTGCTTTCAGTTCCTTGATGTGAGCAATGCTTCCTCCTGACTTCCTCCAACCCCAACACTGACCTATACCTATTTTACACATGATGATACCTTAGGCTTCTTTTTAATGAGATTTGCTTACTCCTAGCAAGAAATCCTCTTAGGTGGGGACATTTTCAACATTACTCAAAGACTGCTATCAAAGAGCCCACAATTGGTACCATGGCAAATCCCCACATCTCCACTATCATCTGTGGAAGATCAGTTTGCTTTCCTCAGAAATTGTCAAAGATGCAAGTAAAATTGCCATTGTCTTCCAAATTTTGGAGAATACCTCTAGGTTTTCTAAATTATTCTATTAAAAGATCTTTGCTACCGACCTTTTCAACACTCTGTAACTACGCTTACAGAGTCTGAAACTGAGTAATTGACTAAATGTGGTTGAAACTGGTACACAATATGACAGCACTTTTAGTCCTTAGACTGAAAGTCTTTTATAAAGAAAAAAAGTTGTTAATGATACAAATACTTAGTCTCCTCTATATCTTTCTGAATTAATTTCCTGCCACTATAATCCTAATTCTCCTATGCAGTCACATTGGCCTCTGCTTTTCCTAAAAAGCCAAATAGTGCTCTTGCTCTTGGCATAAAGTTTTGATGCTCTTATTAGTAACTCTCTTCTGCTAGGAAGACTGTAACCTCCCTAGAGAGGTCTTTCCAGACTTCTCTTTTCTTACAGACTTTCTCTTTTGTCCCTGCTCCATTTGAGTTCATGACAATTGGATCTGACACTGTATTGCCTATCCTACATTTATTGTTTATTATCTCTCTCACTCATTACAATATAAGCTCCATTAGGGAAAGGATTTTGTCTTTGTTTGCAGCTATGTTTCCTGTGCCTAGAATAATTCTTGGTATCAACTTGATATACCATATTTGATAAATGAAGGAATAGTTTAAAAATGTCTGAAACTCTGGAGGATGAGCATAGATGGGAAGGGTGGTTTAGTAAAGAAATATTCCTAGAAGTAGGAATAATTCCAAGGTCTGTAAAACAAAGGTATAGCAGGGTGCTTGGGTAGTTCAGTCGGTTAAGTGTCTGACTCTTGATTTTGGCTCAGGTCATGGTCTCCCAGTTCGTGAGATCCAGCCCCAAGTTGTGCTCTGTGCTGGCAACACAGGGCCTGCTTGGGATTCTTTCTCTCCCTCTGTCTCTCTCTGCCCCTCCCTCACATGTGCATGCACTCTTTCTCTCAAAATAAATAAACTTACAAAATGAAGATAAAGCAATGGGGACAAAGTACTGTTAGACAAGAGTTCTACTGAAATCAAGGAAGTGAGAGAGAGCTTCATGGGGAATTACTGGAAAAGTGGTGGAGGTAAAGCAAGAAGTAGCACAATCCTGATCACAAAGGTCTCTGGATGCTAATGTATTTACAGTATAAAAGCTACAAGGCTTTGAAGCCATTGAAACTACAGCTATTGAAGATTCTTAAGAAGGAAAACGATATCACCAGATTCATATTTTTGAAAAATGATTTCTGTAGCTAGGAAGAGGAGTGATTGGAGAAGAGCCAGACTGGGGTCAGGAAAAGTGGTGAGGAGGCAAGGAGGCAATCCACAGAATAAGTGAGAAACCCTGGACTAAGGTAGTGGCAGTGGGGATGAAGAGAAGCAAAATAACCACTGAGACAGTTAGAAGATATAATCTGCAAGATTTTATCACATCGTGAATGTGTTGGTAGGGTAACAAGAATCAAGCATGACTGGTTTTATGGCTTGGCAATCAACTGAATAGTGGTATCATTCAAAGAGTTAGGAACTATGGTAGAATGGCAAGGCTTGGGGGAAAATTGGACTGGTTTTGTTTTAGACAACAGGACTCTAAGATGTATTTGTATTTTTTAATAAATGAGCTTTAAGTGCGCTTTTAGATTTAAAGTAAAATGGAACAGAAAGTACAAAAGAGTTGCCATATATCCCCTGTTCCCACACATGCCCAACCTCCCCCACTATTGATATGGGCACCACAGCAGGACATTTGTTATCATCAATGAACCTAAAGTTGTGCATCATCATCACACATCATAGTTTCTGAAAGGGTTCACTCTTAATGTTGCATATTCTATGGGTCTTGATAAGTGTACAATTACACATTTCCACTATTGTAGTATCATAGAGAATAGTTTCACTGCCCTAAAAATCCTCTGTGTTCTTCCTCCCTCTCCCCTAAAAACGACTCCTGACCTTTTTACTCTCTCCATATTTGGCCTTTTTCAGAACATCATATATTTGGAAGCATGCAGTATAAAGCCTTTTCACACTGGCTTCTTTCACTTAGTTATAATTCACTTAATTTTGTACCGTATCTTTTCATGTCTTAATAGCTCATTTTTTTTAGTGCTAAATAATATTTCTGCATGTACAACAGTTTATTTAGCCGTTCAACCACTAAAGGACACCTCGGTTGCTTCCAAGTTTTGGTAATTATGAATAAACCTGCTATAAACATCCATGTGTAGGTTTCTTTGTAGACATAAGTTTTCAATTCTTTTGGCTTCATACTAAGAATAGCATTGCTGAATTGTATGGTAAGAATATGTGTAGTTTTGTAAGAAACTGCCAAACTGGCTTTCGAATAGTCTCTCTGCTTCTATATTGTGGAAGAGACCATAAGGAGTAATTTCTTACTTAAAAATATGGTAGAATTTGCCAGTGAACCTATCTGGATTTGCCGCTTTCTGTTTTAGAAAGTTTGTAATTATTGATTCAATTTTTAATAGATATAGGCCTATTCAGATTGCTTCTTTTCGTGTGAATTTTGGCAGATGGTATCATTTAAGGAATTTGTCCTTTCCATATAGGTTATCAAATTTATGTGCATAGTTTCTTTTTTTATAATTCTGCTTTATTATCTTTTTGATGTACATAGGATCTTCAGTGATGTTCCCTCTTTCATTTCTTATATCAGTAATTGTGTCCTTTGTTGTTGTTGTTGTTGTTAGGTGGCCTTGGTAGAGGCTTATTGATTTTATTAAACTTTAAAGAAACAGATTTTGGTTTTGTTGATTTTTCTCTATTGATTTCCTGTTTTCAATTTCATTGACTTCTGTTTTAATTTTTATTATTTCTCTTCTTCCATTTACTTTGGATTTAATTTGTTATTTTTCTAGTTCCCCTTGGTGAAAGTATGGTTTATTAATTTTAGATCTTTCCTCTTTTATAATTTATGCATTCAATGCTTAAGTTCTGCTCTCAGTACTGCTTTCATTTCATCTCCTAGATTCCGATAAGTCTCATTTTCATTTTTATTTACTTAGATTTCTTCTTTGACTTTTGTAATATTTAAGAGTGTGTTGTTTAGTCTCCGAGTATTTTGGGATGTTCCAGCCATATTTCTGTTAGTGATTTCCAGCTTAATTCCATTGAGGTCTGAGAGCAGACATTGTACGATTTTTATTCTTTTAAATTTTGTTAAGGTGTGTTTTAAGTCCCAGAGTGTGGTTCTATTTTGGTGAATCTTCCATGCGAGTTTGAGAAAACTGTGTAGGCTGATGTTGTTGGATGATACAATCTATTGATGTCAATTATACTCAGTTGATTGGTGGTGGTGTTGAGTTCAACCGTGCCATAACTATTTTTCTGCCTGCTTTATCTGTCCATTTCCGGAAGAGAGGTGTTAAAGTCTCTAATTATGATAGTGGGTTTATCTATTTATCCTTAAAATTATATCAGTTGTGACCTCTCATGTTTTGACTTTCATTTGTATGGTGCATGCATTAAGAATTGTTATTTCCTCGGGGTGCCTGGGTGACTCAGTCGGTTGAGCATCTGACTTCCGCTCAGGTTATGATCCCACAGTTGTGAGTTTGAGCCCCGCATTGGGCCTTCTGCTGACATCTTGGAGCCTGGAGCCTGCTTCGGATTCTGTCTCCTTCTCTCTCTGCCCCTTCCCAGCTCACAATCTGTCTCTGTCTCTCTCTCTCAAAAATAAATAAACATTAAAAATAAAAATTAAAAAAAAAGAATTATTTCCTCTTGGAATATCAACTCTTTTACCATTATATAATGCTCCTACTTTTCCCTGATAACTTCCTTAGTCCGAAGTTTACTCTGTCTGAAGTTAATATGGTTACTCCTGTTTTCTTCTAATTAGAGCTAACATGGTATATCTTTTTCCATCCCTTTCCTTTTTATTTAGAGGTGTTTCTATATTTAACGTGGGTTTCCTGTAGACACCATATAGTTAGATTTTATTTTTCAATCTACTCTGACAGTCTCTGTCTTTTAATTGGTACATATAAACTATGAATATTAAGTGATTATTGATATATTTGGATTCATAACTATTATATCTGTAACTATTTTCTATTTGTTGAACTTGTTTTTTGTTCCTATTATCATCCATACTTTTTCTGCTTTTTTTGTGGTTTTAATTGAGCATTTTATATGAATCCATTTTCTCTGATTTCTTAGAATATCAGTTATGCTTATTTTTATTACTTTTTTTAGTAGTTGGTCAGAGATTGCAATATATGTTTACAGTGAATTCAAGTCTACTTCCAAATAAGAATATTGTAGTGTAAGTGTCTTATAGTGACAAAATATTCCTATTTTTTTCTTTCAATCCCTCTATCATTGATGACATTCATTTTACTTATACATAAGTATATATATGCATATATATATACATATATACACACATATATATACATATGTACATATGACATATACATGTACATATGTAGTCAAAGCCATTGTCACTATTATTATTTTGCATAAAATGTTATCTGTTAGATTAATTAATAAGAAGAAAAATAAAATTTCCCTCTGATGCTTTTCCTTTCTTTACGTAGATCTGAGTTTCTGATGTATATCATTGCCCTTCTCTCTGAATAACATTTCTTGAGAGGCAAGTCTATTGGCAACAAATCTGTTCAGTTTTTGTGTGTCTGAGAAAGTATTTCCCTTCACTTTTGGATGGTAATTTCACAAGGTACAAAATTCTAGATTGGTATTTTTTCTCTCAACACTTTAAATATTTCACTCTCCTCTTGCTTGCATAGCCTATGAAGAGAATTCAGATATAATTCTTAACTTTGTTTCCCTTCAGGCAAGCTGTCTTTTCCCTCTTTCTTCTTTCAGGACTTTTTCTGTATATTTGATATTCTGTACTTTGCAAGTGATATGCCTAGGTACTGTTTTGTCTTGTTTTAAACTAATTGGTATTCTCTGAATTTCCTATATGTGTGGCTTAGTGTCTGACATTAATTTGGGAAAACTATTGATGATTATTGTTTCAAATAATTTTTTTTGTTTTTTTTCCCTTTTTTCTTCACCTTAATGAATTTCCATTACACATATATTACACTGTTTATAATTGCATTTCTGGTATATTTTGTTCTGTTTTTTTTTTTTCAGTCCTTTTTTCTCTTTGTGTTTCAGTTTTAGACATTTCTTTTATCATATCCTGAAGTTCAGAAATTCCTTCCTCAGCCATATCCAGTCTATTGGTCATCAAAGCATTGTTCATTTCTGTTACAGTGTTTTTGGTTTTTAATACTTCTATTTGACTCTTTCTTACAATTTCTACTCTCTGCTTACACTCTCCATCTGTTCTTACATTTTGTGGGGTTTTTTTGTTTGTTTCAGTTAAGGCCCTTAGCATATGATCATAATTTTTTTTAAAAAATGTTCTACTCTGATAATTCTAATGTTCCTGCCATAACTAACACTGATACTTGTTTAGTTTCTTCAAACTTTTTTTAAATTTTAATATGACTTTAATTTTGTTGTTCTCATTGTTGTTGAATGGTTGACATAATTAGCCGAATAAAATGAATTGCTACAAATAGGCATTTAATAATGTGGTGATGAGGGGGCGCCTGGGTGGCTCAGTCGGTTGGGCGTCCGACTTCAGCTCAGGTCACGATCTCGGGTCCGTGAGTTCGAGCCCCACGTCGGGCTCTGGGCTGATGGCTCAGAGGCTGGAGCCTGCTTCCGATTCTGTGTCTCCCTCTCTCTCTGCCCCTCCCCTGTTCATGCTTGTCTCTCTCTGTCTCAAAAAATAAATAAATGTTAAAAAAAAATTTTAAAAAATAATGTGGTGATGAGGTGTGGGGGAGGAGAAGCCTCTTACAGTCCCATAATTAGATCTTAATCTTTTGGTTAGTCTGTACCCTGGACTCAGTTTTCTCAACTCTTTAAGTGGGAAAGGATGGCTAGAGTGGGGCAGAATTGTGTTTTGTCCTTCCACCAGGTAGGTTAGGCTCTGATAAACCCCCAGCAGGTTAAACTCTGGTAAAATAGTTTCTCCTGAGGGCAGGAATTGTTTAGAAGAGAAGAATATTCCAGAATATTTAAAAACAGATACTTTTACTCTACCCCTGCCAAAAGAATAAGGAAATTTTTGGATAGTGAGGACTTGGAAGAAAACAGAAAAGCATGAAGAAACTTACTGGGTCCTCCTGGAGTTTTAAACTCTCATATTTGTCTATGATAAGCCTCCAGGAATTTGTTAATTATAGTGCATGTTATTCTACCCATTCCCTGGACCTTACAAAGCTTTCTCCCCAAGGGTTTATGCTGGGGTAAGTTATGATTCTATGTTACCTCTGTATGTCTAATTTTTTGTGCAGTAGTTTGTCTTGTGATCTCACTTTTCTGACATATCTCAGGGGAATTGTTGATCTTTTTCACTTTGTTCATCTTTTTACTGCCATCAGGATGGAGAGGTGACTTGTAAGCTCTTCATGTGCCGGTGAAGAAAACTGAAGTCTGCATATGTATTTTAAAATTGTAATGTTGTGTGGGAAATTTAATATTTTAAAAATCTGAATTTTTTAGTAAATGATATAAACTTGGGAATGTCCAGCATTAAATGCTGATCCTCGTAATAGATTGCAGATCTCTTAATTTTTAGTTTAAATTTAGGTCTGCACCCTATTTGTGATTTATTTCTGTGGACTGAAATATCATGGAGGTATTGACAAACTCTTCAGAATAAATGACAGAGTAGATTCCAGACACAGGCAAAATTGTGTTGTCATTTGAGTCATAGAAGGAAGAGGGGGACAGATATAAAAGAGAAAGAAAGAATTATCTTGACCCATGGTGATATACTCATATGCAATAACTCCAAAACAGGGATAGTTCTCAGAATCTGTTAATATTAAAAGTAGGAAGCAGGTTTGGCTAAGGCTACTGTGAACTCCCCAATGTCACCCATTAATGTCTCTGACTAAAGAGCCAGAATTAGTTGTCATAGCTGCTTCATTATATTCCTTGACGGCCTTCAGAGGCATCAGGTCAATACCTGAATAAGATTTAGCAAGAACCAATGATAATATGCGTATATAATTTTGTTCTGTGAAATGTATATACATCTTTGAATCTAAAAAGGCACATTTACATCTATCCCCTCTCTTGGTTCTGACAGAATCTGAATCTAATTAGTATCTACATTTAGCAGAACTTGAGGCTAAGTGCAGTTAGAGACTTTCCCAATGTCAAGCAAAATGTAAGTAGTGGGGGTGGAACTAGATGTTTCACTCAAACTTTCATGTTCTTTCCACTTCTAGCTGGGCTAAAATAAAATACATGAATTTATTCTTGACATACTAGCTTATTTGTCACAAATATTATAATTTGCATTGAGAAACACATAATTGAAGCAAAACTGTAAAATTCAGATGGAAGACCAAAAAAAAAACAACAAAAAAAAACATTTTTTTTTAGATACATGGTAATCTGTTTTCTCATAAAAAGGTGCACATATGCAGGGATATTGTAATCAGAATGCCCAGTGGAATTTGCACACTCATTAAACTCCTCAAGCAGAGAGCAATATAAACTAACACAGTGGAAATAAGGTCAGTGAACATAATGAGTGAAACACCTTACAAAGGGAAATTGGTGTGTAGCCTTGAAATCCTCATTTTCTACAGTTTGAGAAAATGTGTCTAGCTGCTAGTTTAGATTACCGCTGCGTCGCCATGGTCATGCCATTCAGAAGGAGAGACGTACACAACTGGGTAAGTCACCAGGAGGCACAGATGTGCGGAGAGAGTTGGTGAAATGTTTCCCATTTTCCAATTACCAGCAGTTTTCTTCAGTCATGGAATTTTTAAAAGGACCCCTCCCCCACATATGGCCAAGCCTGTGTATAAGAATTATAAATAGACGGATTCAATGTGGTTGGCGTAACACAATGTGAAAAGTGTTTTGTGATTTATAAATTGTTACGCCAATGCAAGGAGATTTTATTCATTGATATTTTCATTCTTCTACAAAATACATTACACAGCTATCAGATCCAGATACTCTGGTATCCCTGAGAAATGAAAATGCATGGAATGTTCTGCCTGTTCTCAAGGTGTCTAATGGATGAAGCAGAGACAATTGCAATATAGTTTGGTAAATATTTTAATGATGATGTGACAGTATGCTGTAGGAGGGCACAGATCCTCCCTAGATGGGAGAGTCTTCCCTGAAAGGTTGTCATTTGAGATGAGGGATGTCAAATGATTGGCCTTGGCTGGACGAAGAGGCAGGGGGATTGGATAGAAGTAAACAATGGCAAAGGCACAGTGTTGTGAAATCCCATGGTGTGTGCAGAAATGAATGACTTTGGTGTGATTGTGCCATGGGCTGTAGAATTGTCGATGAGTGTAGAGAAGAAAATGGAAGCCAGACTGCAAAATTAGATACTGCAGAATTTGTACTTTCTATCAAAAAAAGTAAGAGAGGCTTACGGAGGTCTTCTGGCAGGGGTGTTATGCTATTGTATCTGTTCTTTTGCAATGACTGGGAGAAAAACAGAATATATAAAAAGGTGGGAGAAGATTAGTGGCAACAAGTTTACTTTAAACAATCAAACTATACGAATTTTGCTACTGGAAGATTTCTAAGACCAACTCCCCAGATAGGTCTCTTAGAGCGTTTGCAATCATACTAAATGTTGCAAACATCTTAACTTACATTTAAGCCCAGTCCATGTTTCATCAATATGGACCAGGGGCGCCTGGGGAACTCAGGTGGTTGAGCGAACGACTTCAGCTTAGGTCAAGGTCTCACATCTCGTGAGTTCGAGTCCCGCGTCGGGCTCTGTGCTGACAGCTCAGAGCCTGGAGCCTGTTTCTTTGTGTCTCCCTCTCTCTCTGACTCTCCCCCATTCATGCTCTGTCTCTCTCTGTCTCAAAAATAAATAAACGTTAAAAAAATTAAAAAAAATATGGACCTGTAGCATAGTAGTTGAAAAACAAATCCTTTTCCTTAAATCTCATGTAGCTTATCTGCAAATGAGGGCATTAGTGCAGATGTTTGCTGAGGACCTACATGTGCTAATATTTTATAAGTTCCCATTATCCTGCGGTGCTTAACACCTTATCACAGAGTGGTGCAGAGGCTTATTTGTGAGCAGTATTCAGGAAAAAATGCATTTTGACTGGGAGAGGGGTGTGCATGCTGTGGGGGAGAGCCAGCTCTCTTCTTGTCCTGCCTTAAACTTGGGATGGAACAAAACGGAACGGAACATAACTTCTGTTTGGGGACGTTCATATTTTTAATAAAAATAAATGAAACTACTTATTTTCCTTCAAATAGTGAAACACTGTTTCAAGCTGACTTTCATCGACACTGGGTTCTCCTAGGATTTTCTAGTTATTTACATTTGCATTTGACATAGCCTGGTGGAAAAGAATTTTGGTTTAGGATTCAGGAAATTAGATTCTAGACTTTGCTCTGCCTCTGAGCAGCTGGGTACAAATTTTAGATGTTATTTAATACTTTTATTTCATTACTGTGTGCCTAAGTTTATTTGTGATAAAGGAATGATGTCCATCATACCTGACTATAACATGTGTATGTGTGAATATACATTGGGAAAGGTATTTAAATATGTTTAAAATGATGAAAGTTTCAAGCTTTTATTATCAGTAAAGTTGTCATAACCCTGGGGAAATTTCAAGGAATAATGGAATTACAGGAATTCAGAGCTGCAAGGGAATATGATAGACATAATCAGTTCTCACAAAGATTTCTAGTGTCCCTCATCTTCTTTCTACATGCCTCTTTGAATAAGTGTGACTGGGTGACCAGCTGTGACCGAAGAAATGTGTGGGGAAGAGTCACGGATCACTTCCAACTTTTAAAGAAATCCAGAGCTGGACAGCGGTTGAAGTAGTAAAAACAGATTTTACTTAAGCACTATTACAACACACGACAAAAGACCTCAGTTTAGAGAGGGCTCAATACCAAATATAATAAGGAAAAGTGGGAATAGGGAGCTGGTAGACAGAAAACTATTAAGAGGGTAAGAAAATTCTTGCCACATTGACCTAAAAGAATGCTTTCTGAATTTCTGAAGGCAGAATTACAACTTTGGACTAAGGTAAATATATATTACCTGGGGGATGATGGGTATCTTAGTTCATTTGGGCTGTTATAACAAAATACTGTAAACAGACTAGCTTATAAACCACAGAAATGTATTTCTCCAAGTTCTGGGAGCTAGGGATTCCAAGATCACAGAGCCAGCAGATCTGGTGCCTGATAAGGGGCCACTTACTGCTTCATAGAAGGTAACCTGTCACTGCTAATTTCACATTGTGAACAGCCAAGGGGGCTCTCTGGGGTTGCTTATGAGGACACTGATCCCACTCACTAGAGTTCTGCCCTCCTGACCTAATCATCTCCCATCAGCATCTGTTCCTAATGCCATCACATTGACGATTAGGTTTCAACATACGAATTTTAGGGAGACATAAATATGCAGTCTATAATAGTGAAGGATGAGGAATTTGATCAGATATTAAGGGTGATTAGATGTTGGGGGTGGGGAGAATCTCATTAAACTGACCTGAGCAGTTTTCTTGCTACAACTGGGATCTTGAGGACACGAAAGGACAAGGACTAGTTGAAAAAGAACTCAGAGGAGCCTGTCTAGAATTTGGTTAAGGAGATTCTCGTTTTAAAGCACATATTGCCTTATGTGTGACCCACCCGTATTTTCTTGACTCATCCAAAAAAGCTACGTGTTCCAGATTATACAAGGACAGGAGGCTTCCTGCCAGTCACCAAGCAGCTGCGTGGGGCACAGCAGCCTCAGAGGGTTAGGGAGTTGTCCAGATCTTCAGAAGAATTTGTGTGAGCTAAAAAAAGAAAGTGCCAATGAGATTTTGACTTTTTTTCCCCATTACAGGAGCATTTGCTCGCTTACCCTGGTGATACTGGGGCCCTTTGAGATCCTGGTTAGTTAGCTTCATTGTCTAAGTAAGAAACGGATTTTTAGAAAGATCAAATAACTTGTGTGACGTCACATGTCTCCCTTGGAGTAAATTTATTACCAGAAGGAATGTCTGTCTGTTCATCTACTGGCTTTTCATTGTTGAAAAAATTATAATTTCTTTCAGACAGGTAGATCTCTTACTGCTCAAGATGAAAGAAGTTTTTGTGTTGTTGCTATAAGGCACACGTGACATGTTTTTAAAAGACAGAAAATATATACTATTGAATATGTTTTGAACCTCATAGAATTCATTCAAATATAATTTTCAAAATAATTTTCCAGGGAGGGCATTTCTGTTCACATTTGTGAGAAACCAAATAGGTATGACAAACTCCTGCCATTGGTCTCATTTGTATGGCACTTCAAACTAAATGAAATTTAAAAACAAAAACTGAAACTAAGTGACGCATATTATGTGATAGGTATTATTTGATAGGGCTTGATTTCATGAACCATGAGATCATGACCTGAGCTGAAATCAAGAGCTGGATGCTTAACAGACTCAGCGGGATGCTTAACAAACTGAGCCCCCCAAAGCCCTCCAAAATAAGTTATTTTCATTTTAAATAAAATCCAATATTGCTACCACAATTTTATTGCATTATTATTCTTATTATTTTGTGACTTTAAGAAAACTTGGTTGAATGTACCAGCACTTTAGCTGGTTTCAAAACTAAACTAGAATCATCAAAATTTCAAATTTCAGAGTAAAATTTGCCGAGATATGACTACCATCTACTAAAAACCTTGATAAACATCTTCCTGCTAATAATAAAATGAGTCAATGATAATGTGGAATGATATACCTGAAATCTTCTATCCTATATATAAATGGAAACGCATAAAGGAAGACTCTTATGACAACTTTTAATCCATTGTCTTTCAGTAAATACCCATCTGACTCTTTGGAAAATACAGAGGTCAGAAATCCTCTAAAAATTCCTTGAATCGATAAAATTCTGTGTTCTTATTTATTCTGAGGTATTAATCATAACTCTGATTGTTTTAAATTTAAACATATTGTAAGTAGGTGCAAACCTCTTTTACCACTCTATTCAGTTTTATTTGAGAAGGTAAGTCTAGGTTCTTAGACTCAGATGGGGTACTTCTATAAGCAAAGTATGTATGCTCTAAGTCACAGTTGGAAAAAAATATTCTATTAAATCAGCTCATCTCTCTAAGTATCTACTTTTGCTTTTCTTATCCAAATGTCAAAATTGAAGAAAAATACCTTTAAATCTTTTCACCATGCAAACTCCAAGTATTTCAGAAAGCCGAAATAGCAAGTTAGCAACTGTTGACTATTATCTACCCCTCCAGTTATCTTTTTAGCATACATTTTATTTTTTTAATTGTCCTTTATCTTTTGCCTCTATTGTTGTTAGTTATGGTTAGCTTCCCATTTGAAAATATTATAATTAGTAATTCTTATAGAGCTCTTCAGTTTGACACTTGAACTCTTAGAAAAGGTGCTATGTAATCACATTCAGAATGTGAAAAAAAAGATACCCTCTGTGAGAAATTTCAAGGCCACCCTGGCTAAAGTACATAATTTATAAAGCACTTTGTCTTTCTCGGAAGACCAACACTCAAAAATCAACAATGCATGAACTATTTAAGTGTAAATCCTATTCAAGCAGAATTCTCCTAGGGACCGTCATTGAGATTCCTTGTACAAGTTTTTACAAGCAATATATTAAGGCCAACTAGTTACTAAAGCTGTCGATTTTTTTAAGTCAGCAGAAAAATGCCAGAAGGTAAAATTTTTGTTGAAAAATATCATCCCGAAGAAAGGGTTATATCGTCTTAAATTATTTCAATGTCCCTCTGGATCTGCATATAATGATACCTCATTTACTTAGTTTTCTGGTAATGAAGCCACATTATAACAGTCAACTAGCTTACACAAAAGAAAAGAGACAGGCACAATTCTTGGGAAATGACAGAGATTTTGCAGTGGGCAGGTTAGAGTTTAAGTGGTGTTTTTCTGTCCTCAATGCAACTGCTGATATATAATGCCGGGGAAATCTATTTTGAAACCTAAGTAGGTCAGAATAGGCTTCCAGACATTTAGCAAAGGGAAAGCCTAATTTGCACGACATAAGCATTTGGGGAGCCTCCTAAAGACAGATAGATCATCTGGCGATGAACAGTCCTGAATTGGGAGCCCTCTTCTATGTTCTCATCCCTAATATTCAACACCATCATTGACTCAGAGATGCAGGGAAACGTGACTCACTTCATCTTGGACTCTATCCCAAATTTAATATTCACATTTTCTATAACTCATGTGGTTACATTAGAAACCACACCATAAGGCACTAGAACACATTCACTCTGTCAATATTGAGAACAATCATGTTTGATGATTTTGGCAACAATAAATTATCCATGATAAATAATTCTGTGTAAAGTAAAGCATAATGTATTTAGAATCAGTCTTTTCTTTGAATATAGCATTTATCACTGCTAGAACTTGAGGGGAGATCCCTTAAAATCTCTGTGCTTCTGGGGCGCCTGGGTGGCGCAGTCGGTTAAGTGTCCGACTTCAGCCATGTCACGATCTCGTGGTCCGTGAGTTCGAGCCCCGCGTCAGGCTCTGGGCTGATGGCTCGGAGCCTGGAGCCTGTTTCCGATTCTGTGTCTCCCTCTCTCTCTGCCCCTCCCCCGTTCATGCTCTGTCTCTCTCTGTCCCAAAAATAAATAAAAAACGTTGAAAAAAAAATTTAAAAAAAAATCTCTGCTTCACTTCTATTTTCTCGAGAAAATAGGTATAATAAGAATCACTTAGGTTGTCTGTGAAGGGCAAATGTGGAAGTATCTGGAAAACTGTTGTATGAATTTTCATTATTATTATGTTCTCTATTAAATGTGGCAGTCAATATATAATAAAGGAAGCTGGTGGCCTCCTTTCCACATTGAATGAAAGCTTATATCTGGGCTAAAGTTGAACTATATTTCCTATTTTGGTAGACAGAATTCTCAGAGTGATCCTCACTGAACTTGGCCTTGAATACTTCTCGGCCTCCTGGAATGTGGCCAGAAGTGGTGAATATGATGAAATTTCACTCCTGTGATTAAGTTATATTATAGGGCATGGTTGACCTCAAGATAGGGAGACTATAGGGGCAGGCCTAATATAGTTGCACAAGCTCTTTAAAAGCAGAGGATGTTTTCCGGCTGATGGCAGAAGGGGATTATAAGGGTAAAATATTAATACTAATATACTGATAATAGTGAGAATCCTCTAAATTCCTCTTCTTCCTATTCGTCTTCATTGTAACACTTGGAAATTCTTCACCAGCCAAAAAAACACCTTAAGTCTCATTCATCTAACCAAATCAAAGACCATCACTCACAAAAATAAAGAGCTAGTGAAAAGCAGTGTGGTCTAGCATCTTGTACATAGCCTGAAGTATACTTTTGTCATCTGTCTTTGGAGAAGTTTGCTAATTTTTCAGGTAGTCGTCCCAACTGGCATTCAGCCTTGGTATACCTTGATTCTATGCATGAGTCTGCCTTTTTCCCTCTTTGTATTCCCAACTTCTTTATTCCAAGCACTTATTTTCACTTTCAAATTAAACTCAGAGGGTGCTGGGTTTTTCTTTCATGTCCAAGCCCATAATTGTGCTTTGTTATTTCAAGCAAACTTTTTTTTTTCCCCACTAAAAAAATGTCCTTCTATAACAAAGCCATCTGGAAATCCTGTTAAGAATTAAAGGCAGGTCGCTTGTGTTTTTCACAAATCTTTATAATTCCCTTGTGAATAATGGCAGAGGAATTACTTTCTACTTCAGGAGACATATCTTCAATGTGAAGTTCAGAAAGGCTTTGCTTAACAAAGATCTAAGATTTGCAAGGGACCCGGACAGATCTTTTGGTTCAGGATTTCCTTCTTCGAAAAGATAAGACATAAAATCATTTTACCAATGATGCAAGAGAATTACAGAGACATTATAATATCCTTTTCAAAGCTATGGTACTGTGTGATTTGGGGAGTGGGACAAGTGGAGGATAGAAACTACATCCTTTGCCTATTAAGTAATTATTTTTTGCATTGAAACAATACAGAGAAAATCCCTAGGCTTGAGTCATTATGGCAGAACGTAGAACAACTTGATAAACATCTGTGTACCTGCCATTCACAAAACCCTGTACAGAGAATGGGATACTGCATAGAGGACTCTATTAAAATATAGCTAGTGATAAATGCCTTGAGGAGGAAAGTATAATAGGTTGAGAGTTAGCTGAAAACAGCTTCTCCAGTGGCGAGGAAAACTGCCAAGGGAGAAGGAGGATTTGGTGTGTGCCATGCAGGTTGGAAAAATATTTTCATAAACAGAAAAGTGTAAAAGTGTGAAATCCCACACAAATAAGTTTACTTCTTTACCACTATCTTTGCCTAATAAAATATGAGATTTTTCAGGAGTAAGTTGAGTCATTTAAAGAGAGAGAGATTTTAGTGACATGAATTATAATGAAACCATATTTTCTGGTTTCTGAATTAGTTTGGCTAAATATTCATCTTATATTGTGCTTATTTTTCACAATTAGATATTTCTCCCCCACTTCCATAATAAATGATGTATATAACTTATCACTTAGTATAGCGATGATTATAATATCTAAAATATAGCACTTCCTATACACTTGTCTTTCTTTGAGTTAAGCACTCTACATGAATTTTTGTATTTTTGTTATTGTTTGTTTTTTGAGAAGGAGAGAGAGAGAGAGACAGAGAGAGGGGGACAGAGGATATTAAGTGGGCTCCGTGCTGACAGCAGAGAGCCCAACATGGGGCTCAAAATCATGAACTCGAGATCATGACCTGAACCAAAGTCAGATGCTTAACCAACTGAGCCACCCAGGCACCTCAACGTGCATTTTTGTCTTTAAATGTGTAGATAACACTGGGGTTTTAATAATTAAATAATTTAATAATAGTGATATTACAGTTAGGAATTGAACCCAGTATTTCTGATAAGAAAATGATTCACGCTTTTTGATAATTTTTTTGAATACCCAAGTGTCTTTCTGAAAAATAAAAAACACACATTAGAGAAGAAAGGAGTTGTAAATAATCTGGCCCAGTGGTTTTCTAGGTACTTCAGGGGATAGGAGAGGGAGGGATGAATGTGCAGGGTGGAGATCAAGAACCATGTTTCATTGCTATAAACTTAATCATATTGTGGCCAAAGGCAAAGTACATTCACTCCCTCCCAAGAATCCTCCAAATCTCATGCCATTATGCTTCAGAATCAAAGTCTAAAATCTCATCATATAAATCAGGTCTTAGAGCAGATGAGGTTCCTGGGTGTAATCCCGTATGTATAGCTCTTGGGACAAAATCCCTTTCCATTTGTGGACCTGTGAAACACAAGACACAGTACTGGCCTCAGTTCCATGCAGTGGTAGGTGAAGCACAAGATAATAAGCTATAAATGTACAGTTTAAAAAGTGAGAAATGGGGCACTTGGGTGACTCAGTAGGTTGAGCGTCTGACTTCGGCTCAGGTCATGATCTTATGGCTCTTGAGTTCGAGCCCTGTGTCGGGCTCTGTGCTGGAGCCTGCTTTGGATTCTGTGTCTCCCTCTCTTTCTGCCCCTCCCCTGCTTGTGCTCTGTCTCTCAAAACTAAATATATGTTTTAAAAGAAAAGTGAGAAATAAGAGGCAAAAATAAGTCCTTGTTTAAGAGGAATTCTGGTCTTTCTGGGAAAATGTTAGGAATTTTTTGGTTACATTTCAAAGTTTAAGAATAATTATTTGTGGCTTACTACTCCATCCTCTGGTTTCTTGGTTTCATCTTCTTTTCCATGAAAGAGAGCTGCTTGCAGGTATATAGTTTATCAGTCTGCTTCTCACCTATTATGGACTGAAAGCTTGTGTGTCCCCAGATTTCTATGTTGAAGTTCTAACCCCTGATTGTAGTGGAGATGGGGCCCTTGGGCAGTACTTGGGTCAGGAGGGTGGAGCCTCATGAATGGTATTAGTGCCCTTAGAAAAGAGGCCCCAGAGAGCTCTTTTGCCCCTTCTGCCCTGTGAGGACACAGCATAAAGATGGCATCTATGAGCCAGGAAGTGGACTCTCACCAGACACTTAGTCTGGCACCTTGATCTTGGCCTTCCCAGCCTCTAAAATTAGGACAAATAAATGTTTTGTTATTTATAAACCACCTGGCTTATGATATTGTTGGTATGATTGCCTCAATGAACTAAGAGATGGTCAGTAGAATTTTTGAGGTTCAACTACATCCTTTGGTATTTTCTCTGTCTCTTTCAGTCCAAGCTGGCAATGTATCTACTGAAATAATTTTCTGAAGAACCTTATGGATCTCCTGTGGATTTCAGTGGGGTTCAGTCCATTAGACACAAGTCACACTCACAGATATTTTTGAGATAATTCCTGTCTACCTCCTGTTCAGATGTCTGAAGGACAAGACTCTCAATCTCCCTAGGTTGATTGAGAAGTTTGAGAGGATCACCAGGCACATTATTAATTTATTTAAGGGCCCTTTGTGTGACTGACTTTTCAGTCTTTCCTGAGGTAATAACAAAAGGTTCTATAGTGATGCTCTCTGTTTTTCCTTATGCCATACTTTTGAAAGACATTTCTTAATTTTAGCACTCTTTGCAATCTGGAAAGACTCGGTATTTCAAAACCATCAAGATCTGGTTTCTTTTTCCTCCTTCCCTCTTTCTTTCTTTCTTTCTTTCTTTCTTTCTTTTCCTTCCTTTCTTCCTTCCTTCCTTCCTTCTCTTTCTTTTCTTTCTTTCTTTCTTTCTTTCTTTCTTTCTTTCTTTCTCTTCCTTCCTTCCTTCCTTCCTTCCTTCTCTTTCTTTTCTTTTCTTTTCTTTCTTTCTTTCTTTCTTTCTTTCTTTCTTTCTCTCTCTTCCTTCCTTCCTTCCTTCCTTCCTTCCTTCCTTCCTCTCTGACATTCCCTCAATTATCTCTCTCCTTTCACATTTTACTAAATCCAATGCAAAAAATCCAGGTGGTAACTTCAACAATTTGCTTGGAAATCTCCTTAGCTAGATAAACAAATTTATCCCTTTAAATTTTGCTCTCCACATAAATGCAAGAGACAATTTCGCTAACCTTTCTGTCAGTGTAAAACAAGAATACCTTTTCCTCCAGTTGCCAGAAACATATTCCTCACTTGATTTTTGAGCCCTCATCAGCAGTGTCCTTAAAGATCTTATTTTCCTAACAGTTTGTTCAAAGAAATTTAGGGTTTCTCTATAATGCTCCTCAAAATTCCAGCCTCTGCCTCGATGAACTCCACCTTCACATTAGGAGGTATTTCTTTCAGCAGCATCCCACTTCAGCTATTAAAATGATTACTAGTTTCCAAATGCCACATCACAGATTAAGACAAATGTAGTGGTGCAAAACACCCCACACATTTCTTACCTCACCCTTGCCGTGATGAGTGACAAGTCCAGGCATGCCTTACTTCGGTTCTTTTTTTGTGTTTTTTTGTTTTGTTTTGTTTTGTTTTCAAATCTTTCTTTAAATTCTAGTTAGTTAACATAAAACACAATATTCGTTTCAGCAGTAGAATTCAGTACTTTGGTTCTTTGATTAGGGTTTCACAAAGGGACAATGGTCCGGACTGGGTTTTCATCTGGATACTTGCCTAAGAGAGGCTCAGCTTCTCTGTTCAGGTGGTTGATGACAGCATTCATTGCATCTGGCTACTGGATTCATGGGAGACACTTTTCTATTCCCTCACTTTAGTTAGGTCTCTGTTCAAATCTTACCTCATGAGATAGGCTATCTGAAACTATCCCATCACAAACAATGCTTCCTGTCAACTCTAACGTCTTTTTCCTGCTTTATTTTTATTCATCACACTATCGCTTTCTGCCATCATATTGTGTATTAATTTGTCTAATTTGTATCCTATCTATTTGCCTATCATAATGTTAAATCCTATTAGGGCAGGGCTTTATTATTTTGCTTGGCAATGTTTGTTCACCACATTTAATGTTCATCTAAGAGAATGATTCTTATACACTATGGATACAAAACTCTTTTTGAATTAATGAATGGAAGTCAGTTCCTTAATGTCCAATTAGTGAATACTTAGACCAAAGTTATAAAAATAAAATACTAAAGGGGCACCTGGGTGGCTCAGTGGGTCAAGCATCCAACTTCGGCTCAAGTCATGATCTCACGGTCCGTGAGCTCTGGCCCTGCGTCCGGCTCTGTGCTGATGGCTCAGAGCTTGGAGCCTGCTTCAGATTCTGTCTCCCTCTCTCTCTCTGCCCCTCTCCCACTCACACTCTCTCTCTCAAAAATAGATAAACATTAAACAGTTTAAAAAAATAAAATACTTAAAAATTTTTTAATGAAAGTTATCTTCATCAAAATTCATGTAATTTGTTCAGTTGTATTTAGAGGTAAATCCATAGAAATAAATCCCACTATTTTTAAAGTACAGCATTACAAAACTTTAACTTACATGTTTAAGTCAAGAGGAATAAATAACTATACATCAACTTTAATGTTGTAGAAAAATATACTTGGTCTTCATAAAGGAGTTCAAGTCTTAAAGTACATGCATTATCCTTGAACAAAACAAATAAAATATTATGAATTTAGATTTTTCTAAGGATTCTCCTCTCTTAGCACATGACACATGCAGGTACACTCAGAAACACACATATGTATCATAAAGAATCTGGGGGGAACATTACAGTGGCTAAAGTAGGTGGTTAAATTATGGGGTCAGTTAAAATTCTTGAGAGCTGTATGCATTTATAATTGTAAGTTATTATTATTCAGAAATGATTAATGATAGTGAAAAATGCCTAATACCTATGTCTTCTTCCTGTTGTATTTAATTTCTGTAGGATGATGGGGAGCCTCAGTGGTTCAGTCGGTTAAGCGGCCGACTTTGGCTCAGGTCATGATCTCATGGTTTACCAGTTCAAGCCTTGCGTTGGGCTCTGTGCTGACAGCTCAGAGCCTGGAGCCTGTTTCGGATTCTCTGTCTCCCTCTCTGCCCCTCACCTGCTCATGCTCTGTCTCTCTCTCTCTCTGTTCAAAATAAAAATAAAATTAAAACAATTAAAAACCTTTAATTTCTGTAGGATGAAAATATGATTTAAACAATAAGTCGGTTTGTAAATGTATATTCCTCCATGTGTGTGAGAGAGAAAGAGGAAGGTCACTTACAAACATCCTGAAATACAATACGAGAGATAAGAATGATTTCTGTATTGAATGAGATAAAAATTATTTTTGGACTAGTGTGAAAGAGGAAAGCATACATCCTGCCCACAATTCTAAGTTTATCTTAGAATTATTTACGGATATATCTAAATATAGAATATTTAGAGCTAAATTCTAGCTGCAGCCAACACTTTGAACTTACTGGTCAGTATAATTCTTTAACTTGAAAAACAATTTTATTAGTCCTCTTCCAGTGAGAAGTCATAAATGTTAATGAGATTCAGTGTTTTAAAGAAACAAAAAAAAAAAACACACAAAACAAAACAAACAACAGAAAAACACCTGATACACTTAGTGTCCAAACATCATTTAAGATTTGAGTTTTTGGTTGGACTCGGGAATTATTTAACATTCCAGGCCACATTAAACACTGAGAAGTGGTCAGTGAGCAGGATGGCTTGTATCCAGTTTTTGCTGTGACTCTGCCTCATGGAATAACTTTTTGACAACTTAAACTGTCTGGTTTGAAATTTCCTCTTTAAGTGAGGGCATTGGACCAGATGTATTCTATATTTCCTTCCTTCTCTATCATTGTCTGCAACTATATAATTTCTTTTCTTTTTAAATTAAGTCCCATTTGGTAGTAATTCTCAATGACTCATGAAGTAGAGTTTAAAATACATTTTCCCTGGAAACAGGAAAAAATTAAAATATTCTAGCATAGAACTATACTGGTTCAAAATTGCATTTCCATATGAAATTAGGTCACTAGTTTTGCCAAGGCATTTCAACAATTGTAGACATTTCATCACCTTGGAATTAAACAACTGGTTAAAATTTTCTGGAGAGAATAATTTTAATATTCAATTAAGTGTATTAAAACCATGTTAAGTATAAACAGCATAAGGATAGTTTTAAAGAAGCAATATTGCCTTTAAAGTTGGGATCCCCAGATAGAACACAACATAATTAGTAACATTTCTAAGTATAGGTGAAGAAAAGTTGTTAGTAGAATTAAATTGGAAAAAAATTGTCAGGACAGTTTACCTGGTGTGAGGTTTCATTGCCTGATTATCAACATACATTTCCAGTATAACTATATCATAACATCTCCAATTTATTACCCACCAAGTTGTGTATTTTTTTTTCAAAATATAGCTGAAAGTTCATTCTAATCTAAGGAACAGATGTGACCTTGAACAATGAATTTCCATATATGAGATTCTATCTTTTTTTTTCTATTAAAAATTATATACAGGAGCACCTGGGTGACTCAGTCAGCATCCAACTCTTGATTTCAGCTCAGATCATGATCCCAGGGTCATGGGATCAAAACCCCCCTTTGGGCTCCATGCTGAGCATAGAACCTGCTTAAGATCCTTTCTCTTTCCTTCTTCCCATCTTCCCTGCTCTCTCTCTCTCTCTCTCTCTCTTAAAAAAATATAATAATTGGGGTGCCTGGGTGACTCAGTCGGTTAAGTGTCCGACTTCGGCTCAGGTCATGATCTCGCGGTTTGTGAGTTCGAGCCCCGCGTCGGGCTCTGTGCTGACAGCTCAGAGCCTGGAGCCTGCTTCAGCTTCCGTGTCTCTCTCTCTCCCTCTGCTGCTCCCCTGCTCATGCTCTGACTCTCTCTGTCTTTCAATAATAAATAAACCTTAAAAAAATTAAAAATATATATGATAATAAAAAAACTGTATACAGAATTGAAAAAATATTAAGCCAAGATAATTTTATAAAACTAAAATCATTAATAATGGGGGTAACCTCTTTAATATTACAGAGTTAAAGAGGTATTTTAATTAACCTATTGATATATCAAGTCACAGAATATTAAGTCAAAGTAGGGCAGAACTTTAGAACTTGTAACTTATTTAGATATAACCTATAGAATTCATCAACAGTTTTATTTATTAAAAAAAATTACATAGTGCTTAATATATGCCAACCAAAGTTCTGAGTGCTTTACAATAGTAGCTCATCTAATTTGCAAATAACCCCATGAAAGAAATGCTATTGTTATCACTTCTAATGGGCAGGTACAGAGGCCAAAGCCTAGAAACTTCAGGTGCATTGCACAAAGTCTCAAAACTAATGGTACAGCCAGCATTCAAACTCTTCACTCTGTGCTCTTAATCACTATAGTAGACACCTTTTTAGCAGAAAATCAGAAGCCTGAGAGTCTATATGACTCACTCAGTATTACTTTTTAATACCATATCTCATGTTAACCTGAGCTGAAGAAAGAAGGAGCAGGAACAGAGTGAGGGGTACTTTTCTGGAGGTTTCTTCATTATGTGAGTTTCCAAAACAGGATGCCGACTAGCACTGATGTGCCCACTGGCCCCCTCCCCCGAGTATATTTTTCATTTGTGTTTGTCTACAATATGAACATAAGAGATGAACAACAGAAAAGAGCAATGCCTCCCCAAACAGGCAGATGTAACTATATTATTTATTTAGTAAGCATGTGTTAGAAGATACAGTTGGACTATAGCAAATTGAAGTGACTGTGCCTCGTCCGTTTAAAAAAAAAAAAGTCAAGTCCTGCCACTTCACTCAAGTGAATTGTTGTCATGCAAGAGTGAAATCCAGGTGTTTAAGATCTCTAGTTTTGACTTGTGTGCAATATTGTCTAATATTAAAATGTTGGCCCTCTTTTGTGTTGGGGGATAGACTAAGACTATCTAAAATAAGCTCCAGACCTCTTTGGCAAGAATGTTTTGACTTCAGCCATAAATAATTTCAGACAGGAGTTTGATTGTGTCTTTATTGGTTGGAAGGTCACCGCATGCTTCTATGAAACTTTATTTAAAACAGTTATTTTCTGGTTTGTGTGTGTGTGTGTGTGTGTGTGAAGCAATTTGGAAGTACAAAAAGTAGAATGTTGAATGCAGGACAATTTTCAATACATTTTTTATAGTTGGAAAGTAGGCACATAAATCTTACTTCTATAGTTTTAAAAATAGATTAAATCTGTTCTTGCTTGAAGTAATTACACTATTGTGCACTCACATTTACCTAAATTAATATTTAAGGATGGAGCCAATTGAAAGTGAAATTGAATTAAACTAAGGTATCATATTGCACTGTGTGCTGATGGTTTGTAATTGATCAGATATGCAAATGTCACTCTATAAATGTAATAAGCTGTGCATACAAAATGGATCAAATATAAGATGCTGTAGACAATATAACATGTCATTAGAATGTAAAATGATACGGCACAAGAAGATTGAGCTCAATTGCTTAATAAATACTGTAGTAAAATGTAATAGCTTTTAAAGGGTATTTGTGGAATGAAATTGGGAATCCAGAAACAACATTTCATATAAATGTGTCTTATACATTTGAAAACCCAAAAGCTTCATGCATCAGGCAGAAGTTAGTAGGTTAATAAATAATGGAATTAATTTCTATAATTGGTATCAGATGGCTTACCCGCACACAATTCTCGTGTCTAGTGTACCTGTGATCATCCTGCTGACATAAGTTCATGCTTTTTAAATAATTTCTGAAGTGAAACTTTACAGAGTGCTGTGTAAAAGCCTCAAATGTAACCTTCATAGAGTGCAAACTTCGAATGGACTCTGCACGTACAGCACACCTTCACTATTTTTGGGTGGTTTTTTCAACTCCCACACCACTTTTTATCCTCTCCCTCACCCAAGGAAGGCAAGTTAATCTTAGCAGTGGGAAAAAATAGGTCTTCTGTGGAAATATATGGTTGGGAATGGGGCTGTTGAGAATTTTGCTGCCACTTTCTTGCCTAGGATCATGACTAAAACCACTAGGCTTATTGCTAAATCAGAATGAACCTTACGTGCAGCATGGTATGGTGTGTGTGTTTGATTTCAAAGTCTGGCCATTATGTACTAGGTCATGCACTACAAGCCATTATCTTGTTTAATGATTATAATGGGCTCCTTTTTTGGGTGCTGAAAATCTGAAGCACAACATTCTACCCAGATCCTGAGCCAGCACTTAGACATATCAAGGCTTTAATTTCCTCAATTGCTTTTAAGAATTCCATAGTATATATTGTCTCCATAACATGGTGGATGACACTCATTATATTTTTCAAGAATTATGCCAAATCCTAGAAGCCAAAGCTACAATAGGAGGGGGTGGGAAGTATGAACTAAGAAGTCATGCAAGACAATCTTAAAGCAGGGAACTGTGTGGAATGAGAAGTGAAATTAGATTTGTATTTTATATTTAGAGGACGGCCAGACACAAGTCTAGATTCAACTCACTGCCAGGTTTCATACAACTATGAAATAACTGAAGGCTGTTGTCATCTTTGCTCATCTATTTTTGTAATACCATATAACCCAGTTGGTAGATTCAGAGAGTACTTCTCAAATAAGGCAGAAGTTATTTTAGATAATTTGATATTTCATGTTTTTAAAAAGTCTTGCAATACTCAAAATAAGGAGGTAAGTTGCTAGAATTTTATTATATGTGTTTACACTTGTTCCAGCCTTTAATGGTTTCTTTTTATTTAAATTTGTGTAAGGATGGTGAAAATGTATTGTAAATTCTTCAGTGTTTGAAATTCTACCCAACCTTTCCTTGAAGTATAGTCCTCTTCTGTTCAATTCAATTCTTTCCTAACCTAATGGGTTGTTTTAGGATAAAAGTCCAGCCTATCTGAGACAATGAATCATTAGCAAAACATTTCTGTATGTCTTATAGAATTACCTTTGGACAGGCAAGAATGCTTTCACTCTTAAAATTTGCCCATGCCCAATCAGAAAGAGCCTTCAGATAAAATCTTGTTTTAGAAGACCAACCACAACCAGACTTGATGAATCCATTCTGAATTTTGTTGGATTTGGAAAGCAATATGGATAAGGCCAGGTCTTTGGAAATTTTATAGTGCTTTTCTCTAATAGAAAGGGAAAATAGCTTTGAAATTTTTGACCCTCTTGGCCAGATTCTTTGAAAGTTTGAAATAAATGCTGAAAATAAAGTATAGTCCTACTGAACTAACCAAACACTATGGTAGCATACAAGTGTCTTACACTGTTATGGAGACTCTACATACAATGGAATTCTTAGAACAAACGAGGGAATCACAGCCTTGATGTAAATAGGGAATCAATAGAACATAGGTGTTTAATCATGCTATGGCAAACACAAAGGTGTGCAAAACATAGCTCTTAAGGAGCTTGTGAAGAGGGAAAAATTGAGCGCTATACTTAGGAGAGAATACACATGGAATTCTTTGATAGTGTGGAGGGAGGAGAGAATACGCATGGGTGAGGGGACTTTAGAGGCCTTGGAAAAGAAGAGATGACATTTGAATTGCTCTGTGCTAAGAATCTCCATTCTGTGAAGGACAAAGGACAGCTACTGGAGGTTATTTCACACAGAACAAAATGGGGGTTCAAAGGTCTGAGGTATAAACCCTTGAATTTTTTCTTCTTTGCTTGCAGAAAAGGTAAAGTGACAGTGGTGACAGGATCATCTGCTGTGGGTGTAAGCTGTTAACCAGAAAACCCAGCGTAGGTTATTACGCTCAGGAGGGATGTCTAAAAGTGTGTCACAGGAAGCAGCATAAGGTCAGTGACTTCTGTGCTTTAGGGAAAACTTTATTTGGCAATTAAACTGGAATTAGCTCCATTCTTGCCAAAAGCCACAACCCCTTGAGGTGTTATTGAAGAAAGCTACCTGACTAATCAACCGAACTAACATTGTGGCCAAGATTCTGGTGCCTCAAGTGGGTTGAACCAAACAATCAGTGAACTTACATAATGGCATCCGCGTGAGTCCTAATTCGGCCAGCGTGGTTCTTAAGTTGCAATTTCTCCAAGTTGGAAGAATCCAGAATTAGGTTGGTTGGTTTCTTGCTTGCTTCTATGGCTGTTTGCATACATTTTGCTTTTGTTTTTGTTTTTTGTTTTGCTTTTCCTTTTCAAAATATTGAGGGCCAGGGGAGGGAAATTATCTGCTTAACGTGTTTTCTGGATTTTTTTCAGAATATTCCTCTGACTTTTTTCATAATATCTTCAATTTATAGCCTAACACATGAACACTCCTAAACTGGCATAAGTAACTGGAAGGTAATACAAAAGAGGAATGGAATGTTGAGACTAGAGGTGGGTACCAGTGAGTGGAAATGCAGAGCTCTGAACACTGGTTGATGTACCCATCACTAGTAAAACTATGAAGTCACAGAATAAGCCTGAATGCCTTCCTGGGTTCTCCAGGGCACTTTATAGTTTTCCTGGACACAGATCACTACTGTCTGACTGAACGCCTGTTTAAGCCAGCCAGTTATTGTTGAGCTTCTATTATGTTTCAGGAATTATGCAAATGAATAATGGGTGGTCTTTCACCTCAAGTTGCTTATAGTGTAATTTAAGTCAAGCAGACTGACTAAAACAGGCGATTTTAATTTTTTTTTTTTTCAACGTTTTTTATTTATTTTGGGACAGAGAGAGACAGAGCATGAACGGGGGAGGGGCAGATAGAGAGGGAGACACAGAATCGGAAACAGGCTCCAGGCTCCGAGCCATCAGCCCAGAGAAAACAGGCGATTTTAAACCAGTGCAGTGACAGAGCTCTGAACAGAGTACTTCTGTGGTCTTGAGAGAAAGGCTCAGGAAAATATCCCTGGAGAGGGCACTACTTCCAGTGAGATGAATTACAGGATGCCAAAGCTAGATTCACTTCAAGTGAGGTCAACGGCATCAAGCCAGTATCTATCCCTTACAGTATATTTGTGCATAAAGAGTTTTATGCATATTTACAGACGTATGTGTGTATTTATATATATATGCCAAATGCACATATATGTGCATGTGATTGTATGTGCTTATTTGTATTTATAGACACACACACACACACACACACACACACACACTTCACATTACTCTTAGAGTTTAATTGAAACATGGCCTCTAAGGGATAATGGAACACCCTAGTTTAACCTGGCTCTTCTTTTGCATAATCACCCCCCCTACACTATTGTGACAGAGAGAAGTCATAGGGGGAACAATTGCAAGGTTTACTCCAAGCCTCCAAAGTCGTTTTAGGGTTATGTCCCACTTAACGTCATGAGTGGAACAGTTAAATGGCGCTGAGGGCTCACTTGAGATGTACTATCAGATGGTGTATTATCTAGGTAGCCCTGAACAGGTTTTTCAAAACGGCTGTGTTGCCCTGTGGCCACCACCAGAGGGCTCAGCCTGAATTGTTCTTTGAGCAACAGTAGAGCAGTTCCTGAAACAGCAACTTTAAAATATTTTGTCACAGAAGAGGCTGGGGGAACATGAAAGACACAGAAGGGCTTAAAAAGATGCCACCAGAATCAGTTACTAGGAAGTTACTAGCAAAGGAAGTAAATGTTAGCTTCTGGAAGTCCCTGTGTTGACAGTTGCTGTTGCCATGTGCTTCACCAGGAGCATCGGCTAAATTCTGAGGTACTGCTGTGAGAGTAATTGGTCTGAAAGACCATTTCAGAGGCTAGACTGGCCATTCATATTCATCATCCTAATATATTAGCCGCAACATCAAGGGGAGCATTGAAATGTGGGATCTTTCTTTATATTCCTTACAAACAGTAAATTATTTCTCAGTAAGGAATACTGGAATAAGTAGGATTTTCAAATGGAAAGATAGGGCTTTGGATAGACGGAAGAGAGATGAAGTCTGTCATTTGTTAGATGATGCCTACATTTGTTCACTTGCAAAACAGGGTAACTCCCACTTCTAATATGTAATTAGAATATATATGTTTTAAAGACTGTGTGTGTGTAGGAAAGAATAACGTCCCTAAAGATGTCTGCATTCTAATCCCAGATCTGTGACTATATTACCTTAGATGGAAAAAGGGAATTTGCAGATGTGACTTAAATTAAGGATTTTGAGATGGGGAGATTATTTTGGATAAGGGGGAATAGGACCTGTGTAATCACAAGAGTCATTATAAAAAGGAAGTGAGCAGATCATAGCAGAGAAAAAAGAGATATGAAGACAGAAGCAGAGGTTGGTGTGATATGTTTTGAAGGTACAAGAAAAGGCCATGATCCAAGGAATATAGCATCCAAAAGCTGGAAAAGTCAAGGAAACAGATTTTTCTTTGGAGTATCCAGAAAGAATGTAGTCATGCGGATACCTTGGTTTTATATAAAATCATAGAATCATTTTAGATTTTATGTAAAACTCATCTTAGAATCCTGACATCTAGAATTATAAGATAATGAGTTTGTGATAATATTTTTACAGTGGCAATAGGAGACTAATAGAAACTATTACAATATCTATCACAGACAAATTGTTCCATAAACCGATATTATATTATTAAGTCCTTTATATCATATAAAACATATTCTTTCAAAAGTACATGTTTAAGAATCAATAACATATTAATTTGTTAATTTATTAGCTACAATTTGCAAGCCAACAGACACTGTGAATGATACTTTGCATTTATAAATTCTATACCTCACACCATTATAATCAGTATTACTAGTATTTTTTCTCATTTGTAATCAGCAATACTATAGTCACGCTGAGTACTAAATTCATTCAGAAGTCATTCAATCATTAAAAAATATGTAAAACAAATTGTGTGATTATCTATCTATGTATCATCTTCCTATCTATCTATCTACAATATTTATTCTGGAACCAACATCACATAGTTAATTTCACTTATTATTTATTGAGTGCCTAATGTAACATATACTATTTCTAAATTTCCCCTTCTTTTAACACAGATAGTATTATTATTCCTTTTTTTCCCCCTCATTTGTTATTTAGTATTACCGTAGATGTCAAAATCTGTTCTTTATTATTCAGGGTTCTGTTTAGGGCACAAAGTGGAAAAGTGGCTAGTTTCTCTTTCTTCTCACTTTTAATATTCTGGATTTATTTTTTCTGAAGTATTTCTGACCTTCATGTGATTATAGCAATTTATTTTCCTGCCTTCAGTGGTCTTTATTTACTCATGGTCATTTTGTGGCATCTTAAAAGGGACATGACCTTCCTTGCTTCTAAATATTTTCAACTTATGTTACTAAGAAAGAAGGATATTAGACAAAGTTAAACAGGTTTATTTATATAGTACATATAGACAATGTGTTCCAAAACTCTTGACCATCTGGAGATTAACATATGGCATGCATACTAATTGTAGCCACTCCTATAATTCAGAAAACAGCACTTGGAGCCTGATTCCAGCCCATTTTTGTGATCACATTTTCTGAATCAGAAATTGAGATTTATCATGGTTTTTTTTTTCACATTGCAAATTTATGTCTATGAAAAGTTTTTGAAAAGTAAAGCATTAACTCATGAAAGTAACTTCCACATTTATATACTTTCATTGTACCACTCTAACCTCAGGTGTCAGCATGATAAAGACGGAGACAGTTGATTCATATTTATGTTTACTGTACCAAACAATGTATCAGAATATGGGAGAACTCAATTTATAGATGTCAAATCAATTTAGTAAATCGCTCTACTATGTGAGATACTACTATATAAATAGGATGAGCCGTTATGAAAAAATCAAGATGAAAGTTATTTGTAGAGAAATGAATAGTACATTATTGGTTATTTATTAACTACTATTTATTCCATGTGCTTTTAACTCTAAGGAAGCTAATTATATGGTTCTGGTTTCTCTCTCATATTCATATATCTAATTAAACATGTAAAATTGTCATTCTGAGAAGACACCTCATCAATTACATATTTGTGTCAAATTTGTTCTCTTTTTCCAGTCTTTTGCTTAGATTTTTCCTTATGCTGATAAATGATGCCTATTTATTTTTTGTTTAAACATGTAATGTTCTGTTCTCCATTTCTGCTTTTCCAGAATGTTTTCTCCAACTCCTTGAATGCATACTGATCTATTTTTCCTTGAACTTATGCTGTTTGCAACTATATCCTTTATAATTACATCCTCTTTCTTGATTACCCATTGCCTAGCTATTTGCTCCAACTGCTTTCTGTCAGCAAGTTATTTCCTATTTTAATAAGTTAAGTTTCTCAAGAATAAGAAAAGTGCTTTGTTCCTTTTTTATGAAATTCTCATGTGGTCTGAGATTTTGTCTATTTTATCCATCTTAATTCACCACCAGTATCACAAAGTAGGTGTTCAGGAAATACTTATGGAATCAGTGAAGATGTTAATCATCCTATTTTTTTAGCATTCCATCAGTGTAATTTCTAATAGGCTAAGTTTACTGCCCCAAATATAGGAATCTCCACATTAAGAAGGGAGGAAAATGCTTGAGAATTCTGTCTTGGCTCAATCTCTAGCAATAAGTCTATCGCTGTCTCATGACCTACTGCTTGATTTGGCCCATGAGATTAAAATGCTAGAAGGGTGCCCAGGTGGCTGAGTCGGTTAAGTGTCTGACCCTTGATTTCAGCTCAGGTCATGATCTCATGGTTTGTGAGTTCGAGCCCCACATTGGGTTCTGTGCTGACAGTGCAAGGCCTGTTGGGATTCTTTCTCCCTCTCTCTCTCTCTCCCTGCCCATTCACACTCTCTCTCTCTCTCTCAGCCAGGAAACCAGGCTGCTTGAAGCTAGCAGGGAGGGGATATACGTATGCATAAAAGAGATGGGAAACCAGTAGCTCAGGAACCAGTTGGAAACATCAATGTCTTGGAGTTCCCTGATTATAAACAAATTATAATTTTAACATTTATAAATCTTTTATTTTTTTAGAACTTAAAAGTAAAATCTAAATTATTTTTAATTTCTTTAATGTTTATTTATTTTTGAGAGAGACAGAGACAGAATGTGAGTGCTTAGAGGCAGAGAGAGAGGGAGACACAGAATCCGAAGCAGGCTCCAGGCTCCGAGCTGTCAGCACAGAGCCCGACGCAGGGCTAGGGTCCACAACCGTGAGATCATGACCTGAGCCGAAGTTCGTCGATCAACTGACTGAGCCACCCAGGTGCCCCAAACATAAATTATTTTTAAACATTATGGAATTATTGTTTTTACTATAGAAAGTTTAGATTATCCAAATGCAGTTTTCTTGAACAGAAAGCAAAAGAGTGATATAATTGCATTCACTTATAAACTGAGAACTTAGCTCCTCTAGCCATATCTGAATGAAAATATTTCAGGAATGCAAACCTATCAAAATTGGCTTTCTAATAATGATCATTATCTCTTAGAAATTTTGAGTTTTGGCCACTCATGAGTATAAAAGTTCAAGTCTAACGATCATCCAAGATGCTAAAACTAAACATCATTTATCATACCTGGCTCAAATAAAAGGATTGCATTTTTCCGGTTGAAGTTTGATTCAGCAAATGATTACTTTGTTAAAAATAGCTTGCTAATAGGGAGACCATTTTTATTATTTCACTCCAATTTATAGGTTGAATTTGTATAGTCATGGGAAAATAATTTTACTCTTTAAATAAGTGTAATCCCATATAGTGGGAAGGAAGGAATTTTACTTTTTCCATTTGTCTGTTCAGCTCGATCAAATATATTAGAAAGTGTTCTACCTGTTGATTGTAATGTTTCTCTAATTGGAAGATTGAGGAAAGGACCCAGGAGCCCTACTAAATATGATCTTAGGTTCTGTTTGACCCCAAACTATGTCTGTGTTCCAGAGGGCTTATCAAAAATCACATTCATGTATGCTCAACTTAATCATTCTTGTCTGAATCCATCTTGACAGTTGTTTCTAAATTGATTTTAATGTGAGATCTTTTTTATCAGAAAATGAGTACACTGTATTAGGTTGCTGAGGGAATGTCAAAGGGCGGGAAATAAAAGCTATTTTCTTAATCCCTCTTGTAACATATATGAATTCTAATAAAAACTTTATTTAAACCCCTTTTTTTATTTAAAAAAAAAAATTCCCAAATTTAATTTAGATGTTTTCATTGTTTTCTTGTGGCCAAACTTATAAACGTATAAAACGAACAAAGCACTCTCCAGTTTGAAATAATAGTATTCCTCATATCCTAGTTTTCTTTATTATCATTTAAGTTTGTCCTATATTTGGCTTTCCTCCCCTTACTTTTTTGTTTCATACTATATTTCTGTTTGTTCACTTGTTAATATCCTGGTATGGCTCTCAGCTGCCCTGAGGGTTGAAAAATTCTCTTTAAGTTTACTAGGGCTATATTTGGCTGTTGTTGTGATATAATTGCTATTATTATTTTAATCTCATTAGAATTGCTCGAGAGTTGAGTTAGATAATAATCAAGAAAAGGTAAGCATTTCAGATAAACTCTTTTTTTTTTAATTTTAGTCATTATTTCCCATTTTTTTAGAACCATTAAAATACCTGAAACATGAATCCTTTATTTGATAGGGTTTGGAAATCATAGAATGTTGGAGTCATTAAAAACTTTATGGATTTGATCATTTGGGCCTCTTCTGTTACAGAGATAGAAATATGAGCCTTGTACAGCTAAGAGACTTATAATCACCAATGTTTGGTTTAGAAACTAAAATCCTGGTTTCCTAATCTAAATCTTTCCTTAAAATTTGCTTTGAAATGACTATTATTTCATGAAACACTTAACAGCAATTTAAAACAATCTCCACTCCCTCTATGTGATAAGAATTTCAGTTATCTTGAAAATAAGCGATTAACAACCTTTAAGATGAAAATTACAAAAATGAGGAGAAAATTTGTAAAATCCTTGTTACATATATTCTTAGTCAAATGAAAACATTAGAGCTTCTGAGGCTAGCCTTTCCCTTTCCTTTTTTTATGACTTAACATGCTGAATACTTACATGTAATTATGCTTTCCTATCTTTTCATTAGAAAAATAGGGTTTTTGTATTAGTGAAAGGACAACTGGATTTAACTGAACTGAATGAAGGCAAAAATGTTTAACAATAGAGCCTAGTTGTCTACATCTCACATCCTATCAATGGAACGGTGTGGGCTTCCTTTTACTTGTATACTTCTATTCTTGAATAACTCTAACCAAATGGATTAATAAGATGACAAATATGTTTTCATTATTTTTAAATACTGTTAAATCATTTCTTAGCGGGATTTGAGGCGGAGAGAATTAAGTACCGGATGCATGAATTAGGACCTTTTGAGATCGTGATTTTAAAGAGCTTGACATCCTCTTGTGGCAAGAATATAACGTATTCAAATACAACTCACATGTTTAAAAAAAAAAAGTTCCTTTATTTAAATAAATTTATGTAATTGTTTTGTCATTCCTATTCCAATTGACAGAAGACATATAATGATATGCATGACTGAGAGGTAAACTCTTTACTTAAAGCTGAGTTAGTATTTTTCAATTTAAAGCAGTAGTGTTTTGTTCACCTATCTTTGGGTATATGCTCAGTCTTTCAAAATTTCTAACTCCTATATTCCATGTGTTCGAACACATGAGAATTTATATAGGCAGGAATACTTCCTCAACAAATTTAGACATACAATTTCTGATGAACTGAAACTGACATCTGTATTATTAACATATATTGACATTATTATATTAGTAACATATTAACTGTAGTAACTTATATACTATATATTATATTAAAAATGAATGTAGATGGATATAATAAGGACTTAGAAAGGTAAAGATACAATATTAAAAATATTTTTTAATAAATAGAGATGTAATGGATATTTGGTGTAAATTGGTATAAATTGGTATGAGTAATGAATAATAAGTGATGACAAGTAGAGGCAGAATCTGCTCTGTGTTATGGATCCAGGAGCAGTTGGGAATGCAAGATAGAATTCTGTACTTTACCTATGACCTGAACTAGATTGAGTAGTGATTCCTACCAAGAGAAGAAATAGCACTTATTGTGGGAGAAGATGTGCACTGATATGTCTTAACTCATATAAGA
The DNA here is from genome assembly GCF_046562875.1 of Panthera onca. NCBI lineage: Eukaryota > Metazoa > Chordata > Mammalia > Carnivora > Felidae > Panthera > Panthera onca. The sequence goes on along the minus strand of NC_138342.1, from coordinate 27,317,804 downwards.
CTAGAATAAAGAGGAAAAACAAGACAGTGGATACTCTACAATGGGAATTGAAAGTGGAAATACAATATTATTCGTTGAAATAAAGTCCAGGTGGAACTATTTGTGAGTAGGAGAATAAGTTTTGAAGAAGGAAACATCTTTGCCTTAATTATGGAAGACTTTAGTAATCTTGCAACAGTCATTTCTTTCAACCATAGTATCAGGGTGACAAATGGCAAATGATACGTTCAGAGAAGTGAGTTCTTAGTCATTTATCATTTTTCCATGGAGAATAATATATTATGTAAATAATGTAATACAATACAACATGTATTATTTATATGTATATTTCTATATATTTATATCTAAAACATTCCTTTTCCTTCACATTTAAAAAAAAGTCAGGAATAACTTAGCAACTCTTCCACTTTTAGTTTTCTGTTGCTAAAAGATAAACTGAAGCATATTAAACATTTTGAGTTTATTTGAAAAAAAAATTGATTGGAATTGGACAGAGCCAAACTGGAAGTGAGGAAGCAAAGAAAATAAATTATTGATTGGCCGTAGCCTAAAGACTAATTGGCTGTTTGTGACTGGTTGTTCTTAGGCTTCGATTTTGTAAGTGCATTTCCAGGCTTAGATTTTGATTCACTTACATAGGATGATGTGACATCTGAGACATCTAAGTGTAATGACCTCATATTTTAATTATACTGTCTTGTAAAGTCTAACTTTCTCTGGTTTTATCATGGCATCAGAGGTTTGCATGCTATATTAATTAATTGATAGATTATTAACATTAATTTATATAATTATAGTTATAATGTATTATAATTAATTACTATATTCCTGCTGTTGTTTTCTCATTGTTTCTTTGTTTTTTGGAAAAGACACTGGTGTCAGAGATAAACAAAACCAGACACTAGTTAAAGTGGTAAGGAAAGATTTTGATCAGTAATGTGTTATTACAATAAGGAAAAGAGTCTAAGGTGAACTGAGCTCTGATTTGTGCAGAGATGACAGAGCATTTTATTTATTTATTTTTAAATATAGGAAGTCCCGTTTTTTTAAATTTTATTTTTACATTAATTTATTTTTGAGAGACAGAGAGAGACAGAGCACAAGTGGGGGAGGGGCAGAGAGAGAAGGAGACACAGAATCTGAAGCAGGCTCCAGGCTCTGAGCTGTCAACACGGAGCCCGACGTGGGGCTTGAACTCACAAACAGTGAGATCATGACCTGAGCTGAAGTCAGACGCTCAACCGACTGAGCCACCCAGGCACCCCAATGACTGAGCATTTTAAAGGAACAATGAAGAAATAGCCAACAGGGTGAACAGGGACTCAATTGAGTGAGGAAGTGAAAAATTACAAGTGGGAAAGGGGAAGTTGATCCATGTGAAATCCATGTGGATTTCCTAACTGGTGCTCATCCAAGTTAGGCTCCTACTCTCCCACAAAGACGGAGAGAGAGAGGAGGGTCTTATATTCAGTCATTATCTGGAAAAAAGTAGCAAATTCTTATGGCAGGTTTGAATTTTCCCAGGCAGGTGCTTACAAGGAGACTTAGGGTCATCTTAGTGACATGACCTTGAGTTATTAGAAACTAAACAAGTGTTTTGTTCAGGTCTTTATAGGACAAAACGGAAGCCTAGTCAAAGAAGGGCTCACAGGACATTTGCTGAAGTTTGGTCAAGGACAAAATATTTGTCAGTGGGTTCATAATAGATCTTTGGCATGACTTGGTTAAATATAGTGTCCAACTACATTGTGATGGTAAATTTTATTTATCAGTTTGGCAAGGTTGGGTTGCCCAGTTGTCTGGTCAAACCCTAGTCTAGTCACTGCTGTGAAGATATTTTGTCACTGTGATTGATATTTATAGACAGTTTAAGTAGATTACCCATGATAATGTGGTTGGGCTTCTTCCATTCAGTTGTGGCCTTAATGAAAAGACAGGTGCTTCCTGAGGAAGAGGGAATCAAATCTTGTAATTGAAATACTGCCTGATTTTCATCCAGCCAGTCTGCACTACAAATATTGAACTTACTAGTTCCCACAATCACATGAAACAATTCCTTAAAATAAATCTCTTTCTCTCATTCTCTCTCTTTCTCTCTTTTTCCAAATATATATTTTCTACTATTTCTACTTCTCCTGTGTTAAAACATAAACTGATGCCGGGGTGCCTGGGTGACTCAGTCAGTTAAGTGTCCGACTTCAGCTCAGGTCATGATCTTGTCCTCCGTGAGTTCAGGCCCCACGTTGGGCTCTGTGCTGACAGCTCAGAGGCTGGAACCTGTTTAGGATTCTGTGTCTCCCTCTTTCTCTGCCCCTCCCCGGTCACACTCTGTCTCTCCGTCTCTGAAAAATGAATAAACCTTAAAAAAGAAAAAAAAAAAAAAGATAAACTGATGCCTATTAAAAGTTTTAAGAGTCGGGGCGCCTGGGTGGCTCAGTCGGTTAAGTGGCCGACTTCAGCTCAGGTCACGATCTCGTGGTCCGTGAGTTCCAGCCCCACATCGGGCTCTGGGCTGATGGCTCAGAGCCTGAAGCCTGCTTCCGGTTCTGTGTCTCCCTCTCTCTCTGCCCCTCCCCCATTCATGCTCTGTCTCTCTCTGCCTCAAAAATAAATAAAAAACGTTAAAAAAATTAAAAAAAAAAAAGTTTTAAGAGTTAACTTCAGCAAAATTGATTCAAATCTACCTAGCACATAGAAAGGAGTCCAACAGAGCTGTGCAAACTGAGACTTTTACAGGCAGAAAGGAGAGGGACAAGAAATTACACTAGACAGTGAAGCAGTTGGTTACTGCAAGGCTACTTTCTTTTAGGGGATGGAAGGGGTCTATCAGGCAGATTACCTAACTAGTGCTAATCAAGCAATTCCTGATTAACTGGGGTGGCCCAAACTGTAATTAAGTTAAGTCTCCGGTGATGAAGGGCGTATCACAAACAACTCCATTTGGGCCTGTGGTCTTGTCTGTAACGCTGGAGAACACAACTCCTGGTAAATGGACTCAAGAAATTGATAGAAGTTTTAATAAGAACCAGTTCCCAGGTTTTCAGATCAGATGAATTAACATGAGCAGTGAAATTTCATTAAAAGAATATTGCATGACATCCTTCTGGTAACATACACAGTATTAAGGGTTCCCAGGTTCATACAAATTTCCGATCAGCTTTATTTTATTTATTTATTTATTTATTTATTTATTTATTTATTTGAGGGGAGGGGCAGAGGAAGAGGGCGCATCTTAAGTAGGCTCCGTGCCCAGCGCAGTGCCCCGGATCATAATTAATGTGAGCCGAAATCAAGAATCAGATGCTCAACCTACTGAGCCACCCAGGCACCCCCTCATTTCGGCTTTCTATTGGTTTTAAGGGAATGAGTTACTAAGGTAGAGGAAGTTGTTAATGTTAAAAATGTTACAGGTCCTGAGAAAACTAAAACTGGTACAAAGACGTGAGAAAGGAAGGGTGAGCAACGTACCAATGTAAAACTGACTTCTTTGCGTCCTCCTCCATTTTGATCTGTTATTCTCTCTAGGTTTCGGCTACTGTCTACTTCCCTATTCTCTTCACTAGCACAATAAGGCCTCCGAAATGCCCTCTTCTGTTTTTCAATGTGCTGGATATCATCTAGGATACTGCTGGGCTATGGCTTCTAAGGGACTTTGCAAAAATGTTGAGCTTTAAAACATATACACCATGCAAAATTATTTATTTTATGCTCTGAAACCAATCAAAATGAAGCATGAAGGGGGTGGATAATTTATGGAAGTAATGTGCATTTACTTTACCCAAGAATGGAGAAATTATTTTCCCTAAGTTTGTTTGCTCTCTCAATCCCCATCCTGAATTTCTATATTTTTGTCAGTTTCATTTGTCATAGGAAAACATACCAAGATAGTATTCTCACATAATAATAGTATTGACCCTTTTGCATAAAACAGGTAAAGATAGGGGTGCCTGGGTGGCTCAGTCGGTTGGGCAGCCAACTTTGGCTCTGGTCAAGGTCTCGCAATCTGTGGGTTTGAGCCCCATGTCAGGCTTTGTGCTGACAGCTCTGAGCCTGGAGTCTGCTTCAGATTCTGTCTCTCTCTCTCCCTCTCTCTCTCTCTCTCTCTCTTTCTGCCTCTCCCCTGATTGCTCTCTGTCTCTCTCTCCCAAAAATAATAAACATTAAAAAAAAAAAAAGGTGAAGATACATGTTAAATTGAAAAAATAAAGGCATTTAGCTACTGGAACTATGCAGATAACTTTGTTTCCCAAAGTCTCAATATAAAGGATTTTATCCTGCTCCCCAAAGAGCCAATTTTAAGCTCTTCAAGACAACAGGCCCCAAATGGAGTTGCTTATGAGAAGCCCCACATCACCAAACTGAGAGTTAACTTAGTTACAGTTTTGGCTCTCCCTTAAAAGGAATTCTAAACCAGCCAATCAGGAACTGCCTAATCAGCTCCAGTGAGGGAATCTGCCTGATAGACCCCTTCCATCCCCTAAAGGAGAGTCATCTTTTTTTGTCTACCATAATTTAGTTTTTCCCACTCTTTTCTGTCTCTAAAAGTCTTTCATTTTGTACAGTTCCTCAGAGCTCTTTTCTATCTGCTAGATTGGATGCTGCCCAAGTCACGAATCATTGACTATCACCAATAAGACCTTTAAAATCTATTCAGTTGAATTTTGGTTTTTAGCACTATAATTGCTTGTACTTATTTATTTATTTACTTATTTTAATGTTTATTTATTTGTTGAGAGAGGCAGACTGCAAGTGGGGGAGGGGCAGAGAGAGACAGAGAGACAGAATTGGAAGCAGGCTCCAAGTTCTGAGCTGTCAGCACAGAGCTGGTTGCAGGGCTCGAACCCACAGACCATGGGATCGTGACCTGAGCTGAAGTGGGACGCTTAACCAACTGAGCCACCCAGGCGCCCCAAAATGCTGGTACTTTAAAGTAAACAAAGTGAAATGCATATGGTCACAAGGAGGCATTATGCAGTAAGATGTACCCATTTGTCTATTATTTATTGTTATGTTACTTCTCTAGCAGCAAATTTATGACTCTACAACAGGTGTATCATTTATTCCATAGTTGGTGTTTTCATGTATCTAATTGTCCCCTCAAGAGGTAGATGTCTACATCTTTTTTTAATTACAATTAATGCCAAAAATTATAGTTTCATGTAAAGTCAATTCACTTTGAACAGACATATTGAAAGAAAAATGAAGAGTCTTCAAAGTACTTCAAAACCCTGAATTCTGAAGCAAACCTGAAAACATGCAAAAAGGATATAAGGAAGCAGCACACCCAAAGCCTGTGAAGGTAAGTTGAGTGGAAACAGTGTCACTGTGATAGGTAAAATTTGTTACAAAATACGTATCACTTGCATTTTAGTTTAGTTTAGTTTAGTTTTGTACTAATGACGATCACTAAATGAGATACTGCAATACCGTAATGTTTGGAAAAATTAAGTGAGTGAATTGTCATGAATGTCATTAATTTCAGAGCAACATTAAACACTTAACAAGGCAGCAGATTAAACAGGTTTTGTCTAATGACATTCAAACCCAGCATGTATCTTACTATCGTGAAAAATGAGTTTTCTAAATTCAAAGATCCTGCTAGATTACAGCTGGTTTGGCATAAAGATAACTTTGGAACTCAGCTTTAAGACTCATGCTTGATGGGATGTATGCTACCATGAAGATTTATTTTGATAAATTGTTTCATTGAATTAGAGCATGTGACAGTCACAAGCTTTCTTTGAGATTATCATAAATTTTTAGGATGCGAAATTTGAAGCCCATTACTGCTAATTTCAAAAATATACATTAATGTCAGTTCAGGATTAAAACCTTGCAAGAATAGTACTAAAAAACTCCATGTGTTCTTTGTACAGTTTCCCCAAGTGTTAATGTGTTGTTAGATATCCTTTAGCTTTTGTAGGCTTTCTTTGTGTGAATCCCTTTATGCATCTGTATGGGTATATATAATTATGTTCCTGAATCACTGGACAGTAAGTTGTAGACATGTAGCCCTTTACTCCTACATAGCTCAGTGTTTTCTTTCCAAAAACACAGGCATTCTATTGCATAACCACAGTGAAATTAACAGTCAAGAGATTTAATACTGGTACCAGTATGAAAGCCATATGCAGATTTTGTCAATTGTTTAAATAATATATTTTATACCAAAAGTAAACTAGGGTTGTGAAATGCATTTATTTCTCACGTCTCTAGTTTCCTTTAATCTGTTACAGTTCCTGAATCTTTCTTTGTATTTGGACAGTGTCATGATCAAAGAATTCAGACTAGTTATTTTGCAGAAGTTCCCTCAATTTGGATTTATCTGATGTTTCCTCATGACTAGATTCAGGTTATGCACCATGGGGGCACAATGACAACAAAAGTGATCTTTTATCCTTCTTGGTGCCTTGTATTAGTAGACAGGAAATGGTAGTGTGTTAAAATATTGGTGATATTAATTTAATGCTTGGTTAAATTGCTGTCTGCCGAGTTTCTACATCATGAAGTTATGATTTTATACGTTTTAATTAATAAACATCCTGTGGAGAGATATTCTGAAAGATATGCGAATATCTTAATATTTCTCAAAATTTCTACCACAAGTTTGAGCATCTATGAGGACTCATGCGTGAATCAATTATTATTACCATGGTTGACAAATTGGGATTTATTTTCCAGTTCTATAACTCTATTTATTAGTTGTTTTTCTGTTATAAAGAAGAGTTTTCCTTTATCTACCTCTCATCTATTATTTATCTATCATCATCATCATCATCATCATCATCATCATCACCATCATCTCTCATTTATTTTGTATCAGTGTAGATCCTTGGAATTTATATTATTAAATAGACTATAATCCTTCACTGTCATTATTTATTTTGAGACTCAAATTGTCCCAGATTTCTCTGGTTTTAGCCCCTCCGAGCTGACTCCTGCTCTTTTTGACCTATCTGATCATTTCTTTTAATACTTGTCTGTTTTCTGACACATCAGGGCATTCCAGAATTATCTTGTTATTCTTCAGCCATATCTCTGGATTCAGGCATTTTGTCACAGCTTGCTTTTTGTGGAGGATTCATTCTATTTTGAAGCCAAGATATGGGTACTGTGTGTTCATTGTTTATGGTTTTTATTGCTTCTTAGTATTTTTAGCTGATAGAACTGGGAAATTATGTAACACACACACACACACACACACACACACAATCCCCATACACATCTCTTTCTAATTCCATAACCACCTATATGGATTGGAACCTAGGATAACCTTAATTCCATCTCAACACCACATGGTTTATTCTATGCTTTTCCCTTCCACATTATAACTACCTTCTCTGACAAAGCTGGTTCTCATCAGCCACAACGTAGCAACATATTTGCTTAGTTCTAAAATGTATAGAAAAATTAATATCTATAGAAAAATATGTCTCTGTAAAAAGGAAGTCTACTAACTATATATATATATATATACATATATATATATATACACACACACACATATATATATATATATAGATATATATACACACACACACGCACACACACACACACAATATATTTATGTACTACTTTTAGGTTAGGTCATATAGTCCAAATAATGTGTTCAAAATACACGTGCGTTGCTTCTTCCCCCCCACACACTCTTCAGTGTACTTGTATTTTTGCCTTAAAATTCAGTTTAACTTACAAATTGTTTCTGGTTTTAATCAATTTTAAGGTTTTCTTTCAAAATTTCCGATTTTAATTTTTTCTCTTTAAGTGTGTAAAACATTAGCATGTTTTTAAAATCAGGATTGTACCAAAAAGAGAAATTTGGAAATGTGCCACCTTCTTACCTCCTTTTCTCATTCTCATCCATTACATGTAGGTAACCAATCTCATTAATCTTTGACTTATTCTCATGATATTTCAGTTTCTAATAGCTGAACCCAGTTTTCCTGACATCAATTCCTGACTTTTTTTCCCCATTAAATAGGTCATTTCAGTGGATTGAAAGATTGTGTTTTTAGTATTAGAGTGTAAAGGAAGATACATGTATTTTGGAGTGACCATAACAGACTCATGTTTGGATTTAATATTTCTATTTACTAATTGTGCAAGAAGCTTAGGTTTTCTGATACACATTTTTAAAAATGAGAATATTATCAGTTTTACAAAGTTGCATGTTTGTGTAAAATAATCTATGTAATTTGCCTAATACTGAGCACTCACTATTTAGACTTTCACAATACTTGACAGCTGCAATTGTTTCTAGTACTGACCTCATTTCTAAAGTAACACTACATGTTCTCCTCCTTACAAACACATGGTATTCATTAGCAAATCAATATAACAGTCTGTCAATAAATTGTTATTGAATAAATTGTTATTTTTCACTCAAAAATAAGACAGTCTTTTTTTAATATGAAATTTATTGTCAGATTATTTTCCATACAACACCCAGTGCTCATCCCAACAGGTGCCTTCCTCAATGCCCATCACCCACATTCCCCTCCCTCCCACCCACCCCCCATCAACCATCAGTTTATTCTCAGTTTTTAAGAGTTTCTTATGGGTTGGCTGCCTCCTTCTCTAACTTTTTTTTTTCCCTTCACCTCCCCCGTGGTCTTCTGTTAAGTTTCTCAGGATCCACATAAGAGTGAAAACATGGTATCTGTCTTTCTCTGGATGATGTATTTCACTTAGCATAACACTCTCCAGTTCCATCCACGTTGCTACAAAGGGCCATATTGCATTATTTCTCATTGCCAAGTAGCATTCCTTTGTGTATATAAACCACAATTTCTTTATCCATTCATCAGTTGAGGGACACTTAGTCTCTTTCTATAATTTAATGAAAAGGGAATTCAACTATACTTATCAACAAATAAGAAATAAATTAGAAAAATCCTCTCATGTAAAGAATGATAGGTTTGTTTTGCAATTTTATATTTTGACATTTAAAGTGTCTTTGCAATTAAGAGTATTCACAGAATATGATAACGTTACTAACATGATATTCAAATGTGCTGTTTATTTTATGAAGTGAATAATTTATCTCTTAGTCTCAGTGGTTGACTCTAGAATGTGGACGTAACCATTTGACTGCATTACCACTGAAACTTCAGGAAACTTTCTACTTTAATAGTTGAAGGACATTTACCACAGAGGTAAGGTCACTAGAATCCTTCAGGTTAGCTTCTATTAGTAGAAGTAGGACAGCGGCTGACAATTTTTTTTTCTCAAATAGGAGACAAAATAAGTTATGCAAGTAATATGTACCTTAAGAAAAGTACATTCTACACTGGACATGCAGGCTTTAGTGACATTTTAAGTAGAAAGGTTGAAGGAATCAGGTCCATTTTGGAGTAATTTTATAAGCTAAAGTAAGATCGATCCATTCTGCAACAGGAAGCTTCTAGACCACAGTAAAAATAAAAGCAGCTTATAAAAGTGATGTAACACTACAAAAATCTATGCTTTGGTCAGGAGAAAACGCTAAACTTAAAACATTGCTAAGACAATATTTCACTCAATTCTCTACTGTGACTACGTGCCTGTGCGCATGTGGACAAAAGAATTTCCTTGATATTACTGAAGTGGCTAATCAGTTTGCTTGTTTTCTGTACTTGCCCTAGATCATCAGCCATGAATAAGAATCTTGCTTAGTCTTAGGGGACAATGGCTCATTCTTTCTTGCAACACATTTAAAAAAAACAATTGTGCATATACGTGTCTGAAGTATCTGTTGTGATTAGAGCATTTGGCCAAGGAAGAGCACTACTTTTTTTTCCCAGGCCATACTCTTTCTTTCTCTTCAACTTTGGGAGAACTGAGCAGGGGCTCATGATGGACAGGTTTTTGTTTTGTTTTATTTTGTTTTGTTTTCTAGAGAGACATGACTTGAAACTGTTAACTGGTTTATTGGCGAAAGTTCCCTTCATACGAGTCTACTGGCTTTCATGTCTTTTTTCATTTACTGAATACAAGTAAATATTTATACTAGGAAGATGTTTTTAGCTACAAGGAAAAATGTATCTAATAAATGTTCATCATAAAAAGTCATTTTTATTTTTTCCATTTCCATTGAAAAATACACGCAAGCAATGATTTGGCAGAATTGAAAAGCTTTCTGAAGCCCATGGTCAGTGAAAAACTAAATGCTGGCCTGGGGCACATCTTTATGAAAACAATTAACAAGACTTTTCCCCCCTAGAATTAGATTTTGCCATTTAATGAAAAATGATTCATGTGGATTCAATCAACCAAAATATAACAGTGTTTACTTAGCTATTACCCTTAAAAGTGGTTTTAGACCTTGAATAGAAATATCTTGAGTCAGGAAAATCTGACTCCCCAGGGAACATTTTAGGAAGAGTAACTCTGAAAAGCTGAGTTAAAATCATTTTGGTTCATGAAGTGCACTTTGATCATTAACTTGGAACCCTTATCACAAGAAAATCCAATATTCAAAGCAGTACTGGGGGAGAAATGAAATAAAAAGGAAATAACACTACTCTATTTGAAGTGGATTTTAAGTTAGAATTTGGCACATGCTGAAAACAGTTCTCATGCTGAACGCTTTCTTTCTTTATTTTCCCCGGTGGGACTATTATATTAGCAGTTGCATTGTGGATGCAGATTTTCTAAAATGATTGCCTTAATGCCAAATTATTTTCCTGGTGGTGATTTAGACTGTGGGGAGGTGTGCCAATTCTTTTCTGGCTACTGGACAGTATAGAGGGCACGTTGTTATTAGAACTTTGGTTTGTTCCATAATGATCTCAAAATCTCCACCTAACCCCCCTTCCCCCCACCAATTCTTTCTCTCTTGTTTTCTCTCGTTTCTTCTCTCTTCCATCTCCTCCCTAGTGCCACCTCCCCGTTCATGATGGATAGTTACATTTCAGAGGTCTCCTCGAAAGGGCGAGTTGTTGGGAAGAGTATGACAAATATAAATTTTAATCCTAGATGTATTTCCTGCAAGGTCTGTGATTTCACTGATACTCTATACTTTTGACTCTTCCCTTCTTGTTTTAATGGAGAATAAATAATTATTTTGTAGGACTTTTGTAAGTCCTGATTGAAATAACATATATGGCTTCTTCAGTACAATTTGGGTAAAAAATCAGCTCCATTCCTTTTTTCCTTGACATAACAAAGAGCCATGGAAATATATATCATAATGTTCCAGGCCTCACCGAGTCCAGAGTCGTTATATGCACTTACAAGTGTGTGTGTGTATGTGTGCATAATGTCAGTTACTGACCTCTATCTACATTTATTCTTATAACCTAGTTCATAATTTACATGATAATAGAGATGTGTCGCTTTCATATGTTGGTTTTTTATGCTTTTCTAGGTCCTATTTATTTGATTCCAAATCTGTAGGAGCACAGCCTTAGATTCTCACACTGTCTGAAAAGAGTCAGCCTGCTTTACACCATGCTGTTCTATAACTAACCCAGTTTCAAGGGAAGTACCGTGAAAACAATCAGGGAGTATAGGTAGATCTCTTCTCCTTATTTATATTTATGCAACGTTATAATGTGTTTTTTTTTTTTTGCTTTCTCATTAGACTGCAATGATTCTTGAAGTCATTTCTTTTCATTTTGTAACTATCCATATTCTTTACAATTTGAACATCTGTGTAATGTTCTATATTCTGTGGTTGCTTGCTCTTAATCGCGCCTCTGCCAATGACCTTGAGCAATTTTTATCTCTTTATATCTGTTTCCACATTTGTAAAGCTGTGATTAGAAAATCTTCTTTTCCCCTAAAGAGACATAAGTGTAGGGCATTTAAAAATGTTGGAAGAGGATTGATGATCAAAAAATAAAATGTAAATAAAACCTGTACTTACTTATATCACAGGCTTTGAAACTGTTATGATTCCAGAAATGTTAGGGAAGATGTGAGTTGTAAGGTAGTACACTGAACTGGAAATATCAAGTTGATATATCTCATTTTCTCACCTGGGATACAAAGTTATTGTTAAGATTTCAAAGTCAAGGCTGTATACCTTATGCTATGCTCTCAGGAATAAGAATATTTATTTTGGACATTGTCTATGGATCATTTTGAGACTCCACAGATAGACCTGTAAAATTGCTTATAAATACACACTAATTAGAGACCCACATTCATCGTGATTGAGGAAATCTGAAGTCAAATGATTAAAAGACTATCTGTGATCCAAACAGTATTCTTATTCTGTTTTGGCCTTGATTCACTCTTTATGGAGACAATATAACATGACTTATTTATTTGAATTTAATCAACTGAAAGTTAATGAAGATTATTATTTTTTAAATAGATTGTGGTTATTTACATATGACCCACATATTGGATACGGTCTCCAATTAGACTATTCTTTTTTGGGGGGTGAGACATTGTGGCACAATCTCCCACCTACTTTATTTCTAGAATTTGTCCTGTTAAAATGTCCATCAGTTATACCTAAGAGTCTCCATGGTGGTATCTTATAAAACTCTAATAGTTTTGTTGTGGCACATTTTCCCTTTTTGCTTCTATGCACCATTACTCGCTTGTTATAGAAAATCTCCATGAAGTTGTTTGGCAAAACCTTCTTTCCACCTTTGCCTGCCATTAGTATGGCACTGGCCATGGTAAACATAGTGACTGTAGTTGAGTATGCAGCTTCTGGTTCTCAGAGTGCCCAGATGTTGCTTAGTTCAGTGCAGAAGCTACAGAATGGCTTATTTCTCATCTGAAGGCATATTTTGAAGTACTTCTTAGGACTAAAATATTATTAGTTGACTCATAGAAAGTATTTCTTCCAGTTTTTCATCTACTATATATTCACAGATGCCTAAACCCAGTTCGATTGGTTTAGATGAAGCCACGCTTCGGATCCCTCTCACTTTCCTTCCCACTACCAGTCAGTTTAGATAAATGAGCATCAGCAGTGGCGATTCCATGTAAATCAGTGACTATAATAATTAATTTGGGAGAAGAAAAATGAGGAATTGTGCCAAGACATGATGTAAGTATTTTTCCTTTATTTTTTATTAATTTTTTAATGTTTATTTATCTTTGAGAGAGAGAGAGGGAGACAGAGTGCAAGTTGGGGAGGGGCAGAGAGAGAGGGAGACACAGAATCTGAAGCAGGCTCCAGGCTCTGAGCTGTCAGCACAGAGCCTGACACGGGGCTTGAACCAACAAACCATGAGATCGTGACCTGAGCCGAAGTCAGACGCTCAACAGACTGAGCCACACAGTCGTGCCAGTATTTTTCTAATAACAGTTATTAATATCTAATTAAGTAAAAAGAAGATTCCGTAACCTTTAGAAGTAATCGAGTATTCGATCAATATTGCTATAAAATTATGATATGAAAAAATTAAATTAAAAGAGACAAATTTCTTAAAAATTGCTATATTATCCATTAATGTATTCTTTAATGATTAAAATATTTAGTGTAAATGAACTCTCTCTCTTTTAACAACCTATACTGTAATTTACTTTACATACGTGTTTTTCTGGCTTCTCTCTTAGGAACACTGTTGCCATTCAGGTGACTAAGTTCATGTTTGACCACGTCATCCTCACTACCTCGTTGCTACGATTGGTTGATTTTTCAATATACACAATCTCTAGAATCCACTTTCTCTCATAATAATTATTTACATTTTTGTTACATCTTCAATTAATCTGAAAAGGAAATTACATTATTTTAGCCTTTCTTTGCTTCAGTCGTGCTTACACAATAATGTGAGATTATTGTTAACCAGCTATTGGCATTCTGGGATTTGAGGTTTTAGATATTTTGATTCAGGTGCCGGCAAGGTTTGAAATGTGATCATTGACTAAAGGCTGCTGAAGCAGTTGAAATAATGGACCTTTTCACTGAGGTTGTCGAAGTCACCTTTTATTTATTTATTTATTTAATATGAAATTTATTGTCAAATTTGTTTCCATACAACACCCAGTGCTCATCCCAACAGGTGCCCTCCTCAATGCCCATCACCCACCCTCCCCTCCCTCCAATACCCCATTAACCCTCAGTTTATTCTCAGTGTTTAAGAGTCTTTTATGGTTTGGCTCCCTCCCTCTCTAACGTTTTTTTTTTTTTTTTTCCCCTTCCCCTCCCCCATGGTCTTCTGTTAAGTTTCTCGGGATCCACATAAGAATGAAAACATATGGTATCTGTCTTTCTCTGTATGACTTATTTCACTTGGCATAACACTCTCCAGTTCCATCCATGTTGCTACAAAAGGCCATATTTCATTCTTTCTCATTGCCACGTAGTACTCCATTGTGTATATAAACCACAATTTCTTTATGCATTCATCAGTTGATGGACATTTAGGCTCTTTCCATAATTTGGCTATTGTTGAAAGTGCTGCTATAAACATTGGGGTACAAGTGCCCCTATGCATCAGCACTCCTGTATCCCTTGGGTAAATTTCTAGTAGTGCTATTGCTGGGTCATAGGGTAGATCTGTTTTTAATTTTTTGAGGAACTTCCACACTGTTTTCCAGAGCGAATGCACCAGTTTGCATTCCCACCAACAGTGCAAGGGTTCGCATTTCTCCACATATTCTCCAGCATCTAGTCTCCTGATTTGCTCATTTTAGCCACTCTGACTGGTCTGAGGTGCTATCTCAGTGTGGTTTTGATTTGTATTTCCCTGACGAGGAGTGACATTGGTGCTGGGAGAACTGGACAGCAACATGCAGAAGAATGAAACTAGACCACTTTTTTATACCATTCACAAAAATAAGCTCAAAATGGATGAAGGACCTGAATTTGAGACAGGAAACCATCAAAACCCTAGAGGAGAGAGAAGGAAAAAACCTCTCTGACCTCAGACGCAGCAATTTCTTACTGGACACATGTCTAAAGACAAGGTAATTAAAAGCAAAAGTAAACTATTGGGGCCTCGTGAAGATAAAAACCTTCTGCACTGCAAAGGAAACAACCAACAAAACTAAAAGGCAACCAACAGAATGGGAAAAGATATTTGCAAATGACCTATTGGACATAGGGCTAGTATCCAAAATCTATAAAGAACTCATCCAACTCCACACCCGAAAAACAAATAATCCGGTGAAGAAATGGGCAGAAGACATGAATAGACACTTCTCTAAAGAAGACATCCAGATGGCCAACAGGCACATGAAAAGAAGTCACCTTCGATTTTGATAGCACCTGTGGGTAAGAGAAGGAATACAATCCAGGTTCTAGAATCATCGGTGAAAAAGAGGTGAGTTGGAACTCATCCTGTTATCCCAAATATGGCCCTCCCAATTCTTCACCATGTATTGAACTACTCGTGTACATAGATGATCTTCTTTCACGAAATATATTCTTCTTGAGTGGTGTTTTATATATATTTGTTATTGTACTATTATCCCAACATATAAAACTGGTATGTACTCATATAGTATGTGTGTAAAAAACCTTCATTAAGTGAATAATAAATGAATATTAAACACATAGGATATTTATGTGTTCCTTATTATCATTTTTCAGATGTGAAAATTGGGGCCAAGAAGACAAATAAATGTGCAATGTATCAGGTTTGAGGTAAATGAGGATTATAAGTAGCTTGAGTACATAATACAGATTACCCAACAGAGTTTAGATTTATGTTGTTATCCTGGAATCATTTTTATAGCATCACTTTTACTGCCAGTATTTTCCTATATCGCCTCGTGAACGACATGTTCACCCAGTTACAACTCAGAACTCGGAAGACTTGTGATTTGTCGACTCTGTCATATTTTATCCTAATGTTTGAGTAAATTATTTTAACACCTATATGATTAAAAATATGTCATAAGTGAATAAGGAACTTGTCCACATTCAATAACTATTATCCTTGTGGGTATTTTGGTAATGGTTCAGTATATAATTTTATTTATAATAAGCATACTTAAAATATCACTTCATTTTTTGGATCTATAATTTGGATGGTTATGGGTGAATCGCAATTTATTTATAATTGTAAGTACATGTTACATGAAGATAAAAGAGCAAATTAAGGAAAATCGAGAAAAGAAGCTAAGATAAGAAAATAGAAAATTTTACTGATAATTTACCCATGGCAAATTCGTTTTGGGGCTAAGTTTATTTACTAGGATTAATCTTTCATTTCAAGGTAGTGGGCAGTGTGTAGCACATATTCAATTAATTCATAACACGATAGATTTTTACTTTGTGCTATGTAATTTTAAGTTTTTTTAGCGTTTATTTATTTTTGAGACATAGAGAGACAGAGCATGAACAGGGGAGGGGCAGAGAGAGAGGGAGACACAGAATCCGAAGCAGGCTCCAGGCTCCAAGCTGTCAGCACAGAGCCCGATGTGGGGCTCGAACCTATGAACCGTGAGATCATGACCTGATCTGAAGTCGGACGCTTAACTGACTGAGCCACCCAGGCTCCCCTGTGCTATATAATTTTAAATATTGACCCAATGGATGACTCTACACATGTAGCTCCATCACTTAAGGAAAGAAGTAGCAGGACTGTAGTTTTCAGCATAAGGAAGAGGTTATTTCTTCTCTCCGTCTGAGGCCCTGAACCATGCTGCACCCAACAAAACATTTTTTTCCATATGACTACTGTTTGCTTATGAAAAAGCACTAATTCAGGCTATACAGGATCCCTGCTGCTCTTAAAAATTATATTTTTCTTTTCATTTGCAATCATATAGTGCTTTTATATTATTAAATTTAGAAAATGCAGGTAAATAACAATTTTTAAAAATGTCATCAAACAAAAAACAAGCATTGTTGTTAGTTTTAACAGTGAACCCTTCCAGAATTCCCCCTCTGCATACATACCACATAGTGGTAATGACCAAGATCCTCAAACAAGCTTCTGCTCAAATCTGGCCTTTACCACTTACAGCTAAGTGACCTTAGGCATAAGACACAGCTTCTCAGACACTCAATTTCCTAAGCAATACAGTGGGAATCATAACTGTATGCACCTCATGTGGCTTTTGTAGATTAATACATAGAAAATGTTTAAATGAATATTTTGTATACTGGTTAGTTATCATTATGATGGGATATTCTTATACATGGATATTTTATACAATATAAAATATAATAATATTTTATATAATTGTATACTCTAATACAGTGCATGTACTTAGTAAATATCTTAATTTTAATTGCTGCATCATATTATCTTATATGAATATTTTATATATTATTGATTGGTATTATTGGAATTATTTACCAAGTTTATTTTTTCTTAAATAATCCTATATATACACAGTAAAAAATTTCAAAGTCTAAAGATGTACAAAATATATATGCATATGTATGTGTGTGTATATATATATATATATATATATATATATTTATTTATATACAGAAGCAACTGAAATTTTAGATACAAGGTTTTTCGTAACCTTGGTTTACCATGACAAAATGTAATTTTATGTCTTTACCCTATTCCACTGACCTATTATGTTTTGCTGTATTTCGAATCAGTCTATACTCGTGGCCTATTATGACACCTCGTTTTTTGCAAACCACTCTCATTCCCCATGTGCCACTCATTTTATTTTTATCTAGGAAATCTGAAAATCTGTAGAACTAACCATTTTATTTATTCATTCTCTGTGCAGAAATCCACGTAATTAGACCTTATAGCAAACATCACCAAACTGGGCTGTTTAGTTTTATTTCAAATGTATATGTAAATTTACCTCAAAACAAAGATCTCAATGAATCTCACGATACAGCCTGAATGTCTTACTGTTTGCCCAGTAAAATCACTCTCTCCCTCTTCCAGGCGATGACTGTTTTCCTCTCATCCTTAAGACTTGAACACTCCCTTTTCCATACTCATTTTAAGGCAATGGCTTTGTATTAGTATTCATGAAGTGGGGGGAAACCTAGGTAGAAAACAGGTCATCTCCCCATCCATGAGTCAACACAGAAACTTGAATCAGTAACTAAACTTCTATTGTCTTTCCTGTTACTATGAAAGAAGAGCCTCTGTTCTTCTCAAAGGCCAATACTTCATCTTGTGTTTTGGATGCTGGCCTTTCTCTTTCTCAAGGACTCTGCTTCAGCTCTGCTTTATTCATGATCATTAATCTCCTTGATTCAACTTGATCATTCCCATGGCCTAGCTTTGTTCTTTCATATGTATGTATGCATGTATGTAAGTAGGTATGTAGGTATGTATGCATGTAACTATGTATGAATTTATTCATTTTTGCCTTCATTTAAAAAAGCAATCTTTTAGGGTGGCTGGGTGGAAAGTCAGTTAAGTGTCTGACTCTTGATTTCAGCTCAGGTCATGATCTCATGGTTCCTGGGATCGAACCCCATGTCAGGCTCTGTGCTAACAGCATGGAACCTGCTTGAGATTCTCTCTCTCCCTCTCTGTCCCTCCACCCCCCCCCAAAATAAATAAATAAACATTTAAAAAACACATAAATAAAAAACAATTTTTAAGCACATTCTTTTCAGGTACTTCCTCATTATTCCAACCCACTTCTCAAATAAAAAAATAAAAAGAAAAGTAATATTTTAAAAAGAATATCCTGTATTTGTTGTTTTACTTATCCTGTAGTCCTATAGAGCCTTCAATTTTTCTAATTTGCTTTCTGTTGCCAACAATCAACAAAAACTTCTCTTCCGAAGTTCTGTTACCATCATTTTGTTACCAACTCAATAGATATTTCCTTCTCCAGTTTTAAGCCATCTTTCAGGATCATTTCTTGTTTGCCTTTTGAAATACTTTTTTTTTTCTATAAATTTCTGTAACGCTATGTTCTGCTTTACCGTTACTCAATGGATACTTCTCACTCAATATTCCTCCTCTTCAGGGGTTCTAGATATTAAAAAGCTGTCTGATTCAATCCTGGCCCTTTTCCATACCACCTAAATGCTGGTAACTTGTAAATTCTGTTCCAAGTCTCACCTATTCCATAAGTCTCAGTCTTGTGTATGTAATGACCTATTTGGTATTTGCTAATAAAGCTCAAAATAGCCTACAAAGAACCCATTCGTTACCAAAACTGCAACTTGGTTTTCTCACATTCTTCACTCACAATTTCTTGAGCCAGAAAAAAAAACCCACTTCCTTTGTCTCTTTTGCTATCATCCTGGTCTTTGTGATGATTGTATCTCACCCAGACCACTAACAATTTCCCAATAAACTTCTCTGCATACTCTTCAGCGCTCTCATATATTTATTTGATAGTATCTAGCATGTTTTAAAAATTTGAAAGGCATATGATCAAAATGTTTAGAAATTAACATGAGAGAATGTCTTAATAAGCTTGGGGTAAGCAAACATTTCTTAGGAAACAAAAAGTATTGATTGTGAAAAAATATTTATGAAGTAGGCTAAGTAAAATTAAGAATTTCTAATATTCAAAGTTATTGCAAAAAAGCTGAAAAGACAAGTCACATGTGGAAGAAGATACTTGCCATTTATATATCAGATATAGGATGTAAATACAGTGTATTAACAAACCCAATAAAATATCATTAAGAAAATGCAGATGGCTCAGTTAAAAAATGGATGAATTAGGGGCGCCTGAGTGGCTCAGTTGGTTGAGCACCCGACTTCAGCTCAGGTCATGATCTCACGGTTCGTGGGTTCGGGCCCCACGTGGGGCTCTGGGCTGACAGCCCAGAGCCTGGAGCCTACTTCGGATTCTGTGTCTTCCTCTCTCTCTCTGCCCCTCCCCTGCTCACACTCTGTCAATCTCTCTCTCAAAAAATAAATAAACATAATTTAAACATTTAAAAAATAAACATAATTTAAACATTTAAAAAATGGATAAATTATTAAAACTGGACTTTATGAAAGAGGATATCCACATGGCCAAATTATAGTTAGTTATCAGGGGGATAAAAATTAAATGTTAAATGAGGTATCACTACTAGAATAGCAAAAATTAAAAGGACAATATTATGTATTGTCAAGGATTTGGAGCAACTAAAACTTTCAAATGCTGCAAGCAGGAATATAAATTTTTATAACTGCTTTGCAAAGCCACTTAGCAGAGTGAAAATATGACACAGTAACCCACTCATTGGTATAAACTTATGAGTGTACCAAAAGACATTAAAGGAATATTATAGAAATAATATTCATAAAAACTTCAACCTGAAAACAGCACAAATGTTTAATTGCAATAACTACATTATTAAATGGGATAAAAACAATGAAAAAACAAACTACAGCTATATAAATCCCAGGGATGAATCCCATAGACATAGTACTGATAATATCTGATACATGAAGTTTATTTGAATGCAAGCTAAAAGTCCAAGTAAAAAAGATTCTCTGAAAAAGGATAAAGAGTACAGTATGCCATAACCATCTCCTTACTTTTAGTTTTGTTGGCTTATTTTGCATCTTTAGCAGAGTTATACCAGATACTGATTGATATTTCAAATGATCTATATATTTAGTATCTTTGATGTTCTAAGTTTTCAAATTTATTTTGAAATTTTGTATTTTATTATGAAATTTTGGGAGGTTATATCTAGAACCGCTCTATATGTTATATTATAAATATGAGGTTATATTTTCTCTAAGTTTTAAATAAAAAAGCCATATGTTTAAGGAAGTTAACTAAACACATACAACTACATGTCAGGCTGAAATAGCTAATTTGAGGAATAAAAGCCATTATATCCTATTTGCAATTATCAATTGCTGTGTAACGAATATCACCAAACTTGGTGGCTTAAAACAAAATCATTTTATAAACATCATTTTTAATGCTTATTTATTTTTGCGGCAGAGAGAGACAGAGTATGAGTAGGGAAGGGGCAGAGAGAGAGGGAGACACAGGATCTGAAACAGGCTCCAGGCTCCGAGCTGTCAACACAGAGCCTGATGTGGGGCTCAAACCCACAAACCGTGAGATCATGACCTGAACCGAAGTCAGACCCTTAACCTACCGAGCCACCCAGGCGCCCGTTATTAACATCTTTTAAAGGTCTGAAGGTTGCTTATGCGATTCTTGGTCAAAGTCACTCGTGGAGCTGTGGTCAGACAGTAGATGGAACTGGTCTGCTTGAAGGCTTCTTTGCTCTCATGACTACAGGTTGAGTGATGTTGGCTGTAGCTGGGAACTCAGCTGGCTCAGTTATCCTGAAAACCTAGGCATAGACCCTCCATGGGGCCGGGACTTCCTCACAGTAGGGCTGGGCTTCATGAGTGAACATCTCAAGTAGACCAAGCGAAAGCTTTATCAAATTTCATGATTTAACCACAGAGGTCGTATAGTGTCATGTACACTGCAGGCAGAGCTCCACCCAGATTCAAGTGCAGAGGACCGAAACCTCACCTTCTGGTGGATAAATGTCGACACATCCTGCAGGAAGAGCATGCGAGAGGATGGTAGCTATGCTATATGTTCTTAACCAGAAAACATTATTGTACAGCAAATGTACTTGCAGTACTGATGCTGAACTAACGATAGTTATTTGCCAGAAAGAGGCTGTCATTGCCATGTCTCATCTTTATTATGATTTAATATATTGCATAAATCTAGTGGAAACAGATTTACATTAATTATGGAGTAACTGATGAAACATAAAATATTTGTAAGTACAGTTAATATATAATATGTTTACATATGCTGGATCTTTACTAGACCTAAACTACTTTTAGAATACTTCCTTCCATCCCCAAAACTTGTGTTTTAATAAAGAGGTCAGTTTTATTTTTTAATGTCTATTTTTGAGAGAGAGAGAGAGAGAAGGAGTGGGGGAAGGGGAGAGAGAGAGAGACGCAGAATCTGAAGCAAGTTCCAGGCTCTGAGCTATCAGTACAGAGCCAGATGTGGGGCTCGAACTCACAAACTGTGAGATCGTGACCTGAGCTGAAAAGTCAGATGCTCTACCGGCTGAGCAACCTCGGTGCCCCAAGAGGTCAGTATTTTTTTAAAAACATTATTATCAGGTGATAATTCTAAAACTAATTTCTAACATATGTTTTCTCATCAAGAGACATTTAGTCCAGCATTCTATACCTGATAGATTATCATATCCAAATTTACATATTGATGCTGTATGAGCATCATGAGTCAGCATGATAATGACCTTGAAATACAATAATATTTCTATAAATAAATACGTGATTCTGACTATATATTTCACAGGGGAAATATATCATAGTCCATGTTATTGAGAACACATTGGCCTTTTTTGTTTTGCTGATTGTTCAGCACCATGAGAACAATTTATTATGTTAATAGAAAGTATAATGGAAAAGAGAGATTTTGTCTGATATTGAACTGTAATTAAAACGTTAGAGTTGGAATCTGTTTTTAATATAAATGAGAATTCAATAATAAACCCCCTGTGACACAAATTACTTATCTTAGAGAAGCACAAGGAACTTGAGAATTAATAACAATCTGAATATGCATTTAATAAAACTCCGAACTAAACAGCATGGGACCAGAAAAAAGGGTGAATTTAGAGTATATTCTTTAATAAATGTGTTAGATAAAGACACTCTGAATTAAGGCTATAGATTATTTTCATCATGGTGTCATGATATAGTCCACTCCAAATTTAATTTTTCACTTTTTTTGATAATATTTTATTTTATATCCCTGAACCCATATTATTTTTTCTTTTTGCAACAGAAGAAAGAATGAATATTGATTTTCAAGTGGATGATTAATTATTGGTTTATCATTTTTCAAAAGAGGAAACACAGAAGATCACATATCATGGAGATAACTACTTTATAAAGGAGGATCACATGCTCACACACTCATGGATACATGGAACTAGGGTTCTAACTGACCTCTTTCCAATTCACAGCGATACCAAATGTGTTTCTGATGTGATTTCAGCCATTCTAGTTATATCTGTACATCAGCAATGCCAGAAACTGATTAATGACACAAATACTAGCAAAAAAAGGCCTGTTGCATTTCAATGTTTTATTTTGTTTTGTCTTTTAGTAAAATAGAAGGGAAAAGCAATAGCAGCCCTCCATCATGTTCTAAGGTGTCTGCATTACTGTATCTTATAAAGTGAATGTTTAGAATATGGCAATGTCATGATGTTTTATTTCTAGATTTCTTTCCCATTTATTCCTTCAATATTTGAAAATAGGGGCGGCTAAGGAGGTAGCCAATAAAGTCTTAAAAATATTTTAAGAGAAATATAACACCCCCCAAAAAACATTTAAAGAATAATGACAGTAATAACCTTAGTAGTAACAATTAATTCAATAAATTCAAACCATCTGAGTGCTTTAAATTAATTAACTTATTTAATATTCACACTAATCCTCTGACTTGTAAAAAATAGGGTAAAAGGAAGTTTATAATATGTTCAAGGTCACAAGGCTAATAAGTGGCAAGGAAGGGATTTGAACCAGTAAATACAACTGCAGAGTCTAAACTTAACCTTCTAGAGAACCCAGAGAAATCTGCTGACTTAAGCAGCTGGATAGTTGCTTAACATTCTTACTTTTTGTTGGGTTGGCATCTACTTCTTTGTATTAAATCTAAGCAGTGTGTGTGCGATTTTAAGTGCAGCTCTGGTGTATAAAAAAGACAAGAAGACATCATGCAATTCAATAATCATAACTTATTAGAAAATGACATGAAATCTATTGGCATACTTAAAGTTCTTTCTCTTATGTCACACAAGTATTCCTCTGCTCCTGTAAAAAGAATTTTTTACTCAACATCTCTCAAAGAAATATACATATCCCTACTAAATAATTTAAACAAATGGAAAAAAATGAAATATACACAAAAGGATGATAGTCTTATACTTTGAAGGATAACAAAATTGTAAGGGAGTTTCTGAAGAAATTCCTAATGTTAAATGTGTTGGTTGCTAAGGTGACTAATTTGAAGGGTAGTGAATGCATGAAATCCTATCTCTGTTAATTAATCAGTTGGTAAACCTTTCACTTATAAACTTTAAATAGTTTTTTCATGTAATTTTTTTTTTTTTTTTTTTTTTTTGGTAAAGCATCATCTATGAGACCCTGGAATTGAATCGCCTCGGGTAAGGATTTGCTAAGTTAAAGAACCATTATCCTTAAAAGGCATGTACCATTATTTTCCTAAATCTTTTTCATATTATATGGGATTTCTTCATATTAGATAGTCAAGAAAAAGTTTCTAATTGTGAAAAGGATGGTATATTAAATCTTGATAATTTCCTGAACAAATTTAGTATGATATGTGAGGCAAGAAAAAATATGGTTGGCCTTATGGCTTAATTCCTTTAAAAACAACAAGGAACTGGCTATGTAAGTTTGATTGTCTTAAGCCTAAGTAAATCTGGATTAAATAGATTGCACTTCAGAAAATCTCCTCTTCTATTTAGAAAATTTCTTTTCCCTGAAAGACCAGAAACTTTCACTGTAACATGATTGTATAGATATTTTTTCCCTACTCTTTCCAATCAAGTTAGTTGAGAATTATGAGGGTAAATATTTCTCTAGCATAATCTTCTGTGAGGTGCTCAGGCCGGCTGTGCCTGGCATAAGTTACCCTTTTAGTTTAAGAAAACCTCTTGAGGGAGACTACATACAATCTGTAATCTGCTCATTATTTTTTTCTCTTCCAAGTTTTTCTTTAAATTCCAGTTAGTTAACATACAGTATAATCTTAGTTTCAAGTGTAGGATTTAATGAGTCTCCTCTTACATACAACACCCAGTACTCATCATAGTGTCTTTCTTAATACCTATTCCCCATTTAGCCCATCTCCTTGCCCACCTCCCCTGCAACAACCCTCTTGGTTCTCTCTAGTTAAGAGTCAGTTTTATGATTTTCCTCTGTCTCTTGTCCCCCATGTTCATCTGTTTTGTTTCTTAAATTCCACATATGAATGAAATCATATGGCATTTGTCTTTCTCTGACTGACTTTTTTCACTTAGCGGAATGCACTCTAGCTCCACCCACATCACTGCAAATGGAGAGATTTCATTCTTTTTTAGGGCTGAGTAACATTCCATTTATATGCATATATCGCATCTTCTTTATCCATTCATCAGTTGATGGACATTTGGGCTTTTCTATAATGTGGCTATTGTTGATAATGCTGCTATAAACATCCAGGTGCATGTATCCCTTTGAATTCGAATTTTTGTATCCTTTGGGTAAATCCCTAGTAATACAATTTTTATATTGTAGAGTAATTCTATTTCTAACTTTTTGAGGAAATTCCATACTGTTTTCCAGAGTGGCTGCACCAGTTTGTGCAGAGAAAAAGTCTCTTCACCAAATGGTGTTGGGGATACTGGACAGCAACTTGCAAAAGAAAGGAACTGGACAACTTTCTTACACCATACATAAAAAATAAATTGATAATGGGTGAAAGACCTAAATGTGAGACAGGAAACCATCAAAATTCTAGAGGAGAGGGGCATCTGGGTGATTCTGTCAGTTGAGTGTCCAATTCTAGATTTTGGCTCAGGTCATGATCCCAGTGTCATGGGATTGAGCCCAGAGTTGGGCTCCATGCTGAGTGTGGAACATGCTTAAGATTCTCTTTCTCTCTGCCCCTCTTCCCCACTTTCATGTTTTGTCTCTAAAATAATAATAAAAAAAATTCTAGGGAAAATCACAGGCAGTAACTTCTTTGACATTGCCTGTAACAAATTCTTACTAGATACATCTCCCAAGACAAGGGAAACAAAACCAAAAATAAGCTATTGGGACTTTATCAACATATAAAGCTTCTGTATAGCAAAGGAAACAATAAAACTAAAAGGCAACCTTTGGAATGGGAGGAGATACTTGCAAATGGAATATGATAAAGGATTGTATCCAAAATATATAAAGAACTTGTAAAAATCAATACCCACAAAACAAATAATCCAGTTAAAATTGGAAGAAGGCGCAAATGGACATTTTTCCAAAGAAGACAGCCAGATGGCCAAAAGACACACGAAAAGATGCTCAACATTGCTCATCATCAGGGAAATACAAATCAAAAGTACAATGAGATATCACCTCACACCTGTCATAATGGCTAAAATTAACAACACAGGAAACTACAGATGTTGGTGAGAAAGAGAAAGAGGAAACCTCTTACAGTGTTGGTGGGTATTAATTTATTTATTATTTTTGGTTGTAAGCTTTCCTCCATAGACCTCATTTTACATTTCCATCCGTATCATCATTAATATTTGCCCTAGAGCCTTTTGAGATAGGCAAACACACCAGATTACCGCTCATAGTACATATAACCAGGAATGTTTTTACAAGGAGACACTACTTGGTTTCTAATATGTTTTGGCTTAAACCACTTGCCTGTGTATTATGGAATTTATGTGCACAGGTGTCCTTTTTTTCTTCTTCACCATGATGACCATTCTGGCAGTGCAAAGGGAAACACTGAGCTGGTTACATTCATGCTGACAATTTCTAGTACAGAATCATAAATTAGGAAATATAATTACAGTGTGGCTGTGAAATATACTGAAATCTCATTTGGTGGTATTCACTTCATTCAAGCATAGATTTAGAATTGGATATGACTGTCATGACATATATTTTATTGGCAATAACCATGAAAAGTTCCATTGCATTTTATAAATTCTAAAATGCTTTATCTAGCTTGATCCTCAGAAAATCCTGTGAGTTGAGTAAATATTATATGCCTTGTGCTCTTGTGAACTGGAGCCAATTGACTGGCCAAAGATGACTGAGGTGGCAAGTGGGAAACCTGGAAACTTATCCTGGTGGTCTGAGAAATGTCTATTTCAATGAAATACATATGAAACTTGTGAATAACTTTGTCTTTTCAATGTTATAGTTACCTGGGGTGCCTGGCTGGCTCAGTTGGTAGAGCGTGTGACTCTTGATCTTGGGGGATAAGTTCAAGCCTCATGTTGGATGTAGAGATTACTTAAAAATAAAAGCTTTAAAAATAAAATTACCATCTATTCTTACTATGTTTCTAAAAAATAAGTAAATATTTTCCCAACACAAAGAAATTAAAATTTATTCTCAGAGTAAAAGCAGTATTTCATACAGACTACATTGACTTAATGAAGAGCTGTATGAGTCAGGAGAGTCTTTGGAAACATGTAAATGAACCATAATAGGATGCTAACTAGAGTTTATTTTACTCATAAAAATTATGTTTAGAGGATCTAGTTCAGATAGGGTGCAGCTGTTCTAGGAACTCTTCAAGAACTCAAGTTCCTTTTAGTTTCCTTTCTACCAAAATTTAGTTCACATGATTTTAATATAGTTGGTCTACCACCAGCCATTCCTTCCACATTCTTTTTTTTTAATTTTTTTTAATGTTTATTATTTTTGAGAGAGAGAGAAAGAGAGAGACAGAGAACAGGGAAGGGGCAGAGAGAGAGGGAGACATAGAATCGGAAGCCAGCTCCAGGCTCTGAGCTGTCAGCACAGAGCCCCATGCAGGGCTTGAACTCACAGACCATGAGATCGTGACCTGAGCTATAGCAGGCTGCCCAAAAAACTCAGCAACCCAGCCCCCCCTCCTTCTACATTCTAAATAAGATTAAAGAGAAAGATAAAGGACACCTTCTGGTATGTCTCTCAGAAGCCCCAGTCCCAGCCCACCCACTTTTGTCAATGCCTCATTCACATTCCTGACTCCCCCACCAAGAGAATGCAGAAATAGGAGGTAAAGGAAAACACATATAAGCAGATCTCCACCTTGTGAGGATGAGAGGTCAAAGACAAAACACTCTTTTACTCACAGAGCTAAGAAAAGATGTGTGGAATAACATCATAACAGAAACTCATATGCATTTTTCCCTAGAGTCTGTTGGGTGTAAAACTGTATTATCTCCCAAAGAAACTTTGCACTAAATAGTGTGTGTGTGTGTGTGTGTGTGTGTGTGTGTGTGTGTGTGAAATCTTTCTTGGAAATGGAAGATGTTGAAACATGCACTTTATTGTCAAGGGATGAAAAAATGGATCGTACAGAGGTATAGCCAGATATCTCTGCCCTACATTTTATACAGAATCTAATTATATTCATTACATATATTTTTTCCTGTAACAAAAAATGCTTAAAATCTTTATTTTCAGTCAAGGTAATATTGTCTTTGATAGTCTGTTGTAACCCAAGGCTAAAATTTAACAGAGATGGACTTTTAAATTGATCTCACAATCTTAAATAAATATTATTTCTACATAGTGTTCTTAATAAAAATTTGCTGGTGTAATTTTAGTATCGCAGTATTGCACAAGTCCAGAGGGTTCTATTTACTTTTTATGATGTATGAGTAGCAACTCCTGAAGCAGAACTAAGTAGTTGCTACAATCTGGGACTAGGAAGTGAAGAGACCTTGAACTCTTAGAACTTCTGTGGAAATAAAAACTCTGTTGCCAATTAAGAACAGACTCACACACTTTAATAATTATATGAACAAGTAGACACATAAGATGTACAAAACAGCCAGGAAAATATTATAGCCTGGATAAACACACACACACACACACACACACACACACCCCTTCTAGAAGGGTAAATCAGTACTCCGCCAACTTCTTTGGACATAATCCTTCTGTAAATCTTCTTATAACATCCACAGGCACCAAAGACTTTCATTTCCCAGGCTTCATTCCTAATATCAAAATATTCATATTCCCTTAAGGAAGAAAGATAGTTTATATCTTAACATGAATAAATTATGTTTTGTGGTTCTAACATGACAAGATTTTGCCATCATTGTCCAATTTTCGATTTGTGTATTTGTTGGAGATTTTATAATGAAGACCCTGGTCAACTATTACGGTGTTGGATGCTGACTGTTCCAAATATCCATTTGTCATATGTCTTCCCCATTAAAAGAACCAGTGATATTCAGCCAGGTACTTGACCAGCCAGAGTACCTTACCCAGACCTCATTGCCCACCCTCCTTTACTCCTAAGAGTAGTCACGTGACTATGTTCTAACCAATTTGGGCAGAACTGATTACAGCAGACACCAGAAATGTGCTCGGCAGGGTGAACTTGGTATCTCCTACATTTGTCATCATTGTGACTTGTCCCATTTCCTGTTTCAAGGAGAATGAAAGGTGAGTGGAGCAGAACTGAATCCCATCTTCCATAAGAAAAAAAAGCCTACAGAACAGCTGTTGACCGCCACTGTTGCACAGATGTGTGCTGGTCAATAATTGATGGTTGTTTTAAGTCACTGAGTTTTTGGATAGTTTCATAACACTATTGTGGCATTATTGTGGCAATAGCTCATTGTCACATCATTCTATCTCTAAGCCCTTTTTTTTTTTTGTAACGTGTATTTATTTTTGAGAGAGAGAGAGCGAGCAAATAGGGAAGAGGCAGAGAGAGAGGGAGACACAGAATCGGAGGCAGGATCCAGGCTCTGAGCTGTCAGCACAGAGCCCAACGTGGACCTCGAACTCATAAACAGTGAGATCATGACCTGAGCTGAAGTCGGACACTTAACCGACTGAGCCACCCAGGCGCCCCTATCTCTAAGCCCTTTTTATTGTGGGTTTTCGGCCAGTCACAGCTAAAACTGTTCTTCACTAAAATACTGAACACAATACATATTACCTTTTTAAGAATTGAACTTATCTTTCTTAACTCAGTGACAGAGGCTTCTAAATTGCAGGGACAATCCTCAGCTGCTTTGGCAGTCAAGAAGCGTACGATGAAAGGGTGATTCCCACCTACACTTTCTTTATAAGGATCACACAGCTTCCAAGAGCAACACATGATCCACTATTTTAAATGGCAATAATCATAAAGTACACTTTTAAACAATTTTAAGTTGTTAAAGAAATCCTATTTGATTTTGTTCTTATAATTGTATCTTTGAGGAAAATAGTATCATCTACACTTCACAATTTATGAAATCATTTCAACAAAAGCCATTATGTAGTCAAGGAAAATGGTATTTTGAGATATATAAGTTTGGGTTGAAATGCCTTGTACCGGCCAGAACCCTTAGAGTTATTATTAAAGTATTCAGAGGCTTAATTGCCTTGTGAGAAAAAGAGAAATATTAATATATTTTTGCAGTTTTGTTGTGGGCATAATGTAATCTGATAGGTTTTAATATTAAACAAGTGTGATGAACAAAAGAAGACAATCAGCAACCATTACGAAAATTTCCACGTAATTGTTCCTTTCTTTGCATTTCCCAAACAACATTAACAAAATGCAAATGTCATAGCAAAGATCACAGAAATTTTCCTCTTCCTTTCCTGAAAAAGTTTCTCACACTTTAGAGGTCACTCTTCTAAATCCTTTATAAGCCTTCTTCAATGCCCCTATTCCTTTTCCTCGATGGTCTTTCCATCCAGTGTTTTCACTCCCCCACTTCTGGGGCACAAAACACAAAGATCCTCTGAAACTAGACAGGAACTTTTTGAAAGAGTACATTGAGGGAGATAGAAAACAACAATCGGTAACAAAGCAGGAGGGAAGAAAGATTGGCAATATTTTATAAAGTGTCATCCTAAACATTGATATCAATGTAGACATAGATATGTAACTATCTATGACTATATCTATACCATATCATCTATCATCTATCTATGTCATAGATCTGATACATAGCTCAAGAAGTGTTAATATCCTACCATTATTTTACTTGATTCCCACAACAACAAGTTGAATACAAGAGACAGTAAAAGTATCATAATCCTTTCTTAATAAAGAAAATAACAGACTTTGAAATGTTCAGTAAAATACCCACGGCCATATAGCTAAGCAAAATGATGAAAACTAATTATAAATAATGGGAAATGGTTAAGGAGTATAAGTGTGTGTGTGCATACGTGTGTGTGTGCATGTGATGTATGTGTGGGTGTGTCTTTTTTTTTAATCTCCTATTCAACATTTAATGTATCCAATATTCTAACTAAATAAAGACTTCAGAAATTCCGGACTTCTGTGATATTTTTAAAAATTAAAGTATAATTTATATGAAACATATACAGAAATCTTCAGTGCCCAACTCAATGTAAGTCAAGATGAGGTATGCATATGCCATGAAAATTCTACCAAATTCAAGTTAGAGAATGTTTCCAGCATTCCAGAATGCAGTGTCATGCTTCCATTCAGCTAACGTTCCTCCCCAATAGTAGCCTTTACTTTTATTTTCATCTGCATAAAATATTTTCATCTATGCTACAATTTAATATAAATAAAATTATGCAGTTTTTACTCTTGATGTCTTGACTTCATTCCCCCTACATTATGTCTTTGAAATTCATCTATTTTGTTGCATGCATCAGTTCTTTCTTTTTAACTGTTCTAGTCATTATATAAATAAATGAACTTGTTTCATTATTCTCCAGTTGAAACCATAGAAGTTATTTCTAATTAGAGTCAATTATGAGTATTTTTGTACATGTTTTGGCATAGTAGGCATTCATTTCTCTTGGATATATATATATATATATATATATATATATATATATATATGTACTAGGAGTGGAATTGCCAGGCACTATTATATTTGTAGTATCAATTTTAATTAATCGTGCCAAATACCCAGATATTTATTAATTTGCAATGTCACAAATAATGTAAGTTCCAGTTGCCCAACATCTTTGCCAAATACTGGTAATATCAGTCTTTTGATTTTAGCCATTTTGGTGAGTTTGTGGACCACCTAATTATGGTTTAAGTTTACATTTCTTTGATGATAAATGATGCTGAGTATACTTCATATATTTTAGACATTTTGATGACTCGTGCAAGCAATGCCTATTCAAAATTTAGTTGTGTTAAAACTTAGTTGTCTTTTTCTTATTTTTTTAATAAGTTATTTTTGTAATCTAGATACATATCTTTGAGAGGCTTTATCTGTGGCAAATTTCTTTCCCACATTGTGACTTTCATATTTCACTTAATGGAATTTTTTGATGAAAAAAAGTTATCAATTTAAATAAAGCTAAAATGATCTAACTTTTCTTATATGATTAGTTCATTTTTTTAACTTGGGATTTTAAATTTAATGAACACATAGAATAATTTCTATTTACCATGTAACATGTATGTATTATATTTATATGAAGATGTTCTATATATACATATATGAATGTACATATATCTGAATATATTTACAAATATATACAGATACACATGAAAGCATGAAATGCTTTCTATTTATTGTATAAATTGTGTAGAAGGGGAAGAGAGTGCAAACTAAAGCTTAAATTTGCTTAAAAAATTTTATTGTCTTATGAAGCTAAATTGTTTTTTTATTGTGTTCATATTACAATTTTCTACTTTTTATAAAGAGAAAATTCATTTAATCTAAGGTGAAATATCCTTTAGACTTAGCGTAATTTATGCCAAATGCAAATTGGTAAGATTTAAATTTATATAGTTTTATTCTGATTTTATTTTTTGACAGTGTAGAGACATCCCTATAAATGGTGACTATAATTAATCATGAAACAAAGAACACAACTAGAAATAATGGTTAAATTAGAAAAAAAGGGGAAGGAAAAATGTATTGATAAAATGTCACTACAAATCAGCATCAAATTAAGGTCCTCACAATGTTATACTCTTTTTATCTTCTGTTTCAATAGAGTGAAATAAGATTAAATCAGACATTGGACTCAGAGAAAACTAAGCAGCTTAATCTGAACACTTGATTTCTTGTTAATTACATTCACATTTGAAATATCATTAAGCTATGTTTCTTAAGCAAGAAAGAAACATTAGTATACATCAATGTTTCAATAGATAAAAATACAAAATAAATTATATTTTTGGTTAAAGTACAATTTAGCTTTTTAATGGTTAAACAAATAGAATTAGAAAGAGATTAACCCTGAGACATGTATTTCTATCTGTGTTCTATTCTATTTTAAATAACTGATGCTATATAGAGAGAAAAAGAATAAAGTAAATTGGCAGCATTGTACCCCAAATTACAAGGTGACAGATGTTTTCATATTTTATACAT
Organism: Panthera onca; assembly: GCF_046562875.1. Taxonomy (NCBI): domain Eukaryota; kingdom Metazoa; phylum Chordata; class Mammalia; order Carnivora; family Felidae; genus Panthera; species Panthera onca. The sequence goes on along the minus strand of NC_138342.1, from coordinate 27,284,929 downwards.
GTAGAGAGATTATTTGATGATTTTTAAAGTTTTTAAGTAGTCTGTGAGTCTCAATTATATAAGCATCAAAAGCAATTAGAACCCCTACTGCAATTCTGAAATTTTCAGCAGTAAAAAAGAAAAAAAAATTTTAAATCTTTTGAATAAATCACTTTCCAAATATATATATAATTGACATTTTTTGACATATACTAGGCTTTAAATCTGACTTATGAAGAGTCAAAAGAGTACAAAAGAGTACAAAAGAGATGGAAATATTCTTTAAAACTATTTTGATGCTGGAGCTCCTGGGTGGCTCAGAGGGTTGAGTGTCCGACTTCGGCTCAGGTCATGATCTCGTGGTCCGTGAGTTCGAGCCCAGCGTCAAGCTCTGTGCTGACAGCTCAGAGCCTGGAGCCTGCTTCAGATTCCTTGTCTCCCTCTCTCTCTGCCCCTCCCCAGCTCATGCTCTGTCTCTGTGTCAAAAACAAATAAAACATTAAAAAAATTAAAAAATATATTTTGATGCTAAACAGTAATCATTTTTTAAAATGGGACTTTCATTATTCCACAAGTATAGACACTTAGTCATTTAGTAAGCATTTTTTTCTTGAGTATGATTCCTAAGAAGGGAGAATAGAGAGAGACAGAAAGATGTTATGAGAGATGATTATTTTCTGCTGACTCTCTACACAGAAAGCATCTGATGACTAGACTGGCAATGGACTGAATTGTGTCCACTCTCCCTTAAATTCATGTGTTGAAACCCTCAACTTAATGTGGTTGTTTTTGGAAATAAGGACTACAAGGAAGTAATTAATTAAGGTCACATGTCGTCATAAGGTTAAGGTTCTAATATGATAAGACTAGTGTCCTTATAAAAAAGGAAGAAAAAGAAGGGAAGCACATGGGTGTCTCAGTCAGTTAAGCATCCAACTTTGGCTCAGGTCATGATCTCATGGTTTGTGAGTTCAAGGCCTACGTCAGTCTTTGTGTTGACAGCTCAGAGCCTGGAGCCTGCTTTGGATTCTGTGTCTCCCTGTCTCTCTGCCCCTCCCCAGCTTGTACTCTGTCCCCCTCTCTCTCAAAAATAAATTAAAAAAAGAGGAAGAGACACCCTAACTTTCTTTCTTAAACACAGTGAAGAGGTCATGGGAGGACACATTGAAAAGACAGTCATCTACCAGGCAAGGAAAAAGGCTCTACCAGATACCAACCTTGCTGGAATCTTGATCGTGGACTTCTAGCTTCCAGAACTATGAAACATATATATATTTGTTATTTATAGCATTCTGTGGTATTTTGCTATCACAGCCTAATTTATCGCAGCAGGCTAATGTAGGACTTAACCAGTTGATTTTAAAATGATCTCTATCAAAGTTTCTTATGTTTCATTGAACTTAAAAATGGAGGTTTTTGAAACAAATATGTTTACAACATACTTACCATGGATGTAGGTGCAATATCTCTATTATTTTGTGTTAGGTGAAAAATACTTTCCATATGCATGTTGCACTTATCAAGAATTTCCCTCCAATGAAATATGTCATTTTTCATGAATACATCCAATCTATAGTCATATGTGCCTCTGTTTGTGCAATAGATGACCTTGGAAATATCTTCATCATCATTTTCACATATCACATTTCTATCCATCTTTAAATCTCTCTTTTCCAAGCCCATCCAAATATAAATAAGTTCATGACAATTTTTTGACAACTTTTAATTATGTCAATTTATGTTGATATTTTTACCCTTTGGACTTCCAAGGATTTAGTTGAGCAACTATTTATCAATTTTTAAGTTAGTGTATCCTTTCTACTACATACTTAAAAAAAGTATATAATGTTAATTTGTTTCTGAGACAATAGTTAAGAGCAATATCTTTGGTTTCACACAGATCTGAGCTCAAACACCTGCTCTCTTAAAAATTTTTGTGATGGACAAACCTGCACATAAGGGATTGAATAAGAAAAACACTTCCCCAAAACCATTGACTGATAAAAGGAGAGGGGCTGATTCCTGCAAGATTTTACAAGCGGCAAAGCTGTAAGCCTGAAGTTTGAGAAGTCCATGCCATCGCCAGCGTCAAGCCTGGTGGGTGTAGTGGTATTCCTGTAGAGAAGTAGGTCAGAGGCCCAGGAGTGGAAAGCACGCTCTGATGATCCCCTGTGTCACACTGAGAGAGACAGTTCTCCTTCTTTGAGTGCATTTGGAGAGACACTGTCTCCCAGAGGACCAAAGAGCTGGCAGGGTGCCTTTAAACTGTTCTGTTCATTAGCATAGGTGCAGCAACACCTGCCAAGGGCAGCTAACCTGGATGCCAGCTTTTTGCTATGCTTAAGCCCCTCAGTGGTCACGTGTCTGCTATTCTGGGACAAACAGTTACCAGCCATGGCGTGGCAAGACCTTCCCCCCGGAGGAGGATGGGTCTGTGCCACACCAGGTGGGTCTGAACCACACTAGGTTCCTATAATTTGAAATTTTAAAACCCAGCCATGTGCCTGAGATAAAACATAGGAACGCTGCACTGCAGGGAATACAGACAGCTTGGACACAGCCAGAGTGAAGGCAGGGATCTGACAGAAGCTTGTGTCACAAAAGGGGAGATTGTTTGCTTTTCTGTGAAGACTTCCTAAACAGTGGCAGGCACGCATTTCCCTCTCTGGGGAAGAATGAGTTGATGTCATTTTTCACCCCTCCCATCATTACAGACAAACGTCGGGGATTGGCCCAGCTCACACAGTGGAGGTTTGAGCTACTTACACCATGCTCCACTCTGCAGATGACTTTTTTACTGGGGAAAGTGGGATTGAGAGCCAGAGTAGGAGTAGCTCCTCCCCTAGAAGACCAACACTAACCTCCCCCTACATACACCATGACTACTGATCACAGAGCGCTGCAAAGCTTCAGCTCTAGTGGAAATAGAACCAGGCACAGGTGTTCCTAAACACAAAAGACAGAGTCTTAGACAAAATGTCAACAGGAAGGAGTTCATCCCAAAAGAAAGAACAAGAGGTCACTTCCTGGAGCTAATCAAAATCGATATAAACAATATGCCTTAAACAGAATTTAAAACAACAGATAGTAGCTGGGTTTGAGAAATGCATAGAAGAAAACAGAGATAACTCTTTATCACAGAGATAACAGATGTAAAAACTGGTCAGTCCCAATAAAATAACACTGTAACTGAGATACAAAACCAGCTGAATGCAATGACCACAAGGATGGAAGACTCAGAGCAATGAATAAGTGATATAGAAGACAAAATTATGGAAAATAATGAAGCTGAAACGAAGAGAAAATGAAAAATATTGGGTCACAAATAGAAATTAAGAATCTCAGCAACTCCATAAAGTATAATACAATTTTGGTCTTAGGAGTCCCAGAAGAAGAGAAGGAAAGGAGGCAGAAGTTTCATTTGATAAAATTATTGTTGAGGGACACCTATATGGCTCACTTGGCTAAGCGTCCAGCTTCAGCTCAGGCCATGATCTCACCACTTGTGAGTTCAAATGCCATGTCTGGCTCTGTGCTGACAGCTCAAACCCGGAGCCTGCTTAGGATTCTGTATCTCCCTCTCCCTCTGGCCTTCCCCTGCTCATACTCTGTCTCTGTCTCTGTCTCTGTCTCTGTCTCTGTCTCTCTCTCTCTCAAAAATAAATAAACATTAGAAACCAAAAAAAAAATTGTAGTTGAAAACTTCCCTAATCTGGGGAAAGAAACAAATGTTCAAATCCAGGAAGTATGGAGAGCTCCCATCAAAATCAACAAATCTGGCAAACACCAAGACATACCATAGTAAAATTCACAAAATATCAAAAAAGGAAAGAATCCTGAAAGCAGCAAAAGAAAAGAAATCCCTCACTTACAAATGAAGACATATCAGTTTAGCAACATATCTCTCTACAGAAACCTGGCAGGCCAGAAGGGAGTCACATGATATATCCAAAGTGTTGAATGGAAAAAAAAAATGTGCAGCCAAGATTACTTTATTCGCCAAGGCCATCATTCAAAATACAATGATAGATAAATAGTTTCCCAGACAAACGTAAATTAAAGGAGTTTGTGACTACTAAACTAATACCAAAAGAAATATTAAAGGGTCCTCTTTGAGTGGAAAAGAAAGACTAAAGACTACAAAGACTAGAAAGGAACAGAGAAAATCTCCAAAAACAATGACATTACAGATAATTCAATGGCACTAAATTCATAGCCATCACTAATTACTCTAAATGTAAATGGACTAAATGCTCCAATCAAAAGACATAAGGAATCAGAATGGATAAAAACAAAAACAAAAAATAAGACCCATCTATATGCTGCCTACTCATTTAGATCTAAAGAGACTTATTTTAGATCTAAAGATACCTGCTGGTTGAAAGTGAGAGAATGGATAACCATTTATTATGCTAATGGATATCAAAAGAAAGCCAGAGTAGACATACTTATATCACAGAAACTAGATCTTAGACCCAACACTGTAACAAGAGATGAAGAAAGTAGCTATATCATAATAAAAGGTTCTATTCAACAAGATCTAACAATTGTAAATATTTATGGCCCCAACTTGAAAGAACCCAAATAAATATATAAATAAATTAATAACAAACACAAAGAAACTCATTGATAATAATACAATAATAGTAGGGAACTTTAACACCCCTACTTACAGGAATAGATAGATCATCTAAGCAGAAAGTCAACAAGGAAACAATGGCTTTGAATGACACACTGACCTGGAAGGACTTAACAGATATATTCAGAATATTTCATCCTAAAGCAGCAGAATACACATTCTTTTCAGGTGCACATGGAGCATTCTCTAGAATAGATCACATACTGGGTCACAAATCAGCCCTCAACAAATACAAAAAGATCAATATCATACCATGCATATTTTCAGATCATAATGGTATTAAACTTGAAATTAACGACAAGAAAAAATTTGGAAGGCTCTCAAACATTTGGAGGTTAAAAACATGATATTAAAGAATAAATGAGTTGGCCAAGAAATTAAGGAAGAAATTAAAAAATAATACATGGAAGCCAATTAAAATGAAAACAGGACACTCCAAGCCTTTTGGGATGCAGCAAAGGCAGTCTTAAGAGTAAAGTAAATGGCAATTTGAGCCTATCTCAAGAAGCAAGAAAGGTCCCAAATACACAGCCTAACCTTGCACTTAAAGGAGCTAGAAAAGGAACACAAATAAAGCCTAAAGTCATCAAAGGAAGGTAAATAATAAAGATTGGAAAAGAAATAAATGATATAAAATCAATCAGCAACAACAGTAAAAAGCCAGTAGAACTGATCAATGAAACCAGGAGCTGGTTCTTTGAAAGAATTAATAAATTTGATAAACCCCTAGTCAGGCTTATCAAAAAGAAAAGAGAAAGGACCCAAATAAATAATATCACAAATGAAAGAGAAGAGATCACAACCAATATCACAGAAATACAAACAATTATAAATGAATATCAGGAAAAATTATATCCCAATGAATTGGGTCATCTGGAAGAAATGGATAAATTCCTGGAAACATATGAACTACTGAAAGTGAAACAGAAGAAAGTAGAAAACTTGAACAGACCGATATCCCGCAAAGAAATTGAATCAATAATCAATAATCTCCCAAACAAACAAAAGTACAGGACCAGATGGCTTCCCAGGGGAATTCTACCAGACATTTAAAGAAGAGTTAATACCTATTCTTCTCAAACTGTTCTGAAAAATAGAAATGGGAAGAAAATGCCCAATCTTCTTCTACAAGGCCAGAATTACTTTGATTCCAAAACCATACAAAGACACCACTAAAAAAGAGAATTACAGGCCAAAATCCCTGAACACAATGAGCATGGATTCAAAAATTCTCAAGAAATACTAACAAATGAAATCCAACAGTACATTAAAAGAATTATTCACCACGATCAAGTGGGATTTATTCCTGGGCTGTAGGGTCATTTCAATATTCACAAATCCATCAAAGTGATACACCATATTAATAAAGAAAGGATAAGAACCATATGATCTTCTAAAAAATGAAGAAAAAGCATTTGACAAGATAAAGCATTCATTCTTGACAAAAACTCTCAACAAAGTAGGGAAAGAAGGAACATGTCTAAACATCATACAGGCCATGTATGAAAGACCCACAGCTAATATCATCCCCAATGGGGAAAAAAATGACAGCTTTTGCTCTATGGTCAGGAACAAGAGAGGGATGTCCACCCTCACCATTGTTATTTAACATAGTAGTAGAAGTCATAGCCTCAGCAGTCAGAGACAACAAAAAGAAATAATTGGCATCCACATCGGTAAAGAAGTCAAACTGTCACTATTCTCAGATGATATTTCTACTCTATGTAGCAAATCTTAAAGACTCCACCAAAAAATTGCTAGAACTAATACACGAATTCATCAAAGTCACAGGATATAAAATCAGTGTACACAAATTTGCATTTCTATACACCAATAATGAAGGAGAAAGAGAAATCAAGAAATTGATCCCATGTGTACTTGCAGCCAAAGCCATAAGATAACTAGGAATAACCCTAACCAAAATGGTAAAAGAAGATCTGTATTCTGAAAACTATAAGATACTTAGGAAAGAAATTGAAGATGACACAAAGAAATGGAAGAACAGTCCATGCTCATGGATTAAAAAAATAATTGTTAAAATCTCTATATTACCCAAAGCAGTCTACACATTCATTGCAAGCTCTATTAAAACACCACTAGCATTTTTCACAGAGCTAGAACAAACAATCCTAAAATTTGTATGGAACTACAAGAAATCCCAAATGGCCAAAGCAATCTTGAAAACCAAAAGCAATGCTGGAGGCATCACAATTTTGGACTTCAAGCTATATTACAAAGCTGTAGTAATCAAGACATTATGGTACTGGCACAAATACTGACACAGAGATCAATGAGACAGAATAGAAAACCGTGAAATGGACCCACAATGGTGTGGTCTACTAGTCTTTGACAAAGCAGGAAAGAATATCCAATGAAAAAAAAGACAGTCTCTTCAACAAAAGGTGTTGGGAAAATTAAAAAGTAACATGAAGAATAAAATCGGACCACTTTCCTACACCAGACACAAAAATAAATTTAAAATAGATGAAAGACCTAAATGTGAGTCAGGAAACCATCAAAATCCTAGAAAAATAAATAGGTAACACCTTTCTGATAGCAGGTGTAGCAATTTCTTACTAGATACATCTGTGAAGGAAAGGGAAACAAAAACAAAAATGAATACTTGGGATTTCATCAAGACAAAAAGCTTCTGTACAGTGAAGAAAACAATCAACAAAACAAAAAAGAAGTCTTTGGGATTGGAGATGATATTTGCAGGTGACATATCTGATAAAGGGTCGGTATCCAAAATCCATAAAGAACTAATCAAATTCAACATCCCCCCCCCAAAAAAATCCAAGTAATAGAGTTAAGAATTGGGCAGAAGACGGGGTACCTGGGTGGCTCAGTCTGTGGAGTGTCTTGACCTCAGCTCTGGTCATGATCTCATGGTTTGTGAGTTTGAGCCCTGTATCTGGCTTACTGCTGTCAGCACAGAGCCTGCTTCAGATTCTCTGCCCCCCTCTCTCTGCTCCTTCCTCACTCGCATGCTCTCTCTCAAAAATAAAATAAACATTAAAAAAAAATGGGCTGAAGACATGAGTAGGGTTTTTTTTTTTTCCAAAGAAGACTTCCAGATGGGTAATAAACACATGAAAAGATGCTGAACATCCTTTATCATCAGAGAAATGCAAATCAAAACCACAATGATATACCTCCTCACATCTGTCACAATGGCTAAACTTAACAACGTAAGAAACAATAGATATTGGTGAAGATGAGGAGAAAGAAGAAGCCTCTTTCACTGTTGGTGAGAATGCAAACTGGTATAGCCACTCTGGAAAACAGTATGGAGGTTCCTCAAAAAGTTAAAATTAGAACTACCCAGAAATTGCACGATTAGGTATTTACCCAAAGGATACAAAACTACTGATTCGAAGGGATATATGCACCCCGATGTTTATAGCAACATTATCAACAATAGCCAAATTATGGAAAGAGCCCAAATGTCCATTGACTGATGAATGGATAAGGAAGAAAGTACATGTATATATACATATACACACAATGGAATATTGTTCAGCCATAAAAGAGAATGAAATCTTGCCATTTGCAACAACCTGAATGGAGCTAGAGTGTATTATGTTAAGCAAAATAAGTCAGTCAGAGAAAAGACAATTACCATTGATTTCACGCATATGTGGAATTTAAGAAATAAAACAGATGAACATAGGGGAAGGGAATAAAAAGAGAGAGGGAAGTAAACTATAAGAGATGCTTAACTATAGAGAACAAATTGAAGGCTGTTGGAGCAGACAAAGATGGGGGTGTGGGCTAAACGGGTGATGGGTATTAAGGAAGGCACTTGGTATTCCATGAGCATTGGTGTTACATGAAAGTGATAATTCACCAAATTCTACTTCTGATACCAATATTACACTATTTTTTAACCAACTAGAATTTAAATAAAAATTTGAAAAAGAAAAAAAAATTAACCCCCCCAAAAAAAGAAAAGAAGAAAGTACTTAATATCATTATCTATATCTCTAGCAAATTTTCAGTTTGAGAAAGAGAATTGTAATATTTATTTTATAATGTGAAAAATGGAATGTACTAAATTTTATATATCATGTAGAAACAAAATACTGCAGCTGGAGAAAATAGTATATGGATTATACTTGAGCAAGTCTTGGTGAGACTATAATAATCCCAATAGTTTGAAATAAGTCATGGTAATTTTCAGATAGAGAAAAATGCTTTTGGAGAAGGCATAGGGTTCTTATAAAGCAGTTTATTGGATGATTTGTCTTTGCATTACGCTACTCAGAAAAGAACAGAATAATAAGATCAGAACATAAGAACTGACAGAAGTTGAGGTCAGCCTTCAATGCCTTACCTTAGTCCTGCTCTCATTTTGGGAGATAATCATGGTGAGCTTAGCTAATGGTAGCCAATGAGAAGGCATGGGGTTGTGCGTAATGAAGATTAGATATGGTGACACTTTAGGGAGTTGTTTCCATAGACTCAGATGATGAATAATGAAAAGTTGGTCTAGGTTAATAAGAAATTTCATGGAACACATTTGAATGAAAAATGTTTTGCCAGGAGTGCATATAAGAAGGAAGACAGGCTGAGTTTTTTTGAGAAAGCCTTTCATTTTGTTTAGAATTATACCGGCGTTTTTAAGAGAATTGTGTTCCCTTATCAGTGACATGTATGGAGGCTGACTTAGATTATGGAAAAACTTATGGAGGGATCAAAATAAATAATTATATATTTGAAAATTAAACCTTGAGATAAGGTTAAAGGAAATGATATTATGTTTTAATTTCTGATAGAGATGAAAAGCTATTTACCACACATTTTTGAGGACAAATAGTATTTCACTTTCATATAAAATAAATATTAATAGATCATGTGAATATAAAAAAATGAGGATAATTTTTGACCAATCAGATGAGACCCACATTCACCCTGACTTTATTGATAAATTGAACATCTTGATAATGTTTTATTTATTTGCTTACTTTGGAATTTTGAATGTTAAAGGGTATACATGCAAGATGTGCTTATAAGGAAAAAAAAATGATAATAGTTTACTCTCATTAACATATATACTACCCTGAGAAGGATAATTAAAAGTCTTACAGTCCAAAGAAATTTTGTACACCTTTAACATGTTAAAAGATTTATTTCTTGTTACATACCAAATAAACATAATTTCTTATACCCAAATATTTTCTTCAAAATTGTAATTTTGAATTTGATTTTCACTTAAGAAATAAACTAGAATATGGTAACAACATACCAGCACAATAGTTGATTATTTCAATCACCTTAAGAATAAGCCTTATTCTCATGGGGTTGATTTTAACCAGGAAGCACTCAGAAATCATACAAAGAGATGGTTAAATTTACTAAGGCTAACAAATTCTGACTTACCTGCCCCATGCAGGGGTGGCAATCTCTTTTAAAGGATGTAAACAAGAAATGCAAGAATTAATGTTTCGCTTATACATAGTTTTTATTCTAAGTATTACATTCTAGAACACAGTTTTTGTATGGGTTTCCGTAATGAAATTAGAAACAGTAATATTATTGGGGCTCCTGGGTGGCTCAGTTGGTTAAACATCAGACATGATTTCAGCTTAGGTCATCATCTCACGGGGTCATGCAGGGCACGGAACCTGCTTGAGATTCTCTCTCTGTCTCTGCCCCTCCTTTGATCACACTTTCTCTGTCTTTCTCTCTCTTTCTCTCAAAAAAAAAAAAAAAAAAAAAAAAAAGTAAATAAATAAAAAAAAAAAACCCAGCATTATTTCTTCATGCATAAATAACTAAATAATGAATAAGAAAGACAACAAGGAAATAACTCAGTACAGCCTAAATTGTAATTTATTTTTCCGATTAGCAGTTTAGATTTTTAAAAATTCTATTCCTTTAGTTCCGTTAAACACTGAAACCTGTCCACTGTTGGCTGAATAATAAAACTCACAGGCTGTGGAAATTGACTTTGCAAAAAAGAATGATTTATAGTCTCCACCTTCGATCTTTGCAAAATCTCAAAAGTTTGCCTTGTACTGAGATGCAAGGACGTTTTATTAGGAAATGAAAATAATCTCTTTCATTAAACAACAACAACAAACAAACGGGGAAGTGCAGCTAATTCAAACCTCCTTCAAATAAAGCCCTTAGGGTTTTAGGTGGATAAGAGGAAACCACACCTTCATTTGTTTCCTTCTCTTCAATAGAAATTGGTAAATGTTTCCACTGAGACAATAACGGCACAGCTAATAAGGAACCTGAAATGTGCGTAAGATCATCACTGAAGTGAATGGCATTCAGCTAACATAAACTGAGTAATTGTCTATGTACGTTTATAATCAGATTCACTCACTTTCTAGGTAGTTCAATTAAACTGTACCTCATTAATTCCTTCGAGAATAAAGAAAACCATCTTGCAAAATTTTAAATGAACTCAATCAAATCAGGTCAAAAAATACACTGAAATTGAACCATCTAAAGAATTGACCTTGGAAAGCCTCTCTGTGCCATCGTAATCTTTTTAAATTAAATTATCCCTTCTAATTATTTACTTGCTGTTTAATTCCCTTACATTTTCTTTCATTTCCAACCTTTAGCTCACCTTTGCCACAAAATTTTCTACAGGCAGGGGGAGGAAAGAAAAATAAAGGATACTTTCATCATAATGATGTACTGTTGATTCTGTAGCTAAAGTCATTGTAATTCTGGAAGTTGTTCTAAGTTTCGATGGATGTTTGCCAGAATTTTAGTCTGTGAGAGTTAAGTACTCTTGTTATACGGAGTGAGTAACACTGCCTGCATGGAAATAAGTTTACTCCCTTTACCTACCTAGAGCTAAAATCTGGAAGGAAAAGTAAACCTCCTTTCGTGCATGCCAATAGTCGCTGTTTGCATCCCTCAACTCCAGGGGTGGCTAGCATGGGGCATGCATACAATATAGGGTAAATACTTACTGAATGAATTGAATGAATAAATATACATGTATGAAATAATGAGAGTGATTTCCAGGAGCTACCCTCAAAAGGCAGGTTTATTACTTTTTGGTAATGCTATGACAATACAGGCAAAAGCAATCTCTCACCTCCATCCTTTCCTTTTTTAATATATAATATTTCTAGGGAGAGAGAGAGAGAGAGAGAGAGAGAGAGAGAACAACATCTGTACCTCCAAATTCACTTGCAACAGCTTTTAAGAAATTAATAATATTGTTTTGGAGCTGTTGTGCAACATGATTGTTAAGTTAACAAGGAAAATAATAAGTAAAAATGACTCTAATACAGTTCAGATAAATGCACATTTTCTGACGGGGTTTGATATGCATGCTAATCTTTGTTATTTAAAACCAGAAATGGTGGGAGCTGCTCATAGGTGGCTGATATTGTCTTGTTTCATCAGAAATCGACTTTTTAAGAGCAAGTTTCCTCTTTCATTCCTTCAGCAACATGCCCCTTCTCATATATTCAGTTATGCTACATTGCTTGAGGCTGTGCTTCTATGAATCCTTAACATGTTTCTGCTGCCCTCTCTGCTTGTGATTACCCCCATTTCAGTCCACTTTACAGCAGCAGTTGGGTATCCTGCTGTCTTCTATTTTCTGCACATGTGCAGCTCAGTAGAGCTGTGCTATGATGAATATTGTTTCAATGTTGCCAGACCAGTGATATTAAAAGACTGTATTTCTGGTGGCTGTGTTTCTATCACTGCTGTTCAGTAGTGCTCAGAGGTAGGTTGATGAAACAAACTCTGAAGCCATATATCTTATGGACTTTAAGAAACTTCCAGAATGCTCAAACGCTGCCTAGGGTGCGGGGGCTGTTTTATCGCAGTCTTGCCTGAAGTCCAGACTTTCAGAATTATTCTGGAAGTCACTCCTAAGCTAATACCGAGCAGGACACCCCAGCTGTGACTAGTTTAAGTATATCCTTTGAGTTTCTATGAATGTATTCTCCCTCGGTATTCACCAGGGATACCAAGAGGATAGAAACTATGGTTTATCCATCCAAATATGCCCTGTATATTGTCTGGCACAAAGGAAGAGCATATGAATACATTCATGGATTCAACAGGAGCTATATTATAACCTGAGAAATGGGATAAGACTTTTGTCAATTATAAAGTAATTCTGCTGTGGCTATTTCTACTACTTTCCTTCCTAGTCTCCACTGGAGCAACAGCTGCCATGCCTAAAAGATTTTATTTTCTCTAGTAAAGAAAGTACACAGGAGCGCCTGGGTGGCTCAGGTGGTTAAGCGTCCGACTTCGGCTCAGGTCAGGATCTCACGGTCTGTGAGTTCGAGCCCTGCATCGGGCTCTGTGCTGACAGCTCAGAGCCCGGAGCTTGCTTCAGATTCTGTGTCTCCCTCTCTCTGCTTCTCCCCTACTCACTCTCTCTCTCTCTCAAAAATAAAGAAACATTAAAAAAAATTAAAAAGAAAAAAGAAAAGAAAAGAAGTACACCAGAGAACCAGAGCGAAAAAGTAGCCACTGGGTATCTTAATACATTTTGTAAAGTTCTAAAATCAGAGATAGATATCTAATAAGTCTGGTGATTTGATATTTTCAAAAAGTAAAATTTTTATACAAAAATTGAAACATTTGTTATTGAATGCAAAGGCTAAGAACATGGATTCTTTAGTGTAATTATGTTTTAATAAAACATAGTTTGCTGGGTCAGCAATAACACTACCAGGAATTTACCCAAGGGATATAGGAGTGCTGATGCATAGGGACATATGTACTCCAATGCTTATGGCAGTGCTTTCAACAATAGCCAAATTAGGGAAAGAGCCTAATGTCCACCAACTGATGAATGGATAAAGAAGATGCGGTTTATATATACAATGGCATTTCTATATACAAATGGCAATGAGAAAGAATGAAATCATGCCATTTGCAGCAACGTGGAAGGAACTTGAAGGTATTATGCTGAGTGAAATAAGTCAGTCAGAGAAGGACTGATATCACATGCTTTCACTCATATGTGGATCTTGAGAAACTTAACAGAAGTTAAGGAAAGGGGGAAAAGTAGTTACAAACAGAGAGGGAGGGAGGCAAACCACAAGAGACTCTTAAATACAGAGGTGGATGGGTGGAGGGAAGTGGAAGAAAGGGGAAAATGGGTGATGGGCATTGAGGAGGGCACTTGTTGGGATGAGCATGTTTTTATATAAGAGCATGTTTTTCAACAAAAAGACATAATCTAGATAAATCCCTACATAGATCACATAGAAGAAGAAAGAAGGAGGACCGCAGCATCATAGATAAAGGCTTCCCACTAGTGCATTTACAAAGAAGAGTGACAAGAGAAGAAAAATGCATTTGTTCAGAAAGTGTCTGGTATATCCACTTTCCCTAACCTCTGATGACCCTGTAGGTACAATAGATTATTATAAAATGTCCTGAGTCTTTAAAAAAAAAGAAATCAAGGAAAGCTAAGAGTGGGCCAATGGAACTAGAGAAGCTTTATGTCTGATGATGAGGGAGAGTAACCTCAGTGATCTGGTAGTCTATAAACTAACTGGCTTGTAATCATAAAGACATGTCCATGTCATAAATGTGTGAGGGAGGGAAGGAGCCCACCTAAGCAGTGGGTGATAAATCCTGAGAACTTGAGAACAGATGCTTCTCTAAACCAAAGATTGATAAAGAAGGAAAATCTGAGTTACCCTCTTAGTTTTGCCTATGTGATTCTTTTCATACTGCCCACCCTCATTTAGATTAGCCCACATCCCACTCCCATCTGTTTAGATCAAAACTAAGGAGTAATGAGAACAGATGAAAAAGGGGGAAACCGGACCTTACAGAGAATTTTGAATTGGATTGAAAAAAAAAAATCAAGTTGAAAGTTAAGAATTAAATAATTAGAGTCAGAGAAATACATTTTTAGTTTCTATTCATGATTAGGTGGAATTCATAGTACAACAAAAATTTCCAATTGTAGTAGAGAATCAAAATTGATACAAAGTTATAACTTTCTTATCAGTGCTTAGATAAATCTTGAATCCTTCTTCTAATCCTTTGTACTCCAGGATGAATTTCTTTATTATAGCCTTTCCTATCTTTCTTCCTGCTCTCACCATGCTCATGATTTTGTCTTTGTATAATAGAACTTTTCATTAGAGCAGTTTCACTACAGAAGTTAACTCCTCTTTCTTCCTTCTGACCACCAATAATTGAATTGAATCACATCTTATATTTTCACCATTTACTCTTAAAACATGACATTGATTTGAAGTAAAATATTAAAGGACTGAAGGATTCTTATAAGAAATATAATTTCAAGCCTTGGATAGGTTGCAATAGTGCAGTTGTGCAATTTTACCAATTATTAGCTCATTTCCTGTTATCTTTCTTTTTCTCTCTCAGTATATCGTGTGTGTGTGTGTGTGTGTGTGTGTGTGTGTGTGTGATATGCATATTTTTTAACGTACAAGGGTAGATTTCAGGCATCATTACCCTTTATCCTTTTAATGTTTTAATTTGCATTTATTAAGAAGAATACTATTTTCTTAAATAACCTCAATAAAATTAGTAAGTTCATGAAATTTCACAGTAATACAATATTTTGTTGTAACCCACAGTCCTACTCCAGTTTATGTGCCAATAATGCCCCGTGTAGGACTGTTCTCCACACAGTATTCTTGCCAGGTCACGTAATGAGTAAGCTTGCACATATCTTGTGCATCTCTTCAGCCTTCTTTAATCTGGGACATTTCTTCAGGTTTTCTTTGACTTTTATGACACTGAGATTTCTTGAAGAATGTAAGCCAGTTATTTTATGCACTATCTCTCAGTTTGCATTTGTCTGATGTTTCCTCATGATTAGATTCAAGTTATGCATTTTTGGCAGACACACTTCTTAAGTGATGCTATGTCCTTTTCAGGACATCGCAACGGAGGCCCAGGAGTCTCCTTTGTAGTTTATTGTTAAAGTTAGTTTTGATCATGTGTTTAAAATGTTGTCCATTTTACCTATTTCATGATTACTACTTTTCCTTTTGTAATTAATAACTAATTTGAGGAGAGGCCCTATGAGAAAATGTAAATATCCTGTTCCTTATCAAATGCTCTCCTCCTGATGATTCTTGCCAGAATCAATTCATACTATATTGATTGTAATGGTAATTTCTAACTATGTTCTTTCTTCTCGATACGTTAGTTGATACTATACTAAAATGAAGCGATTTTCTTATCCATTAGTTATTTATTCTTTTACTTATTTATATATTTATGCACACATTGATACATGGTTAGTTTTTTTTTTCAATACAAGCTCAAAGATCCCTACTTTATTCAATAGGATCATAAACACCTTTATATATTTTGACACTATATCATACCAGTTTGGCTAGTTAGCACCCTGCCAAACTGGCTCGTCCAAAATTTTGAGAAGCCCCCATTATTATTTTTAAGCAATTCCCTGCCTTCTAGTCCAGCAAGATGTTTTAGTTTCATTATCAAGCTTTAGGACCTAGAATCAGTTTTTTTTCCAAGGGTGCAAGTTCCAAGGTTGCTCTTTTAGTGGTTAATGGTATTTAGAAACCATATGGGTTATAACTTGCTGCCTAATTAATTTCCTCAAAATTCAGTAGCTTAAAACAATCTTAAACATGTATTATCTCTTGTAGTTGCTGTGGATCATGGATTGAAGAGTACTAGGCTGGGTGTTTTTGCCTAAGACTTCTCATAAGTTTTCTCAGTCAGTTCACACTGGGCCTGCAGTGAACTGAAGATTTGACTGGGGTTGAAGCCACCACATGGGTCACTCATATGCCTGCCCTGTAGGTATTGATTATTTGACAGAGACCCTAGAATGTCCTCCAATATGGGTATCACACCAAGATGGCTTCCATATTTGTATGATAATGTGATTGGCTTCCTCGAGAGTGCATGATGCAAGAAAAAAATGTATATATATACACACATATATATTTGTGTGTATGTATGTGTGTGTTTGTGTGTGTGTGTGTGTAATCTTTTATGGCCTAGCCTTAAGAAACACACACTATTACATCTGGTATTTTTTAGCCATTCAGGCCCTGATTTAGCATGAGAAGGAAATACATAGGGGTAAAGATACAAGGAGGTAAGGCTCATTGCGGTAAATCTTAGACGCTGATTAAAACAGAAATCAGACAAAATCATATTGCCCTGACACAAAAATAAACACATAGACCAATGGAACAGGTTAGAGAGCCTAGAAATAAATCCACAGCGATATGGTCAATTAATCTACCACAAAGCAGGCAAGAATATGCAATGGCAAAAAAAAGCAGTCTTTTTTTTTTTTCTTTTATTTTAATTTGAGAGAGAGAGAGCATGTGAGTCAGGGAGAGGGACAGAGGGAGAGAGAGACAAAGAGAGAGAGAATCTTAAGCAGTCTCCATGCTCAGTGTAGAGCCCAAAAAGGGGCTCAATTCCATGACCTTGGGATTATGACCTGAACTGAAAGGAACAGCCAAATGTTCAACCGAATGAGCCATGCAGGTGCCCCCAAAAGCCAGTCTTTTCAGCAAATCGTGTGGGGAAAACTGGACAGCTCCATGAAAAAAAAAATGAAATGGGACCACTTTCTTATACTATGCACAAACATAAACTCAAAATGCATGAAAGACTTAATGTGAGACTGAAGCCAAAAAACCTCTGAAAGAAAACATAAGCAATAATCTTTTGAACATTGTCATTAGCAACGTATATATGTGTATGTCTCTCAGGCAAGGGAAACAAAGCAAAAATAAACTATTGATACCAGACTAAAAGCTTTTGTGCAGCAAAGGAAATAACTGACAAAACAAAAAGGCAACTTAGTGAAGCGGGAGGAGATTTTTGCCAATGATATATCCAGTTATAATCCAAAATTTATAAGAATTTATACACACCAACTCTAAAATAAAAAAAATCTGATTAAAAATGTGCAGGGGACCTGAATGTATATAATTTTCCATAAAAGACATACAGATGGCCAACACACACATTAAAAACATGCTTCATGTTGTTAATTATCAAGAAAATGTGAATAAAAACTGCAATGAGATATCACCTTACACCAGTCAGATTGGTGATTATCAAAAAGAAGATATAACAAGTGTTGGCAAAAAAGGGAATTCTCATGTACTTTTAGTGGGAATGTAAATTGATGCAACCACTGTGCAAAACAGTATGGAGATTCCTTAAAAAGTTAAACATAGAAATATTATGTAATCTAGTAATTTCACTACAGGGTATCTAGCCAAAGAAAATGAAAACACTAATTTGAAAGATATATGCACCCCTCTGTTTATTGCAATGTTATTTATAATAGTTAAATTATGGAAGCAACCCAAGTGTCCATCGATAGATGAATGGATAAAGAAGATGTGGTATAGATATAATATATCCATACACACATAATGGAATATTACTCAGCTATTAAAAAGAATTAAATCTTGCCATTTGTGACAACATGGATAAACCTAGAGGGTATTATGCAAAGTGAAATAAGTCATACAGAGAAAGACCAATGCTATATGTCTTGACTTATATGTGGAATCTACAAAACAAAACAGCATAACAAACAAACAACAACAACAACAACAAAAACAGACTCTTGAATAAAGAGAACAAACTGATGGTTTCCAGAGAGGAGGTGGATGGAAGGATGGGTCAAATAGATAAAGGGGGTTAAGAAGAGAAACTTTTAGTTTTAAAACAAATAAGTCATAAAGGTGAAAATTACATCATACGGAATGTGGTTAATAATATTGTAATAACATGGTATGGTGACAGATGGTGATC